>NC_089761.1:46696772-46699272 GCF_040412425.1 Macrobrachium rosenbergii | reverse complement strand
TCTACCCTCATTCGTAATGACATGAAGAAATGAATATCGACGGAGTGCTAATAGATCATTAATGTATTCATTTCTTTTAAGACTTATCTATATGTAAGAATATGTATGTGTATATATATATTTATATATATATAAAATATATATTTATATATATATGTATATATATATATGTTATATATACAAGCAGCAATTTAGCTACCTTGACTTCCTTTCCCTTTACAACGAGAGAGAGAGAGAGAGAGAGAGAGAGAGAGAGAGAGAGAGAGAGAGAGAGAGAGAGAGAGAGAGAGAGACGAAATCCTATTGTATTTTTTTCTCCTTTACCCTTACCATTCAGTTACAAAGTCAAACACAAATCCGTGCATGTGACTTTACCGCTCTTTGTAGTCTTATTCCAACCTTTTTTATATCAACTACTTCATCTGTTGATGACGGCACCATATATCTCCCCGCCCCCTCCATTTCTAGGAATGTTTTCGACTATCTGCTTTCTCCCTCTCTCTCTTTCTCTCTCTCTCTCTTTACCAACGACTTTCAGTTCAATTCCTCCACTAGTCTTGGTTTTGCAGATAACTCGCTTCTTCCTCTTCTCTTCCTCTTCAGCCTCTGTCGTTTGCACTCAAGAGCCAAATTTCCTTCTCTCTCTCTCTCTCTCTCTCTCTCTCTCTCTCTCTCTCTCTCTCTCTCTCTCTCTCTCTCTCTCTCTCTCCGCGACCATTAACTCATATCTAGGGTAATTATGTCCAGATCGGGCTTTCACAATTGGGTCAAGTTCAATACCTGCAAGAAAATAAATATTAGTCAGCTCTCATGTCTTTATGATGAGTAATTCAAAATCTTCCTGATGTCAATATTTCATGTTTTGTTGTTACATTGTTTTGAAGGGATTACAAAGTTCGAGTTAATATTTCTGCTTCGGTTATATGGCTATTTTTTCCGATATTGTAATCCTTGTTTTTTTCCACCAAAATAGTACAGCTTTATGGTGACCTGCCAGTTATTACCTGGAATGTTGATACCTTACGTAGGGTGCTTCACCTTCAATTTGACTTACTGATAGAACGTAACTCAGGGGCAGGTCGCATTACCAGGTTAGTTGGTTGGGTCAAATTAATGCGGCCTTATGCTAACATAGGCCACTGCACAATGACGGCCCGGAAGTGAAAGTTAGGTCTCGAAGTGAATAAGAGGTATGATGCAGACCCATAGATTCTGTCCAACCAACAGATGCGTTTATCTTTCTCTACGAAACAGCAGGACAAAAATTACTGGAATTCCTAAAATTACTCTTTGGGCCATTGCTCTTTACGTCCAAACAAGTTCTTCCCAGCCTTCAGTTCCAAATTTCCCACATTATATAGTTCCTCGTTGGACGAGTCGGTAGAGTTGTCGGCTAGCACTCTGCTAGGCCGGAGTTCGAGTCTCCGGCCGGCCAATGAAGAATTAGAGGAATTTATTTCTGGTGATAGAAATTCATTTCTCGCTATAATGTGGTTCGGATTCCACAATAAGCTGTAGGTCCCGTTGCTAGCTAACCAATTGGTTCTTAGCCACGTACAATAAGTCTAATCCTTCGGGCCAGCCCTAGGAGAGCTGTTAATCAGCTCAGTGGTCTGGTTAAACTAAGGTATACAGCAAGGTTGTTCGATTCAATGAATTCCTTTCCATCTATTTGTAAACTTCTGATTTCTATCAAAACTTCCGTTTTCCCAAATTTTTAAAACCTATTATTTCGAAAAGGATTATGCGATTCTCTTCTTGGCGATGCCTCTAACCTTTCTTGATCCTAGCTGTGTGTGTGAGAGAGAGAGAGAGAGAGAGAGAGAGAGAGAGAGAGAGAGAGAGAGAGGAGAGAGAGAGAGAGAGAGACTAAAATACAAAGGCTTCCCTGGCATGTGATATTTAGAAGCGATTTAAGTGACGTATGACAAACATAATTCCCTCGCATATACAAACTATTTTGGCTAAAAGCCTGACTAATGACATTCACAGTCTTCCGGGATGTTAAGGGCGATATGAAACGGGAAACCGAACCGTTTCCGTTTTTATTTATTGAAGATTTGTTCACTTCCCTTTCGTATAAGCTTCGTTAACTTTTCAAATTTTTTTTCACATATTTATTTACCCGCTATCAAAGATATTGTCGACATTAAAAAATAAATGCGGTACAGCCACTGAAATATGAATTTGTTATACAAAGTACAGAGAGAGAGAGAGAGAGAGAGAGAGAGAGAGAGAGAGAGAGAGAGAGAGAGAGACTACGAGTGTATATATCTACACTGTGTGGGTGCATAATCCAAAAGTGAGAGAGAGAGAGAGAGAGAGAGAGAGAGAGAGAGAGAGAGAGAGAGAGAGAGAGTGTGTGGGTACATATCTCCTATGTGTGAGTGCATAATCAGAGAGGGAGATAGAGATAGAGATAGAGAGGGAGAGAATGCCACCACGCAGGGGAAACGATTTGTTTCTGATTTATTCAAGCCAAAAGGGAGATCAGGAGCAG
>NC_089761.1:46669272-46691772 GCF_040412425.1 Macrobrachium rosenbergii | reverse complement strand
CTGTCTCTCCCGTTCAATCTATTTCTCTCCTTATCTGTCTCTCCCGTTCTATCTATTTCTCTCCTTATCTGTCTCTCCCGTTTTATCTATTTCTCCCCCTTATCTGTCTCTCCCGTTCTATCTATTTCTCTCCTTATCTGTCTCTCCCGTTCTATCTATTTCTCTCCTTATCTGTCTCTCCCATTCTATCTATTTCTCTCCTTATCTGTCTCTCCCGTTCTATCTATTTCTCTCCTTATCTGTCTCTCCCGTTTTATCTAATTCTCTCCTTATCTGTCTCTCCCGTTCTATCTATTTCTCTCCTTATCTGTCTCTCCCGTTCTATCTATTTCTCTCCTTATCTGTCTCTTGTTCTATCTATTTCTCTCCTTATCTGTCTCTCCCGTTTTATCTATTTCTCTCCTTATCTGTCTCTCCCGTTTTATCTATTTCTCTCCTTATCTGTCTCTCCCGTTCTATCTATTTCTCTCCTTATCTGTCTCTCCCGTTCTATCTATTTCTCTCCTTATCTGTCTCTCCCATTCTATCTATTTCTCTCCTTATCTGTCTCTGTTCTATCTATTTCTCTCCTTATCTGTCTCTCCCGTTTTATCTATTTCTCTCCTTATCTGTCTCTCCCGTTCTATCTATTTCTCTCTTATCTGTCTCTCCCGTTTTATCTATTTCTCCCCCTTATCTGTCTCTCCCGTTCTATCTATTTCTCTCCTTATCTGTCTCTCCCGTTCTATCTATTTCTCTCCTTATCTGTCTCTCCCGTTCTATCTATTTCTCTCCTTATCTGTCTCTCCCGTTTTATCTATTTCTCCCCCTTATCTGTCTCTCCCGTTCTATCTATTTCTCTCCGTATCTGTCTATCCCGTCCTATTTCTCCCCCTTATGTCTCTCTCGTTCTATCTGTTTCTCTCCTTATGTCTCTTCCGTTCTATCTGTTTCTCTCCTTATCTGCCCTCCCGTTCTATCTATTTCTCACCTTATCTGTCTCTTTCGGTCTATCTGTTTCTCTCCTTATCTGCCTCTCCCGTTCTATCTATTTCTCCTCCATTTCCCACTGTCTCCAGAATTCATTTCTGTTTTCGCTAAACTCCGAAAACTTTTAGTTTTTGTTTCATCCGCTTGACCAACCAAGTTTCTTCCTACCGCTCAATCCACTGGACCCGTTAAAATCTGTTCCATTCCATTCCCTTAAACTCTCCAAACATTTTTACCTTTCATCCATTCACCTGAACCCTAAAAATCTGATGCCTTACGACTGTTATCCTGGTCTTCATTCCCATCATCACTTGATACGTTCTTTCTTCAACCATTCATCAAAGTTTTAAAGCTATCCAACATTTATCTGTTCCAATGAACATTTAAAATTGTCTCAACTTTTCTTCTTGTGCTCCTCAAAAAAATAAACCTCCTTTAATTTTCTTCTTTCTTACTCACTAACTTAAAATCCAGAAGTACTCGTATCACCCTCTTTAAATTTTCACTTCATTTCCTCTAATACAAATTTCTTAAACGCTATCTTTATAACCCTATTCAATCCATTAAATCTTCTTCGTCTCACACAAACACATATTCTTAATTTTCTTCTTTAAATAAGAAAATGCCTTTATATGTTTATAAATAAAACAGAATCTTTCTTTCACTGTAATCCTTAGAATTCAGATGTCCTTTTACCCCCTTTCCCAGTCACGCGAATTTCCCAGCTTTTTCCTTTCTCCTACCCCATTTTACCTTCGACCTACTTTTTCCTTCCTTTACACTAAAACTTTTTCCTCTGTTTGTTTTATCTCATTGGAATTCACCAAACATCTCCCAATCATGACCTTTAAAAATTCTCCACTCGTTCCTTTACCTTAACCTTTTAAATCTTTAACCTTATTTCCTCTCTAAATCAACCCACAAACTTTTCCCCTAGGTTTAACCTCCCTAGAACTTAATCTCTTTCCATTTCCCCCCTAAAACCCCTAGACCTAATTCTTAAAAATGTATTCTTTTTCCCTTTTTTTGAAAACAGAACCAGTTTCCTGTTACCCCCTCCCCTATAAGGCTATACACATTCCCCTCTTTTCCTCTTCTTGCATTTCCTCAACCAACTTCCTTCCTTCTCCTCCCCGAAGTCTCCATTCTCCCTAAAGTCCCTGAATCTACTTCCTTAAACCAATAAAACCCAATTTCGTCTCTCCCCTCCAGAAAACCTCTATAGCCCAACTCTCTATCCCCTTCACGCCAAAATCTCTCCCTATTCCCTCCCCCTAAAACCACAAAAACATTTCCCCTCTCCTCTCTCCCCTTAAACCAGAAATTTCTGTCCACCTCCGCCTCTCCTTACAAGTATTCCAGATTAAACTTCAAAACAACCTCCCCTCTTCTCTCCCTTCCATGACAGCGAAGAACCGGAAAAGATGGAACAGACAAGGAAGGACAGTGATTTAATGCTGTCTGGGAAGCTAGGGGGAAAGAGGGGAAGGGAGAGAGGGAGACAAGGAGAGAGGGAGAAAGGGAACAGGAAGCATAATCAACGCTGTTTATCTTAATTAAACCAGATGCGAATATACCTGGGCGAGATAAGGATAATTTAACAGGCACAGTGGGACCCTCGACGTTGAAATATGTACCGAGGTGTTTCTTGGTCTGTAATTAATTTGCTACCTCGCGTGAAGCCTGAGTAAGTTGCACAATAGTTTGTTTATATATATATATATATATATATATATATATATATATATATATATATATATATATATATATATATATATATATATATATATATATATATATATATATATATATATGTACAGTATATATACATACATACATACATACATATATATCTATAATTTAAATACACACACACACACACACATATATATATATATATATATATATATATATATATATATATATATATATATATATACACACACACATACTACCTACAACTCAAAAATGGCGGTAAAATGGAAAAAACGGAGGGGGAAACCAAGACAATAGTCTACGGGTAATAAAACCCACGCTTAGACTTCCAATAAGCCGAAGGTATCTTAATTCCGCGTATTAGAAGCCAGTGGCAAGATGGAAAAGCTCCAAATTGAATTACTTGTAATGGATTACCTGTAGACTATCGTTCCAGCCATTATGAAGTCGAGTACCGTTCCACAGCTCGAATCGACGTATCTTCATTTGATGACTTTATCGGCGTCTTCGGAGAGAATGGCAGGCCCGGTATGGTGGCCTAAAATGGAAAGCTGCAGTATCTGCAAAATTTTCGAAATTGAGATGTGCAGTTTCGGAATGATTCTTCAGTGCTTTCCACGAGTATTTAGGGGGTCCCATTTGCAGTTTCTGCAAAATCAATAGTAAGGCAAGGGAGCATCTACCATTCTTCTCAGTTTTGTATTTTTGGAAATACTGCAGTGTTCCATTTTAGGGAATTATAGCGGTAGAGCTTGAAGTCACCCACATAAAATTACATAAAGGGCTGCACACTGCATCGTGTACAGTGTAGCGCCTCGTCTCTCATTAAATTTAATCGTCACAGGTGTAGAAGTAAGCAGTACTACCCGGATAATGAACCCCGGAAGTAGCGATAGTTTGGGATTTTACTGCGCCATATCCCACGGCAGAAGAGATATACAGCAGTAAAAAAAAAAAAAATAGCATAGGTACAGAGCTTTCAGGTGGTTTGGTCTTATGAAGGGAATGAAAGAAATTAGGTTGATGAAAAATGCGCATAAATCGGAAGCACTAGAGGGAAGAGAAAAGGACCAAAGTACTAATATGTGGACTGAAAGAGGTTATTGCAAAAGAAGGGCCTTAACATCTATGCAGCGTAAGAGTGCGTTAAAAAATTAATGTCCCTTTGCTTGAAAGGGGTTCGATGCATTGTATGTGTATGAAGTGGCCGATATTTTGGAAGTTTTCTGAACACAATGTTCATCCATGATTCGGTGGTTAAAAGTATGAATGCGAAGGTGACACTTTTTTTATACTGAACTGCCCTGCCAGGGTAAAAGGTTTAATGTTATATATATATATATATATATATATATATATATATATATATATATATATATATAAATGACAGTAAATGACAGAAAGAAAGGCCTAGCACCACTACGCTGTTTCACTTTCGGTCGTGGCATTGCCTTTATTTATATATTCATCACGTTCCATAATTTCGTGATTCAGTTAATTAATATATATATATATATATATATATATATATATATATATATATATATATATATATATATATATATATATATATATATATATAATGTATATGTATATAATTATGTATATACGTGTATGTGAGAGAGAGAGAGAGAGAGAGAGAGAGAGAGAGAGAGAGAGAGAGAGAGAGAGAGAGAGAGAGAGAGAGAGAGAAGCTATACCAACCATTAACGTGGCCATCACTCACTCTTATGAGTCATCAAATTCACCGACCTATAAATAAAGCCCAAATAACCGAAGCTGAATCAACTTCTATTTCCCGTCCAAGCCCAGAAAATACATTCCACTTTTTTTTCAAAAGACCGAACCCAAAAATAAATAAATCCCAGCCATCGATTCCTGATGATGAAAACCGTGACGGATTCCCGCTCCATTCCTGATTCCCACTCCGTTCCGGAAGAACAAAAGTGGGATCAAAGGACAAAAGGGCGACCCACAAACGCAAAGCACCGCGCACAAACAAAGCAGAAACAAACAGGGGGGAAAAAAAGAATAAAAAGAAAGCGATTCGAACAGAACAATGGGGAGGATTATGAAACCTCAAAAAACGCAGAATGAAAGAGCAGAGGGGCAAATGTGAGTACTAATGACTGAGAGCAAACGAAAAAGAAACGTGGGGGAAAAAGATGGGGAAACAGACGACCCTTGATAAACGATCCAGGGCGTAGGGATGAAACAAAAGCCCGCATAAGCATCTCTACGCTGGCCCCCAGTCTGTTAAATAACGGCAGATACGCGCGACACTGGAACAAAAGGCCGGCATTAAAACACTGGGTCACTGGTGGCTTCGTCTGACTTCAAAGCTAATTTGCAACTTACGCAAGGAAAGATGACGTAGTTTGATGTAATATGACGTAATAGAACGCACGGATTTCTGTAGTTCTCAAATGATATATATCTGTATTCACAATATTTATGATATACTTGTACTCACAATATTTACAATATAAAAAGTCGTTTAACAAATTCACACAATCTGCGAAACCAAGATTAACTTCACATCTAAGAAAAAAAAAAATATTAAATTAGTCTTTCTGGAGGTGGCCCCGGTTTGATTTCTGAGCAAGGTGGAGCACTTTACGGCCGTTTCACTGAATATCACTGTACCTCTGTTGACTTAAACCTAGTATTATAATCTGGTGGGTTAGTCGATTGTGGTGGGGCAAGGACAGAGTGGAGAAGGGCTTGGGCTAGCAGTTTCATCCCAACATACTTGTTGAGAACTGAGGGGAAATTAGTTACTTGTGGAGCCAGCCCCTCAACAGAGCAAGAAAGGTGTATGGTAAAAAAAAAAAAGGAAAAAAAATGTATGCGAGAGGGGAGAACAGTTAAAACGTGGAATATGAAGCGTACACAAACACGCACATACAAAAACATACACAAACACACACACACATATATATATATATGTGTGTGTGTGATATGTAATGTAGATATATATAATATATATACACTGTATATATATTACTATATATATATATATATATATATATATATATATATATATATATATATATATATATATATATATATATATATACATACATACAAACATATATGTTTGTATGTGTGCGGATGTGTTGTACACATTCATATTTGTATATAGAAATGGACAAATTCTCTCTCTCTCTCTCTCTCTCTCTCTCTCTCTCTCTCTCTCTCTCTCTCTCTCTCTCTCTCCCAACATCGACACGGTTTCCTTCGAAACAATGATGACAGAGGTGACGCAGTTGATAACCCAACTTCATTTCCCAGGAAGGGAAAAACACTTTTGGGTTCCTGTTAATTTTTTCACGTCAATCACAGCACCCGGGTTCATTTCATTGTTCGTGGCGCTATCTATAACTCCTATGAGAGAGAGAGAGAGAGAGAGAGAGAGAGAGAGAGAGAGAGAGAGAGAGAGAGAGAGAGAGATTGTGTGTGTTTTGGAATACACTAATGAGGAAGACCAAACAATTAATTCTTTAAGTTTTGAGAATGATCTACAGGAAGAAATCTAGGCAATTATGCCAATTCAGACAACAATTGTTATTATCAGTAAGTTGAAAAATATATCAAGTATGATTACTTTACTACTAATGAAACTGCAATAAAAATGCAAGAAAACAACCTCAAGCCCATACATGGTATGAAAGGAACAGCAGGAAACTGTCCGTTTCCAAACGTTATCAGTATTAGCCCTACTCTATAAGGCTATGTTCCAGTGCCTAATTTTCCTAACGCATGCAAACAATTATAGGAACGTTTTTAAATGAAAAAACGTAATGTGCATATTTACATTTTGTGTCTAACAACGATAGTTTTGGAGTAATAAACTCCACTTTTAGACATGCAGTTGTCCAGCCCGGGACCAGCTTCTCATAACATTGGACCCTGAATAATAATGTGGAATAAAGATACTCTGGTCCGAGTCTAACGGTGTTACGTAACGTCCATAAGGTCGGGACTTACTGTATCGACCTGCCCTCCGATTGCCGTAATTTTAGGCGTTGTGAGTACAATATTTGTATTTATGTATGTATAATCTACTTATGTAGGAATATGTGCGTGTGTGTGTATGTATATATATATATATATATATATATATATATATATATATATATATATATATATATATATATATATATATATATATATATATATATATATATATATATGGATCTTAAGGCTTTGCAGTGACAAGCCTATCCAAAAAAGCGCGAATAATTCGAGAAGTTAAGGGGGCATTGTGGCTATTACAATTATATATATATGTGTGTATGTGAGTATATATATATATATATATATATATATATATATATATATATATATATATATATATATATATATATATATATATATATATATATATATATATATATATATATATATATATATAAAATCCCAAACCTTACTAACACATACCTACACCTGCATCTCCCACCTGCAACTCTCTTATCACCACACAAACATTCTAATCTGTTCAGAGCTTGCTGCGCAAGTTAATAGGATTTTCCGCCTGTTCTACAACGATGTGAGAACATTCTGAATAATGGTAATTGGAATATTGCGCGAACTCGCCGTAGCAATGGGTTCAGCGAACAGCACACCTAACAATGGATTCCACGAAGCACACCATACAATCTGCAGCAACACTTGCTGGAGATCTTCGCGGAAGAAACCCTGTTCATTATTACTCCGCTGGAAATCTCTGCGTGAGACCATTAAAGAAGGCAGAGGATTATGGGGTGTTAAGTGCTTCATTGGGAAATAATGGTGTGTGTATAGTTTTATATATATATATATATATATATATATATATATATATATATATATATATATATATATATATATATATATATATATATATATACATACATTTAAGTACATATATAATACATTGTATGTATATTTAAAATATATATACATTGTATGTATATATAAATATATATCATATATATATATATATATATATATATATATATATATATATATATATATATATATATATATATATATATAGTGTGTAAAAGAGAGAGAGAGAGAGAGAGAGAGAGAGAGAGAGAGAGAGAGAGAGAGAGAGAGAGAAATACTATATTATAGTTTTCCACATTCAAATCATTTATATGACTACCCTACAAAAACCAATAGTGGAGTTCTTATTTCGTTTAACAAAAGCAAAACACAGACACAATATACTGGTACAAGAAAAACTTTCAGAAAAGACATTTATTATCCAGCACCTCTTCAAGTGCCAAGATCAAGTAATGATAAGAGGAGCGATCAAGCAAACTTAAACTTTTATAACGTAGCAGCAGTAGCGGGAGTTCCGCAGGGTGTTCATATTGTAGCCATTCGCTTAAGAATTACTATTGCCCACAAAATGCAATAGAAACTCCACACAGTTACAACTCTAAAGGAAATATTAAAAGGTCACTTCGTCTAGCTTAGTTGTAATACAAACTAAAAACTACATTTTGTATATTTATAAAAAAGAAACTTTTACCGGAGCAATCTTCAGTGAAAGATAATTATGTAAGTCGAGTTTGACATTTTTTTCACAACCATCATTTCTGAAAGGTGGAACTCCATCTAAAAATAGATCTTCTCTTTGTAAGACAATTTAGACAAACTTTTCAATTCGTACAGAGTTAAGCCATTAGTACCTTTGTAATTCATTTCTTTGTTTCAACGATCATACTAGCTGTGAATATTCAACAACTCTAATTCTCCAGTCCAAATCTCTCCAAGAAAAAGTCACACAAAAAGTTTACCACAGAGAGAGAGAGAGAGAGAGAGAGAGAGAGAGAGAGAGAGAGAGAGAGAGAGAGAGAGAGAGAATGTTCATCGAACATCCCTTCCACCTTATCATGACAAAACAAACAGCATCATTACCAAACGACATCTGACATTAAATGACCCGAGATCAGTGGAGGGGCGTGAGGGATGGGTGGGAGACAGAGGGGGGGTGGGGGTGGGGGCTGGTGTTGAAGTTGTTAATTACCCCTGTCGCTGCAGTTCAACGATTGATTCAGAAATTCATTCCGACTTCACACGAGTTGGAGGAGGCCTTCACTGGTGGTATTCACGCGTGGGTTGCAACTGGATCAACTCTACGGTTTTCTCACTTAGCATTTCATTTTTCCCCTGTCACTTGATGCAGACACTACTGCAGGAATGATGAATAAACACACACACACACAATTCGTGGCTAGGTGGCACTCGGCTCAAATTTATATTTCCGTGGATCTCTCCAAGCCTACTGACCACCACTCTACTTATTAGGTTTTAGGGTTTTCTGGGGTCAAGAAAAGCAGCGTAAGGTCTGCAACCTCATCCCTGCAAACTTCTTGAGAAACCAGTAGGCTGTTTCTTCTGGTATTTGTCCTCTTAGTGGAAAAAGGCGTATGATTTATACACACATTATACATACAAATATACACATATACATATATATACATACAAACAAACATATAAATATATATATATATATATATATATATATATATATATATTATATAAATATATATATAAACATATATACATATACATACATACTCACACAACCGGTATGGCCTTTAAAATTTTAAGAAAACAACAAAATAAAAGCGATTTCACTAAAACATTTTCTAGCCAGCAGCCGTCTTTTGTGAAGTGAGAGCAGGTCTTTTAAGTACCACAACACAGCTTATTGTTGTCTTTAGATTAAGGTGGCCTTATGACAACACTGACTCTTGCTTAGCGTGCAGCCTAGAGGAAAGTATGTGAAAGGGTAAACATTCCTTTATACTTTACCCTGAGTAGGTTTAAAATATACACACAACTTTATTATTATTATTATAATTATAATTCATATTATTATTATTATTATTATTATTATTATTATTGACAAATCCAAAAGGTCCTAAGCTTGACTAGTAAGTTTTAACACATAAGAACACCCACGTGAAAGAAAAAAAAAAGCCAAATACGGAAGTAAAACAAAGCACATAATTAACCTAATAAACAACACTGCCTATTTAGCTACTATAATAAAGTTAAGAATGACCCAATAAAGTCACCCCCTGACCAACAGGGGGCACATACATCAGCCGAAAATGGATTCCTGTACCCCGTCTTTTTAATTCTTCCCCAAACCACTTTCTCAACCATTTTACCTTCCTCTTTGCTTTATACCCTTTCTCTAATTTCTTTACCTTCTACCATCTCCTCTCTTTATTTACTAATTTCATTTTCTTTTACCCCTGTCTATCTTTGCATAGCTTTCCCCTCTCTCCTTCGCGTTCTCTACCTTTAGCCCGTACCTTCTTGTCTCCCCTTTTCTCCCCCGTTACCATGTCTCCATATTCTCCCCTCTGCTACCTTCCTCCTTCCTTTCCTTCCCCCTTCCTTTACACGCTCTTCCTTTCCTTTGCCTTTCCACCCCTCCCCATAACACACTCTCTGCCTTTCACCCTCAATCTTCTTACCTACCTTTTACCCTAACTTTTCTTTTTCCCATCGTTGATCCATCTTTCAATTATTTGCCTTTTACCTCACCCCATCATTTCTCCATCCTCCTCCTCCTCCTCCTCCTCCCCCCTCAATCTTAACTGGAGGAAATGGGCTGGGAGCGTAATAGCCCCCCAAGACAGACAGGCCGCCATCGATCCTCAATACAATTAGACTTCATTTAGACGCTGACCCAAAACAAATTGCTCGCCAAAATCGGTCAGAATAAACGTCACTCACGCTCAAGTGGGCAACGTAGGAGAAAAAGAAGGAGAAATCTCGTTATATCCTCTATCAATCTGTCTATCTATCTATCTATCTATCTACTTCTTAAACAATGCGCCACTGGATAGTATTTTGGGAAGAATTTTATGGAATATACAATTTAGGCCAAAGGCCTAGCGCTGGGACCTACGAGGTCATTCTGCGCTGAAAGGGAAATTGAGAGTAAAGGGGTTGAAAGGTGTAAAAGGAGACAAACCTCAGAGTTACACTATGAAACAACTGTTAGGGGAAGGTGGAAAGTAAGATGGAAGAAAGAGAATATAGATAGAGGTACAGCAAAATGAATGAAAGGGATTGCAGTTAGGGCCGAAGAGACACTGAAAAGAACCCTAAGTAATGCTTATAGTGTAACGGCGTGAGGTGCACTGAAGGCACTACACCACTACGGGGGGGCTTATGAATTGTTTCATACGGAAGGTTGAAAATCCCCTCCTTCGAGGTCCTCTCGTTCTTAATTATAACGTCTTAGAATATACAGATTTACAGAGACCTGATGACGCGTCCTTTTTTATCTCTCCACCAAAGCAGCTACCGACAAAAGTCGACCAACAAACAGGTGCCTTATTAAGAAAAGTACATTATACTGGATTTTCACGAAATAAGCTCATGCCGTTCTTTTCCTCACCCGGCTAGGGGATACAACGCGGGTTTCTCTGCTGTGAGCCGAGAGTAGTAAGATTTTAGGACCTTGTTCATAAAGGCGCTTATCGTAGAACGTGTCATCTGCTCCATCATTAAAGTCTGACTAGCGGAATCAACCTACACACACATATATATATATATATATATATATATATATATATATATATATATATATATATATATATATATATATATATATATATATATATATATATATATATATATATATATATATATATATATTCTAATTACCAGCAAATTTGGTAAAAACACGGTAATGGTTTGTAGTGAGGGTGGACAAGCCACGGGGCCAGCAAACTTTTGCTGAAAACCGAATTTCACTACGATCCTGAGGTTTATATATATATATATATATATATATATATATATATATATATATATATATATATATATATATATATATATATATATATATATATATATATATATATATATATATATATATATATATATGTATGTATGTACGTATGTATGTATGTAAGGATATATGTACATATTTATATATATATAATATATATACATATGTCTGCGTGTGTATGTCATTCCGTCATATGTTTAGCCTTTTATATGGGGTGTGTGTGTGTGTGTGTGTGTGTGTGTGTGTGTATGTGTGTGTACGTGTAAGTGTTGTGTTATTCTGTCACATCTAGCCTTTTAATTTCACACTCACAAACACACAAATGAAATTTCGTTCAGTGTCGATTCCGAATAAATTTAACATAATTCAGACTGTAGTAATAAGTATAAAAAAACATTTTATTCTCCTGAGTAAACCAAGGCCTAAATCTAGTACATCAACTCAGGTGAATTTCTGGTCTATATTAACTTTCGTCAACTTAACTTATTAATGCAAATCACTATAAATCACATAATCTATAACAATATAAATTGATTGAAACCAACTTGAATTACCCCATACACAAATTATCTTAAATCAATATGACTTTCAACACATACTTAAAACAACTTGAAATATGACAATAAACATAACGTTACTGTTGTCAACCAGAGACCTAACAGCATAAATCAGCTAATATCCACTTCAATTATATTTCAACTGATATGTTTCTATATAATGGCGTCACAACTTTTATCACCTAAAAATTATAACAAATCAAGCGTTACTGTTGTCAACCAGAGACCTGACAGCATAAATCAACTAATATCCACTTGAATTACATTTCAGCTGATATGTTTCTATATAATCGCCTAAAAATTATAACAAGTCAATTCACAAAAAAAAAAAAATCTTTTGCTGAAAAAATTAGTTCATCGCCAGCTGCGTCTCGCATGCGAACCGGTTCTGAAATTAGATCACTGAAGAGAGCTTTTATCAAGGTCGACAGAGAGAGAGAGAGAGAGAGAGAGAGAGAGAGAGAGAGAGAGAGAGAGAGACTTTACATAGATATATACCAGATATTGCTCGATATGACAAGTAGGTGGAATTGGTTATGGAAAGTTTGATTTCGCTTCAAAAAGTTAAGTATACCTTAGTATAACCAGACCAATGAGCTGATTAACAGCTCTCCTAGGGCTGGCCCGAGGGATTAGATTTATTTTACGTGGCTAAGAACCAATTGGTTACCTAGCAACGGGACCTACAGCTTATTGTGGAATCCGAACGACATTATAACGAGAAATGAATTTCTCTCACCAGAAATAAATTTCTCTAATTCTTCATTGGACGATCGGAGAATCGAACGCGGGCCCAGCTCAGTGATATATATTTTACAAATACGTAAAACCACAAGTTCTTCATTATATAGTAACTTATATTTATAAAAAACGTATTATAGGCCTATGGTTCGTGTTTCTGAATTGATTCATTTTAAAAAAAACATATCCATACAAGCAAAAAAAAGTTATGATAAACAGTCAGTTATTAACAGAAAATTTTCAAGCAAAAAATGAAAATTCACAGATCCACATCACAAAAAGAGACCATGTCACATATTAAGAGAGCATATAATCTTGCTACCTTACTTTGGAATCGGGTGCAGTCATTTTAAAAGATAGATACCAGTTTTAAATTTAAAATGAAGAAAATATTCGAAAATCCACAATCAATATATTTACGTAATATAGAACGCACGCCAAAAGCTAAACATCAATTGGATGTAATCTATAAAAATGTAACTGCTAAATCTCATTACAACAGCTTTAGCAATATATAAAACCTACTATCAATAATAATAATAATAATAATAATAATAATAATAATAATAATAATAATAATGAAGTCCTACCGAAAGTTATATGATCTTAAAATAAGCTGAAAATTATACTGCACTAGAAAAATAAAAATAAATACAAAGGAAACTTCTATTCGTCATAGGTCATTTAGTCACAATGCACATGCAGCAAATTCGGAAACACACACCAGGAAAAGAATCGATCCCAGCAGACACGCGACAGGGACTTGTCATACTGTACACATACAATTCTGTTTATTAAGGCACCTTTATCATTTTCAAACAATGATTTTATGTACCATATGTAAGTCTTCAAATATCATAAAACCACTAACAGGAAGATGATACGGTTAAAAGTGTTAGTTTTTCTAGTAAAATCCCACTGACTATTTACATACCTCATGCGTGCAAAATTTTTCAGTTAATTAATCAAAACTGTGTAGCTTTGATTAAATTCATGAGTGGAGATTTCAAATATTTTTAATTGCCTTATGTTAACCGACTGCAAACTGTTTAGAGTTCAACAGACAGGTTATCACCATTCCATTACTCAGGTTCATACATTATGTAAACGATATTCTTTAAACAGAAATACGACAAATTCTTTATCAACAAAAATGAAATGTTCGGAATAAACAGTTGAATTCTATGTGAAATTTACTTCATATATATATATATATATATATATATATATATATATATATATATATATATATATATATATATATATATATATATATTGTATATATGACTTTTATCACATCACCGTGATTCATATACATGCATTAAGCTACAAACGTCCTTTAATATCCAATTCGCTCTACCTCGGAAATAATATATTTTTTATAATATGTTACCGAAGGGGAATTTTTTTTTTTAGTTGATAATAAGTTCGTCGTTCCGTGGGCTCGGACCCACGGGACGGCGAACTTATTATCAACTAAAAAAAAATTCCCCTTCGGTAATTATATGAAAATATATTATTTCCGAGGTAGAGAGAATTGGATATTAAAGGACGTTTGCAGCTTAATGCTCATACTGTATATATATTATATATTTATGTGTATATATATATATATATATATATATATATATATATATATATATATATATATATATATATATATATATATATATATATAATAATATAATATATATATACACGATTTATCGCTAGAGCCTGCATTGTTTCAATTTGTCACTGAGAAGGAAGGATTAAAGCAGGTATTTGACCGATCGCTTAGCGTTCTCACATCTCCTCAGGGTCAACGGAGAGAGAGAGAGAGAGAGAGAGAGAGAGAGAGAGAGAGAGAGAGAGAGAGAGAGAGAGAGAGAGAGAGAGAGAGATAAAACGGAATAAGATGAGGACGAATGAGGGTTAAGGAAAACGTACAAGAATGGCTGGGTTGTCTCCTGTCTGTTGCGGAAGGATCACCAGAAATTTAAAGTACTTTGGAAACTTTTCACCGAAAAGTCCTGAATCCAAATGGTGGCGTATTTGCGTTTGCTAACTCTCTCTCTCTCTCTCTCTCTCTCTCTCTCTCTCTCTCTGAAGGACGAAAGTTTATTATATTTCAGATATACCTTTGTCATTTTTAGAAGTATGTCTCTATACGCCTCACATACACTAACGCAAACTTGTTACATTTCTTTTATATTAATTATAATAATTTCTAATTTCCCTTCCCTTCCATTCTCTCTCTCTCTCTCTCTCTCTCTCTCTCTCTCTCTCTCTCTCTCTCTCTCTCTCATGAAGAAGCAGCAACAAATCTCTTATTTTCTGTTCATTAATTTTCAATTATGTTATCAGAATCAGGTGGTTTCTCTCATAAACACATTAAAACCCATGCATGAGTGTGACTCAATTGTTTTCATTTTCATTTTCTCATCAAAAGGTGCTCCTCCCCCATTCTCTCTCTCTCTCTCTCTCTCTCTCTCTCTCTCTCCTCATCCACCAAATGAATCTAGCATTTATTTTAACCATGACTGAATGTCGAAGATACAAACTACCGAACGTACCCAGAACGTTTAAAACAAATTTGGTCCCTAAAACAATAAACAGAATTTAGAGGGAAATAATGTCAGCATTCCCGACAATTAAAAAGTATGAGAGCGACAAATTGCGTTGGAAATTATGAAAGCACGAAAATATGCATTCGTGAAATCATTCGCTCATATTTGTCCCGCACCCCCAACCGCCACCTCCCCCCCCCTTCCGAAAAAATTTAATATTCAACGCTAATGATGACCTCCGTGCGTTGCGTAATATTTTGGGCAAGGCAAAATGTATGAATACAATTTACCCGAATTATAGTTTTTTTTTTTTTTTTTTTACTTTTTTTCCTGGCTGAACATAAGTATGAGCCACTTTCAATCTCTGTATGAATATGAATGTCAAAGGCAATCTCAATTCTGTCAATACATAAGAAGAAGAAATTACGAGATTAAATACAAAGTCAGTGTGGGTATGTCAATAAAACTATAACAAAAAATCGTACAAATAAATATCGATAAACACAGTTTACCTCTAGTGATGCAACTGATAGCACACTCATATCACTACAGAGAAGACTAGGGTTAGAAACCCGGCAGAGGATTGGGAGATCTGGTTCGTCCCACTAATTGGTTACCCAGTAGTCGGTCAAATGTTTTGGGTTACAGCCGGGATGGATGGACGTGTGTGTACATGTACTATATATATATATATATATATATATATATATATATATATATATATATATATATATATATATATATATATATATATATATATATCTTACAGGAGCATGGAAACGACGAGTACCACATTTTCGTTTTCATTTCCAGACATCTTCAGGGTCACTGAATTAAAAAAACTGAAGGAGGCAAAAATATTTTTTAGATTTTCATTTAGCTGAAAAACTGTGAATTATGTGTGTGTATATGTATATATATATATATATATATATATATATATATATACTCGTATATATATATATATATATATATATATATATATATATATATATATATATATATACTTGATGTGAGGGAGAATATTCTCTCTTTACTTTCCAAACGCAATATGACATTAAGAATGTTAACTATTAAGAAAAAGTATGATTATATAACAAAAAATCACTTTATGGCTCCTTAGTGATAAATCTAGTGGTGAAATGTTTATTTCATATTTTTTAAAATCTCACCAAAAACTTAAATGTGCTGATTTGGGTGCCTTTAATTTTTACCTTTCATCTCTCTCTCTCTCTCTCTCTCTCTAACAAACTTACACAAACAAATAAATGTGATTATTTGAGTGCTATTATTTTTTGCCTTTAATTCAAATGCTCTGATTATTTGAGTGCTATTGTTTTTTACTTTTAATTCAAATGCTCTGGTTATTTGAGTGCTACAATCTTTTACCTTTCTCTCTCTCTCTCTCTCTCTCTCTCTCTCTCTCTCTCTCTCTCTCTCTCTCTCTCTCTGCCACCTAAACAAGCAATTAAAGTTATTTTCTATTAAAGTTTGACGTAGCGTCGAGCACGCCAACAGCGGAACGCACCCGGCCGGCCCAAATGAAATTTGGCAACTAAAACAATAAACAGAATTTAGAGGGAAATGTTGTCTGTATTCCCGGCAATTAAAAACAATTACAGCAACAAATTGTGTTGGAAATTATGAAAGCACGAAAATATGCTTTCGTGAAATGATTCCGTCATATTTGCCCCAACCACACTCCTCCCCTCCCTCTCCTAACCCCCTCCCCCACATATCCAGGAAAAAATTTAATATTCAACGCTAATGATGACCTCCGTGCGTTGCATAATATTATAGGCCGGGGAAAAATTTATAAATAGTATTAAAAGGATTTTTCTTTTTTTTTGTCTGCTTGAAAAACAGTCTTTGTCAATTTGATATTTATGTAAAAACATATCTATCATGTGTATCAAAGTATTTATTTCTGTTTCAATAGGTTATCGTCAAGTAATTACATAAATATTCGATTTAATCGATATGCTTATGCAGAGGGGGTTATATATATATATATATATATATATATATATATATATATATATATATATATATATATATATATATATATATATATATCTAATAAAGGTTGTCCACAAAAAGCGAAAGAGGGTAGATTTCAATACACATATAAACACACACATATACAATGGAAACTTCAATATGGTGTCCATCTTAAGCACAGTTGTCCTTCTTCAGGAGAAAATCGTCTACAGCGCTGTTCTAGGCCACGTTCAGCTCAAGCTCTACCAGGACCATAAGACGAGAGTAGACTGTATATAAAGGAGAGTTCCGCTCGTTGTGTCCGAGATGTTCAGCAGGGGCCGATTGTATGCTGACCGCTGATTGGCTGCTGAGAAACTCGTGACTGAATCTGATATTAGTATAGTGGGCTTCAGTTTACAATCTATGAGATTCATTATTATACAACCCAAGGCAGCCCTTCGCAAAATAAATTTTTATATTTTATATATATATATATATATATATATATATATATATATATATATATATATATATATATATATATATATATATATATATATATAATTCAATCACGAAAATATGGAGCGTGATGAATATATAAATAAAGGCGTCACGAAGGAAAGAGAAAAAATGAAGTACTGCAAGGCCTTTCAACTTCTTGTCCTTTACTTATATTTCTTCAGTCTGCTAAGCAATGGACAAAAAGTCGAAAGGCCTTGCAGTACTCCACTGTTTCTCTTTCCTTCGTGCATTGCCTTTATTTATGTATCTATGTATGTATGTATTTAATAACACGTCATTTTAACCGATATTTTAAGACAGGCAGACGTCTCAAACGTTTCTTCAAACTAAGTCAGAAGAAGTTAGATCAAAACAAATGGTAAATTTCCTGCTTTTTGTTTTGCATGAATTCAATGCCGTATTTATCTTATTACTCAACATTATGCTATAAGCTCCAGTTACTTGCTGCTGCCTTTAGCAATAAAACAAGACTATTGACAGAGTCATCCGAGAGTGAAGTTCGCGCCAAAGCCTAACACGGAAACGCATAATTTCAACTTGGAAGTTTAGCTTCGGGAAATTTCATTCAATGATTGAACGGTCTACACAAAGTAGTTCAGAAAAATTCTTATTTCCCAGTAGATGTTAGATAAGCTTATCGCTTCATCTTTACAGCAATACATATTCACTTTAACGTTGAGCTGACCGAAACTTTCGCCAAAAAAAAAAAGGAAAATCGCCGAGACTCAAAGAGTTTTTCCACTTCGATTTCACGGCCATGTTCCAGTGGCCATTGGATTTTTTAGGAAATTATTTATTCCCAAGGAAAACTTCGAGTTAAGTAAAAATGGTAAATAGTGTGTGTGTGTGTGTGTGTGTGTGTGTGTGTGTGTGTGTGTGTGTGTGTGAGAGAGAGAGAGAGAGAGAGAGAGAGAGAGAGAGAGAGAGAGAGAGAGAGAGTACGATAACCAAGTTGGTTCGGTCAAAAAGATGGATGTGTGTATTGACAAGGTTTGGTCATGTGGACAGAATGGAAGACGATACGTTATTGAAGGTGTATGGGTCACAATTAATGGCAGGGAGGATAAGGGAAGACTTACAAAAATGCTGGACAGGGGGAGGGGGGGGAAGGTATATGATAAGATAATATGGACCTTAATATACAGAAAAGCGAGAATGTACGCATAACAGAGGTGCATGGCACAGCGTGTGTAGAGGGAGTTCAGGGTTTTACTATGCCTTCTGTGTAGGTGCAAAACCTGATTAATGTTATGGAAATTTTGACACAAAAGGGTCATCCACGAATCAGCACACATGTATGACTGTGCCTGATTTACCATTTTTTTTAATGGTTTTTTTTGGTGCCACAATTTCCTAGTGGAAACGGCTTAGGTCGAAACAGCCCGTCAGAGAAAGGCACTATACTAAAGCGAACAGCAGCAAGAGGCTGGCTGGCTGGCTCTCTCTCTCTCTCTCTCTCTCTCTCTCTCTCTCTCTCTCTCTCTGAAATATTCAAAGGACTGGGGACAAGGAGGCTGTTGTGTATCACAATAGAGCAATTAGCGCTGAAGCTTCCAGCAATTCTGCAGAGGTCACGCCAGGTCACATTAAATTATTTCTAACTGCGTCGCAAATGAAGGAGAGAAAGTGGAAAATCAAGGTACTGTATAAATAAGTAAATACATGCTTTTAAATACGTATACATACCACACAGGCTAGACGCACTGCAGTAAAACATGTTATGAACATACGTCGGCAACATATCGCACTCATATAACAAACAGGTTAAATACAAGTCAATCGCTTACTGGTATTTCTAACCAGCGGCTCATCTGATTGTTGTGCTCGATCTACGGTCGCGGACTTGTTTTCAACCTGTTCGTGATATGTACAGTAAATGATAAGTTTTCAGCATGATTTTATGACACGTTTTACTGTGGTGTGGGAATACCCTGCGGTAAATCAGCGAATGGGTATTTAGACGTGAAATGGTCATACTGCTAACATGAGACACTACTGCATTTCAGGTATATGATTAGGATGTTTCCTATACTTTCCCATGCAACACTCTGGACCACTATCGTCCCACAACATGGTTCTGGGGTCATGGGCTGAACAAACTTAAATCTACGCTGCATGAGAACGACTGCATATTAATTTGACAATCTGCAGCCTTGATATTTTTTAGAACAACATCAAACATTTTTCCAGCATTTTCCGATGAAAATTTTGGACCGTTGACGTGGCCCCTGATCATAGGAGCCATGGTTTAAACCAATTCCAATCTATAATAATAAGCGAGCGTAAGGTACGTTTTATCCTTTCTGGCCATTTTTTCTAAGGAATCAACGTTTTAAATAACTCCGCACAGCTGTTACTATTCATTAATTATTTTCTCTTTGAAAGGACAAGTCACCCGCCCTCAACTCCCATCATAAGAACAAAGAAGAATCTCCTTTATCCAAAGATGCTTTGTGGCAAGTTTGGTCGAAGTTACTTCCCAAGGAATATAAGGGTGAAAAGTTGACCCTAGACATACATACATAATTCAGACCCTAGACATCCTTTGATCAGGTACGCTCACTTGAGACGTTAGCTCAAATGAGCTGATAAAAGATGCAAAGGAAAAACGCTGTCTGAAGGGAATGCTGATGCTCTGTCTTGGTGGAATAAGTAGCTGTTGACAGTGAAGGAAAGACGACAGATGGAAAGGATTGGTGTTAATTATAAAAATGACTGAGGACAGCATAGTGGATACAAATGTGACTCAGTACTGATCAGGGTTTATATGTGTGTGTGTGTGTGTATATATATATATATATATATATATATATATATATATATATATATATATATATATATATATATATATATATATATATATTTTTTATTTTTTAAAGCAATGTAAATAAAAACTATGGCAATGATAAAGCCCATTATTCCTTAGAATTAAAAGCATCAGCATAAATACCACTGTTCATGAGAACAGAGTTAACAGGCTTACAGTAAAGACAATAAGTGTTCTCCGGTACTGGGCTGAGACATAGTGATGCATGGCATCACAGAACACTGATAATGACGCCCTTCTAGGAGAGTAGAAGGCTCTCATTCCAATGACGCAGGAACTGACGTCCGCAGAGGAAGCTCCCTTGCGAAAATGAGTCTGTTGGAGAATTATCAAACAGGGAACGTTCTATCGATGGTCTAAATGATGACTGCCACTTTTAGGAACAAGTTATAAACATCTATATAGAGAGGTGGACAACATTCTCAATATAACAGGATACACCAGTACAAGAAGCGGTACTGGCAGAACAATATTTCTGAAACGTGTCATTAGTGCAGTCATCTCTGAGGATAAAATAAAAATTTTCTTATATATAAAGGCAATATAAATTACCTTTAACCACAGGCCTTTCCCTTGTGGCTGTTAAACCTTCCAGTTTTCAGTTCAGGTTTTTTCAGAATCTTTTCTATAGGTGTTACATATTGTCATTCATCCAAGCAATGTTACTCGATACTGCTGATCGACAAAGTTAAAAACATATTATGAGAAATGAAATCCCTGCTTCCCTGAACAGAGGTCTCTCAATGTTCCGTCAATGGTGTAGCCAGCAGAGTGATGAAGAACTTGATTAGCCAATCTTACAGTGTGCTCCCACTCAATGATTCTCCTGGCATAGGTAACAATTCTGTAATCCGTATTTTTAATATCAGAGCTGAGCTTTCTTTTTTCGCACCATCATCAATTAAACAAATTATATATATATATATATATATATATATATATATATATATATATATATATATATATATATACAGTATATATATATATATATACATACATACATACTACATACATATAAATATATATATTTATATATATATATGTGTGTGTGTGTACATTCAGACACACTCTTCGCAAATTTCGTGAAGCAGGGAAAATTCTGTGCCCTTGACAGGCACCACTTGGCTGGCTCTGTGCTCGAGTTCCTATCAGTGGCAAGGTTTCCCGGATGATTGACAGCATCGTTAATGAGAGAAGCTGGTTTTCAAATCCTTCACGCCCAAGCACCCTAGGTTCTCTCATGCTTTAAAAAGCAAAAAAGCAAAGGCACTGGCCCGAAATCAACGGAGTGTGACGTTAATATAATATAATATAATATAATATAATATAATATAATATAATATAATATAATATAATATAATATAATATAATATAATATAATATATATATATATATATATATACACATATATAAATATATATATACATAAGTATATATACACATATATATATATAAATTTATATGTATACATATACATATATATATATATTTATATATATCTTACAATTTTGTTCCTACTGAAAAAGCGCCACCCGACCCACCCCATCCTCAGTGGCCCCCAAATAAAAACCTAAAAAATAAACGACTGGAAGGAACTTAATATTAACGGGGAAACGGGTCACTTCAATCCTCAGCGAAGGGGCCACTTTCCAAACAGAAAAAAAAACTAATTATAAAATATATTCAAAGGTTAAAAATAAATAAAAACTAACAAGAGTAAACTCGGCTGTGTGGTGTAATTACTTGCGCCAATATTTATCTACGGAATTACTTGTGAAAACACGGCTGTGTTAATTATGCGGTACTGCTCTCTCTCTCTCT
>NC_089761.1:46656772-46664272 GCF_040412425.1 Macrobrachium rosenbergii | reverse complement strand
GGACAGACAAAGCCGGCACAATGGTTTTCTTTTCAGACAACTAAAATTCACTTAGGCTACAGGGCTGCAATTTGGTATGCTTGATGACTGGAGAGTGGATGATCAACATACCAATCTGCAGCCCTCTAGCCTCAATAGTTTTCTTTTCATAAAACTAAAAACCATTGAGGCTAGAGGGCTGCAATTTGGTATGCTTGGTGACTGGAGAGTGGATGATCAACATACCAATCTGCAGCCCTCTAGCCTCAATAGTTTTTAAGATCTGAGGGCGGACAGACAAAAGTGCGGACGGACAGACAAAGACGGCACAATAGTTTTCTTTTCAGAAAACTAAAAACCACTTAGGCTAGAGGGCTGCAATTTGGTATGCTTGATGACTGGAAGGTGGGTGATCAACATGCCAATTTGCAGCCCTCTAGTCTCAATAGTTTTCAAGATCTGAGGGCGGGCAGAAAAAGTGCGGACAGAATAAAGTGCGGACGGACAGACAAAGCCGGCACAATTTCCTTTTACAGAAAACTAAAACTAGGCTCATTAAAACTAGGTTCATAAACGAAAAACAGACATTTACAAAGAGACCAAGAAAGGTCACAACTTATGAATCAGTGATTCATGCACATATAAAGCGCTTCGCTGTATCAACTCGCGACATTTCGTTTTCAAAAAGTAGGAGAAAGTGGGAATATCCGGGAAACTCAAGAAAACTAGAGCAGTCCCCAAAAAGTAAGAAAAATCAGTGAAAAAGGAACGTAAGACAGCCTGTATATAATTTCTTTGATCTATATCGTAGCTGTATTACATAATCCTTTAATCTGCATCATAACTGTATTAAGAATTCCTTTGATCAGTCCAAGTCAAGAAGACTTCTGAGCGGGCAGATTTTTTTGGACTTAGTTTAAATTCAATATCAGTCAGTTCATTTGCAATAATAATAATAATAATAATAATAATAATAATAATAATAATAATAATAATAATAATAATAAAAGCGTGGAAGTTTGGTCAACAGTAACTAAATACATGGAGTACTAAAAATATTCCTTTAACAACAATTAAGTATATTTTATACTTTATCAAAAACCAACTACTTCCATTCTACTTAAAAGGGTAGTGGTTTCAGATCAATACAATAGTGCAGTCAGTTTCATTCCAGACCCGGCACCGGATAAAAAGAGGTGTGTGGGGGCTGAAAACAGGGAAAATGTCCTATGCTTATAAATTACCAAGAGTTTCTAACAGATATTGGATGCCTCTTATGAACGGCAATCTGTAATAGTGAGGCGCTCAAAAATGTCAAGAAAGCGAGTTACGGATACATTCATTACTGAAGTGCTGTATCACGGATGACCTAAAAATTATATATATATATATATATATATATATATATATATATATATATATATATATATACACATATATATACATATATATATATATATATATATATATATATATATATATATTATATATATATATATATGTGTGTGTGTGTGTATGTGTGTATGAATATAGATACATACACAATATATATATATATATTATATATACATACATATTTGTACTATGTATGTATATATATATATATATATATATATATATATATATATATATATATATATATATATATATATACAAACCACCACAAGGAAAAGATGATACACGGTTGTAGATCCTGACCTGTGTCGTCTTTAATGTTGACTAAGTCATCTTAAGAGGACTGATTCAAAGTAGTAGAAATTCATAATGCATATGCTAGCTGGACAGTTCATACGAACATACAAATGGTTTAAAAAAAAAGCGTTTGCACCTGACAGAAGTTGTAGGCGGGGCCATACCCTCAATATATATGTATATGTATATATATATATATATATGTATGTGTATGTATCCATACATATGTATGTATGTATGTATCCATAAATCAAATATAAGGAGCCCATAAAAGCGCCAAATTGTGGAAAATAGAGGCTATATTTCAGAGACCAAACTGTCTCTCTCCTCAGGCAAATAGTGAATGAGAAAAGTTACAGAAAAGCGGTATTTATGCCAGAAGGTCCATAGGTCAGCCGTTACGTCACTCCAGTTGACACTTTCTCTTTAATCTTCTTAATCGCTGGTTGGAGGAAGATTTGATCTATAATATCCGAATCCCAGGCACCTCTTGAAAGATTCATGGTGCTTCTTTGTTTAATCAAAGCTGATTCCACCATGTGGCTTTTGAACTGACAATTGCTGCTATAAGTTATTCGAAACATATTCCAGTTTATTGTGTGATTATGGTTATTTATGTGGTTAAAAACAGCTGAGCTCTGTTGTCCGTACCTAACTGAACGTTTATGCTGTATTACTCTTTGGGGGAGTGATTTGCCTGCAAAGCCAATATAAGGTTGGTCACAATCGAGGCAAGGGATTTCGTAAACTCCTGTGTCTTTGGGGACTGGCTTTCGTTGGACGTTAATCAGGGGTTTGACCAGGGTATTTGTGAAGGTAAAAGCAAAAGGGTTAGAGTTTTCAAGTGTCTGTGTCTACTTCCTAATCCTGTACAGGTGTTGGATTTTTATTTTGTTGTTGAGCGTCTCCCTAGTCTTGTTATAGGGGGACGGTAGAAAATAATGATTGCTTAGTGGACTTGCTTTTTCAATTGTATGGTCAGGGTACTTTAGAGATGACAGCTGCTTACGGACTAGTTCAATTTTCTTTTCCGGGAAATCCAGGGAGCAAATCCGTAAGGATCTTACAAATAAATGGCTGGCTACGACAGTCTTGATAGAGATGTCATGACAGCTATAAAAATGGATGTATGACAGAGAAAGTTGGTTTTCTGTATATGGTAAATTTGTATTCTGTCGTGTGTATCAAGATTGGCGTAGCCAGCCATTTATTCTTAAGAGCCTTACCAATTTGCTCCCTGGATTTCTTGGAAAATGAAATTGAACTAATCCGTAAGCAGCGGTCATCTCTAAAGTACCCTGATCATACAACTGAAAAAGCAATCCACTAAGCAAACATTATTTTCTACCATCCCCCCATAACAAGACCAGAGAGACACCCAACAACAAAATAAAAATCCAACGCCTGGACAGGATTAGGAGGCTGACACAGACACTTGGAAACTCTAACCCTTATGCTTTTACCTACACAAATACCTTACTCAAATCCCTGATTAACGTCCAACAAAAGCCAGTCCCCAAAGACACAGGAGTTTACGAAATCTCTTGCCTCGATTGTGACCAATCTTATATTGGCTTTACAGGTAAATCACTCCCCCAGAGAGTAATACAGCATAAACGTTCAGTTAGGTACGGACAACAGAGCTCAGCTATTTTTAACCACATAAATAACCATAATCACAGAATAAACTGGAATATGTCTCGTATAATTTATAGCACCAATTGTCGGTTCAAAAGCCAGATGGTGGAATCAGCTTTGATTAAACAAAGAAGCACCATGAATCTTTCAAGAGGTGCCTGGGATTCAGATATTATAGATCAAATCTTCCTCCAACCTGCGATTAAGAAGATTAAAGAGAAATTGTCAACTGGAGTGATGTAATGGCTGACCTATGGACCTTCTGGTATAAATACTACTTTTCTGTAACTTTTTCTTATTCACTATTTGCCTGAGGAGAGAGACAGTTTGGTCTCTGAAATATAGCCTCTATTTTCCACAATTTGGCGTTTTTATGGGCTCCTTATATTTGATGAAACTGTTTTAACAGAAAATATTTCACAGTACACACACACACACACACACACACACACACACACACACACACATATATATATATATATATATATATATATATATATATATATATATATATATATATATATACAGTATACATTCATGTATATATATGTATATATATACAAACCATGCAGCACAATCATGAATTAATCTCAAGTATTTCGCTTTCTCATAATTCACCAGAATTATAATTCTTTAATTCGCCAGAATATCCCTCATGTGTCGATAACGTCACGGTCGCTCTGATTCTATCTATTCTACCTATTAACAGGATTTTTGCCACTTAGGAGTTTCTTTACGTTCCTGTACGGAGGAAGATGTAAAGATTTGTAAATAAACATTTTAACCAAATGGATGAATATCAAAGAATATTTAAACTGGACTTCCCATTCAGTTACTTCTGTACTTAACTGGAGATTAAGGTCATTAAAAACGATTAACGGGTAAATAGCGGTAGCTCACGTTATGGTCCGCCCTACGTTTATCTATGAATATCTAATTAATTCGTGATCATTTATCTAATAAAACGATTTCCTTATTCATCTACTAGCTTAATTTTATCACTACTCTTTCCTTCAAAAAATAGAACACCAAAACTTAATATCCCCATTATATGTATGTATGTATGTATGTATGTATGTATGTATGTATGTATATATGTATGTATATATATATATATATATATATATATATATATATATATATATATATATATATATATATATATATATATATATATATATATATATATGTGTGTGTGTGTGTGTGTGTGTGTATATATATATATATGTATATGTCTCTGAGAGTGTTGAATGAGTGCTGAATGGTTAGAGAGAAAATGAGTGTTGAAAGGTTAAGAAAGAAAATCGGTGGAAAGTATTAATAACTGAATGGAAGGATGGATTACTGTTTTGAGATGGTTTGGTCAAGTGGAAAGAATAAGAGTCCGCTAGACTGGTAAAGAGTGTAACGAAGATCCAGAAATCGTTGGATTAATGGAGCAAAAAAGACACTGGCAAGGGCGTACAATAAAATTTGGAAAACAAAAGAGCTGTGCAAAATCTAGGAGAATGGAGTCACATGTATGAGGGTTTGACATGCTACTGATGCACCACTCTGCGTTGGTATACGAACCAGCTAATACTGTCAAGTTTTCTGCACGGGTGGTTCATCCTAAATACGGGGATTAAAATAATTGCGATGGACACCGTGTTGCCTTTTCTCTGAGGCAGGAACCATGGCTGAGTGGTTAGGTACTCTATTTACATTTGCTCCAGCCTACTGCCAACAAGTGTATAGGGCTAGCAACCTCACCCCTTCAGACTTACTGATAAACCAGAAGGATGTAACTCTCACACGTCAACCTTTTAAAGGGGAAGCAGGCATATGGAGATATTCACACGAACGCTCTCTCTCTCTCTCTCTCTCTCTCTCTCTCTCTCTCTCTCTCTCTCTCTCTCTCACACACACACACACACACAAAAACACATACATACATATATGTATGTATATACATACATATATACACACACAAGCATATATGTACAGTACATATACTTAAAACACCTGAGTCGCCGTAACTGTAAACACACGGTGGAATTGCAATGCTTATATACTCACATCAAACGTGAGAGTTATTACCAATCTGAATAGTCACTAGAGCGGAAACTATGACGATATATGAAGAATGCGACTCTTCGTGATAATGAACACGAGTCTACTGAGAGAGTTTCACTTCAGTTTCAACAAAGAAATATCCACAAAAATGCACCCAGTTTTGGATGAATTTGTACACGAAATTTCGCTCTCGAAATTCTCTCTCTCTCTCTCTCTCTCTCTCTCTCTCTCTCTCTCACATACACACATGTATATGTATGTATATATATATATATATATATATATATATATATATATATATATATATATATATATATATATATATATATATATATATATATATATATATATGTATATAATTATATGTATATTTAAAAATTGTGCATGAACGTAAGATTGTAAGTAAATTTAGGTAAGAGCTGCATTCCTATACGAACATGAATCATGACACGGCAAAGAAACTATAAGTTTATTGATTTGTTAATATACCATGAAGAGTTACATAATGGGTAAGATGGAAGGCTAAAGTTAGAAAATATATCATTAAGGAAACACGGAAGTTACACGTGTAGATGAGCTAATGATGAAAGGAAGATGGAGATGGCTTGGACATGTCCTTCGCCAGGGAGAATAATACTGTATGTGATCGTGTCAGCTGGGCTCCTTCGGGCACCAGAAGAGTTGGAACCTAGACCTACTATGATATAGAAGGTTGCAGTGAATGGAGATTAGCAGAAGGTTAAGCACATGAAAGACATATGTGTCGGAAATTTACAGCGTTGAATGTAATGATAATCCCTATTCAACAGTATCCTCAGCAGCAAACATCAACCATTCCACATTCCACCCATAACTCATTTTCTTATCACACAGCACTACAACTACATCTGCTGTCCTATCTCTGGGTTCTTGCATCACTCAGTCTATAAGATAGTTGACAACTTTCACGCCAAACCAGTCACTCAACCGCCTACATATTCTAACACACATATCACTTCAATAACTTATTTTCTACACCATACATTTGTAACATAGAACAAAGCTTTTTTTAATAATTCTACCATTAGCTTCTTCTAGGTCCACTTACGAGTATACCATGTACAGCTTTTTTCCCTCTACTTTCAAAAATTGCACGTGAATGTTTCATAACAAAATCTTGATCCATAAACCCTTTGCCATGTCGAAAAGCCCTTAATCAAAATACCACCCTACATCTATAATTCTTAGTTGTTTCTATTGCCTTTAACTTTGCACAAAGGAACATTTATTCCTCCTACTAATTCTTCTGGAAATCTTCCATAATGCAGACATAGCTTATGAACGTTAGTATCCGACTCAATCACACTTTACTATTCTCAACTGTAACCCATCAATTCCTGGTGCCTTTCCATCTTTCAACCTCCGAATTGCTTCCCTTACATTCTCAGCATTCACTTCTGCAAACATCCAATATTCAACTAATTTTCAAAATTCTCACTCCATCGGCCCAGCACTGCATTCACCTCGAACAGCATCTCGTCATTTCCATCTTTATTCTGAGATCCATTTGTTGATTGATATTTCTCTCTACCTTTACTTCCTTGTAAAAATTTGTTCTACTCCTCTTTATGTTCTCGTTTACATTCTCCCCCTCTTTTGATACTTCCTATCTTCTTTTCCTCTCTCACTTTCTTCTTGACTAATTTACCCATCTTCCTGTATACCAGTAAAATGATTTTTATTTATACAATGCCACCAAATGAATTCTTTTTAACAAAACCATCAGCGCCTCTTCCTAACATTTTCTGCGTTTCTCTCTTTCTAACCACTAATACTCACGAGCTCTATAATCTTATAATGGAATTTTACTTATATCTAATCTACTCCTTCTTCCTCCAAGTCTCTTTAATATTGATCTTCTCACTTCCTCCTTATCAAACTCATTTGTGCTAATCACATACAGAGCCACATTTTCACTTTCTCTCTCTCTCTCTCTCTCTCTCTCTCTCTCTCTCTCTCTCTCTCTCTCTCTCTCTCTCTCTCTCTCCTCCTTATCAAACTCATTTGTGTTAATCATATATAGAGCCACATTTTCATTTCTCTCTCTCTCTCTCTCTCTCTCTCTCTCTCTCTCTCTCTCTCTCTCTCTCTCTCTCT
>NC_089761.1:46606772-46651772 GCF_040412425.1 Macrobrachium rosenbergii | reverse complement strand
GGGACAACAATGGGAAGGTTAAACCTATAGACCATTTAAGTGGTAGGTTCTCCACAACATCGTACTTGTTGGCAGAGAAAGTACCAACGAATTACAATAAATGTGAACCTAAACAGTATTTGAATAATCGAAAACATTACAATTTGCATACTTGGGACACCAAGTCTGTCATCAAAAATTAAAGTCTTTTGTACTGCTGACTTATAAACTACTGTTCAAAACATATAAGCTATCAGAGCGGTAGGTTTTTAGCGTTACATAAACAACAAAAGGTTTCAGGCATAAATTAAGTACATAAGCGTTATTGAGAATTACGTCATTACACATGGCGTAAGGATCCAGCATCGCCAGTTGTGATTTTATAACTTAAGTGAACAGGGAGGGGTGAGAGGGGTTGGACAGCATGTTATACTGATCCACAAAATAAAAGCTATGAAGTACAAGGTTCTAAAGTGGAACTGGGAGAACCTTCATACCCAACCCCACTCCCCGGCCATAGTTGAACTAAGAAGTATTGGCCAGAGGTACTGAACAGAAAGACTGAACAAAGGAAAGGGGAATGGAGGTAAAGTAAAAGGCTTATAAGTGGGTGCAGCTAGGGGCCGAATGGAAGCTGCAAACACCTTTTAGTAACGTTTACAGTGCACCACACGAGGTGCACGGAAGGCACTATCCCCATAAGGAGCAGGATGCCGGTGACAAAACCAACAATGAATTCCGAGAGGATACTCATAAAAAAATAAGCTGCAATCAAGGAGAGAAACTGTCCACTCCTTTATACTCCGTGTGTGGGAATGCACACACACATACACATAAACATACACAAACATACACACACACACATATATATATATATAGATAAATATTGTTTATAGATATATAATACATATTATATACACACACACACACACAATTTCAGTATGGAAGCGCTAACTAAGATATGGCATTAACATTTCCAATTTGATAAACCAAAGATGATACTTCTTAATTTCCACTTTTGATGCACCCTGTTATCTCCCAGCTTCCATACTCCTAAAATCAGACGTGATTCTGTGATCATCATCTGGTATATTTACAACACCACCTCACAGAGAGAGAGAGAGAGAGAGAGAGAGAGAGAGAGAGAGAGAGAGAGAGAGAGAGAGAGAGAGAGAGAGAGAGAGAGAGTATTACACAATCTCTGTCTTGTAGCTGAAAGGGAGAACTGAAGCTGACCTGAGTAATCCCCATTTCTCAGGATTAGTTTTGAGAGAGAGAGAGAGAGAGAGAGAGAGAGAGAGAGAGAGAGAGAGAGAGAGAGAGAGAGAGCAATCCTGGTAAGAACTTTCATTCTTCGTTGCACATATCTCAGCGTCATCTCTTCTTTACTTGAAAAGTGCGATACTGCGATATGCATTCCTGCATCGAAGTGGAAGAGAGAGAGAAAAAAAAAAGGAAAAGAAAGAGGCTCTGTTTTCATTTCACTCTTTATGACTATTGCTGAGTCAGGACATTTCCAGATATCTTGACAATATCTGGAATCCAGTGCCACCCAAAACCAATGGAGAGAGAGAGAAAAAAAAAGTGACCTGACATGGAAGATAACTTGCAAAGGCATAAGACCACGATTTATACTTGTATATATGTATATATATTATATACAGTATATATATATGACCGTGTGTGTGTGTGTGGGGACATGCCGTTTCCTCTCCTGAGAGTGACTAGATCAGAAAGTATGTGTATGTATATATATATATATATATATATATATATATATATATATATATATATATATATATATATATATATATATATATATATACAATATGTATTATATATATACAGTATACTGTATATATATAATTATCTATGAGTAACACCTTCTGAATGTACTGAAATCAAGAAATCTTTCCTCTGTATTAAATCATAATTTTAAAATTCGGTGAATTTCCATCACGGGAGACGACGACATATAAATACTATTACGATCCTTTGAAAACAATGTATGCAAAGTATTTTGTTTTTCACTTGAGGAAATCGTCCAGGAATAAACATCCCAAACCTATGTAAACAAATTCCTACCGGTTCCCGCATCCAATCTGTTCTCCGTTCAGAACTACCGTACTTTCTTTTTTTTCTGAGTGAATTTTTGAAAAAAAAAAATACATGAAACAGAAAATAACTTGAGCGGGACTACATCAAAGCCTATATTCGGTTTCATGCACATATCGTATCTCTCTCGCCTAACGTTAATATTCAATATATGAATCGGCTGACATAATTATTAAGATTCTATAGCGTCATTACAATAAAAGTTGTATATATCAATATATATACAAGTATATATGTATACAAATACATACACAAACACACACACACATATATATATATATATTATATATATATATATTATATATATAATATATATATATATATATATATGTATATAAATACATATATATATATATATATATATAAATACATATATATATATATATATATATATATATATATATATATATATATATATATACATGACTTTTTATCACATCACGGTGACACTTTACATGCAAACATTAAGCTAAAAATGTCGTTCAAAATACAATTCGCGCTACTTCGGGAATATCACTTATAATTCCCCTTCGGTGATATATCCGAAGAACCACGAATTGGATATTAAACGACATCTGTAGCTTAATGTGTGTGTGTGCGTATAATATATATATATATATATATATATATATATATATATATATATATATATATATATATATATATATATATATATATACATATACATATACATATACATATACAGTATACAGTATATGTACATATAAAACCAAAACGCCCAACGTCATACTCTAACGCATCCAATTTATCATTAAAGAGACATCCTTCTATTTCATGGCTCCCAGAAACCTCTCCTCTCGATCCCAGCGCCCTAAAATCAGAGAGCAGGGACTGGAGAGAAAAATGACCCGCCCATTACAAACGCAGGTTCGGATTGAAACGCTCAAAACCGCCGGCGTAAAACTAGTAATACATTCTGTCAACAAATGATAATGCCCCATTCGTACAGGCCTCCAGAGAGTTAATGATCCGGATGTAACAGCGATCCATTTAATTACTCGCGCCAAATGGGTATTGTAATGGCTCATCGCCGCTGGGTTAGCGCCAAAAATAGCCGCGCCCAATGGCCTTTCCGTCATACCGACTGATTTATCATAAAAAGCGAACATACGGGAAGTTTTTAGACGGTACTCTGCCGTCCGGTGGGGAGCCAGCGGGGCAACGTTGACAGTGATTTCGGAGAAAGGACGGGAGGAAACTTATGTCAAAATAATAAGTAAATCAACCAGGCTTTATACGGTTTCATACACATATTCTATAGCTCACCTAACGTTAATATTTAATACACGAATCGGCTTACTTATTGATATTTTATATCGTTATAATAAAAAATGTCATAGGAGCTACGTATGTGTGTGTGTGTGTAAACACACACACACACACACACACACACACACACACACACACACACATATACACATATATATATATATATATATATATATATATATATATATATATATATATATATATACATAATAATAATAATAATAATAATAATAATAATAATAATACTAATAATAATAATAATAATAATAATAATAATAATAATAATAATAATTAATAATAATAAGGTTCAATTTACCAATGACTCTTTCAAGAATGTTTACAAACGATTCTACAATCCATGGAAAACTTCTCAGAGCTTCTACACATCTATAAGCACATCAACTAAAGGCTTTGTGGTTCAAAAGGCCAAACCGCAAAAAACCGTACAATAGCACATGGGGGACATAGCAGGAAACAGCATCCAACAAATAAAAAAAAAAAAGTTGAATTCCTAAGCCGTCACTGTTCTCAGGAAACCAACGCAAGACGTTATACTTGCCTTAAGACTCAGCGGGCAAAGCCTATAAAAAAAAAAATCATGAAAATAATCCCTCCGAAAGCCTCTTACGCACACTTCGTGTTATAAAGGGCTCTGTCATAAATCTGGAAACTCGTACAAAGTGAGCAGAACTCAGACACGCTACAGAAAATATTTAGTAAATGCAGAGTCATCTAAAGAGACTGAACGCTATAAAGAAACCGTATAATACCCTTGCTCTTTCTCTTTTCTCCGTCCTCAGAACTGCCTATTTTCATCACGAGACAAGTTTCGGGATTATACAACCACTCACGTATGGTATCCTAATATATGGGCGAAAGAATGATTTATTAGCTTCTTCAATATATATCTTTCTTAAAAAATAGTATACCTTAGTTTAACCAGACCACTGAGCTGATTAAATGCTCTCCTAGGGCTGGCCCGAAGGATTAGACTTATTTTACGTGGCTAAGAACCAACTGGTTACCTACCAAGGGGCCTACAGCTTATTGTGGAATCCAAACCACGTTATGACGAGAAATGAGTTTCTATCACCAGAAATAAATTCTAATTCTTCTCTGGCCGGTCGGAGACTCGAACGCTAGGCCAGCAGAGTGCTAGCCGAGGACGATAACCACCCGTCCAGTGAGGAACTATATCTTTCTTAACATTGAATGTCTAATTGAAGTGCAAAAATCTTTTAAAATGTAAAAAGAATAAGTATGAATGAATCTAGATTAGACTGAATGAAAATAAGTCAATAATTATGTATTGCTGAGATTATATAATGCCCAATGTTATTCTGAGTTCAAAAGGAGGCACTGCAGCTCTTTTACAAGACGCGAAGGCAATGTCATACACAAGAGCAACAGGATTAAGACCAATGGAAAGAAAGAACTCGACAAAAAAACTTGAAGTTCCTGTACCCTGCAATTCTTGTGTAACTATGCCAAAATGAATGACAGCTATTTTGAATCGTCCATTCAATATCATGGGCATTAAACCTGGTGACTTTACTTTCAAAATACAGGACAAAGGCTGACACTCCTGTGAACGTCAAATTATCAATATGGAACGCTCTGTGTTCGACTTCAAATATAATCCTTTGAAAGCAAGGTGACATAGTCTTGTGAAAACGTGATTGGATATTTTACGAAAATAATTGCAGAGACCTATATCATTTTTATAACATACAGGCACTGCACTTGCTAGCAGGAAATGTTATCTAACGAAACAGTCCCTAAGTTAACATATAAAAAAAAAATAGTTTTCATGGAGGATCAATGACCACATCCAAATACATACTCGATTAAAACTGGTGATGAAACTATATAAAAAATGAAGGATTACCAGACAGCAGTTTGAGGCCAAACCTTGTGGAAGGAACAAGAGTCAGACAGAGGTAATAAATTATGCAATACCTTCAGACATTTTTTCTATACCTAGCCAGTCTTTTTTATTCAAAGCGGTTTACAAGTACAGTACCCGTACATGCCAAATCCCAAAAGGTACAATTAAAATAAACTTTCTACACTAACTCTTATGGTTTTGGATCTCATCAGAACCCACTAATGCCACCTGCACCAGACTGCAAGGGTTTGCTATAGACCTCACATGGCTTGGTGTTTCTACAAGGGACCGACAGAAGCGTCAACTCTCACTAAAATTTGTACAACAAATAAACAAATAAAAATAAACAAAACAAGTAAACAACATTTAAAATGAAACAAGAGAGAGAAAGAAGGGAAAATGGAAAATACAGTAGTAGCCGAATATGAAAAAACTGAGGGGCGCCTTTAACATGCTATGTTGTTTCTGAATGAAAACTATGAAAAGTTCGTAAACTTGCTACCAATACATGGATGAAAAGGGAAAAAAAAAAGAGAAAAAAAGTGTATGCATAAAACGTGGAATGAATCAGATGAAAAGAAGAAAGGCGAAGAGTAGGCGGTGAGAAATAAGGAGAACCCTTGAACTAGTATTTCGAAAGCCTCACTGAGCCTCTCGACTCTCCCTTCGTCTCTCTCTCTCTGTAGATCAAACCCCTTCACATAACAAATTTGAAATGTAGGGTTTTAGATCTTTTCTAGTATGCATAAATCTCTCTCTCTTTTAAGCTATAGATCGAAACCCCTTCACATAACAAATTTGAAATGAAGATATTTAGATCTTTTCTAGTATATGCATAAGTAATATCTCACATTTTATTATATTTTATATACACACACACACACACACACACACACACACACACACACATATATATTATATATATATATATATATATATATATATATATATATATATATATATATATATATATATATATATATATATATATACATATATATATATATCACTAAGTCCACGTCGGAAGGTGAGTGAAAACCGGGACTTTGGACAAGTACTTTCGTAGTTTATTCTACATATTCAAGTTCACACTGACTTAGTGATATTCTCAAGCACGCGTTTCTTCGTACTGTATTGGATATATATATATATATATATATATATATATATATATATATATATATATATATATATATATATATATATATATATATATATATATATATATATATATATATCCCATATATGTGTATATATATTTATATATATATATATATATATATATATATATATGTATGTTATCCCATCTTAATCGTTAGTCAAAGTCCATTTTGGGGCCTCTACTCAACAATCCTCTCTCTCTCTCTCTCTCTCTCTCTCTCTCTCTCTCTCAAAGGTCGCTTTATCGGAAGTCCATTATGTGCGCCTCTCTCGCTCTCTCTCACTCTCAATTCGCCCTTAATTCCCCACCGGCCTCCTCTTGCCCCGCCCCCCACCCCTCCCCAGGTCTTCTTATTCTCGGTCACAGCTAATCACTCAAGTTTAACAGACGTCCTCGATTCACCTAATTAATCGTGCGACGGACAATTTGTCTGTCAGCTTGATCAGTCTACCGTCGTTTCTGTCAAGATTTCTTTTGTTTAGTGCACGCACACACGCGCGGAAATTTAAGAGACGTGGCTATTAACAACTCTGAGGAGGTTTAAAGCATATTCCCGTCAACTCTAAAAATTAAATAAATTCATAAATAGATAAATAGATAAGTAAATAAATAAACCAATAAAAATAACTTCTTGCATCCGAATCCGAATTCGGATATACCTCAAAATCTGGTCTACTCTCCCTTTGTCCTACATTTTTATGATTTTGCTCGTTACATATTTTGCCGAATGACGGCCAAAACAAACCGTTACGGGTGATTAAATAACCACATTACTTCGTAAGACAAGGTAACTATAAGGTATTATGCTTTATTTTTACCTCATGAAAATTCATCGTTGTATAAAACATGTAAAAATCTAAGCCCTTACCACACATATCTACATCCTAAACAAACTTACAATTCATGTCTTGAACTTAAAACATTCATCAAAATATGTCATATAAAAAAATTATACAAACAGCTCCTGCGCCTCTCTCTCTCTCTCTCTCTCTCTCTCTCTCTCTCTCTCTCTCTCTCTCTCTCTCTCTCTCTCTCTCTCTCTCTCTCTCTCTCCACTGAATATTATACTGAATAAGATAAAGAAGACTCTTTTCACAAGAAACTTTTCGTTACTGCGAGGACTTGGTTATATTTCAAAGTCCTAAAACTTTGATTACTATCCTTCACTCCTATAAACCTGGAACTTCTTATATCACTCCTGTTCCCAAACATCCTCTGATCTTGCCATGTTGGAATTTCCTTTAGTGTATGAAAGAGATAAGCAAGAACTAGTCCATCAACGCTTAGGTAAACTCAGTCTATATAAAATGCTTACATGCTTTACTTTATATATATATATATATATATATATATATATATATATATATATATATATATATATATATATATATATATATACTTGCCTCCTTGAACGGAGTTGGTATATATACATATATATATACATATATATATATATATGTATATATATACGTATATATATATATATATATATATATATATATATATATATATATATATATATATATATATATATATATATGCCAACTCCGTTCAAGGAGGCGTCTTCAGTAGGTGTTACCCTTCCACTTCGTAGATGATACTTTGGAAAGCTGATAGCCCCTTGCTCTTCCCTAACTTGACAGCGTCTCGCCAATTTCCACTGTTTACCAGGCGCATAATTCACTAATTAGGTTATCAGACATTACATTAAGTATAACACAGTAAATCGAGATATAAACATGGGAATAAATAAAAAGTACTTTAGTAACAATAAAAACAGAGCGAATGACACAACGATATCAAGTACATGAACAAAAGAAAAAAATCCATTTTTCCAATACTGAAATGGCCCATGCCAATAAACACACCAAAAACAAAATGGCAACACCGCCATTTATAAACAGACACCATTAAGATGAAGACAAAAACTTTCGGTGATCTGAATAAGATGCTTAGAGGCAAATACATCAAAACAGCATCATCAACAACAACAGCAAAGAGGTAAGATCTCCAATAACTAACCCCGAGTATTAAGCTAAGTGGAAGCGAGGTGGCGGATGGGAGGTGGTAGGGGATAAGCGCCTCTGTGGTAGGGGAGGGGAGGGATGGAGGGGGTGACGAGGGACCCATCCCCCACCACACAACACTTCTACTACTACTAACGGACAAGTATCGATAGTCCACCTCGCAGCATTACCTAAATTGGATGCTAGAGGTTAAGGAGGCCCTCACTACAGGAAGAAGAAGAAGACGAAGAAGAGGAAGACGAAGAAGAAGAAGAAGAGGAAGAGGAGGGGGAGGAGGAGCTGGAATGGAAGATGCACGGGGAAAATATGGTTATGGAATGTTAAGAGGAAAACTGGAGACGAAATTTTTTGTACGTCGTGTATCCCCGTACGTGAGTAAAATATAAAACAATTCTGCGCATGCATATGCATTGATGGTGAACGTGCTTGCAGGCGTTGTGCACAGACGGGCGCGCACACACATATATATACATATACATATACATATAAATATACACACACACACACACACACACACACACACACACACACACATATATATATATATATATATATATATATATATATATATATATATATTAGTGTGCGTATATATTACATTGAAATGAAATTGGTAATAAAAGCATAAACTGCGTACGGACTTGGTTATCTAAGCACCAGAATAGAAGCAGGAAAATAATAAAGAAAAACCAATCAAATTACGAACGTAACCAAAGTCAAACCACCATACCAGAACTCACAAGAAACTAACGAGAAATAAACACAATCGGTACACAGAGAAAGAAGCCAAACGAAAGTACTACGAAAAAGAAAGAAAGAAAAAAAAAAAGATTAAGTCCAGAACCTGACCCGACAGACGGCTAATTTATTTCCAATTAGGGCTAAGGTTACCGGAGAGGAGAGCCGGAATGGGAACTTACAAAACCCCCTAAGAAGCCTCGCTACTACGATTCCAGGTTGGAATTCTACTAATTCCAGGTTGCGCGTTGGTCTTCCACTCGTATAGTTATGTGCCATTTATACCTAAGGTCTCAGAGGTACTTGTTTCACGTCGCAAATAGAGAAAAAAAAAATTCTTACAGAAAATAGGAAGAATCGAAATAGAATTTTAATTTTTTTACCGTGAAAAATAATAAATCGGAAAGAAATAATATTTTAATCTGGATAATAAAAATGATTAAACTTTTAGATAATTTTCCTTGCAACCAGAAAGCATGACGAGCAGAGCAATTTATTTCAATCAGCTAAAATGGTGAAAATTAACATTTTTCCCCGCGCATGGAAAAGAAAAAATAATTTTTGCTTAGAAGAATGATTAAACTTTCATTTGCTCAGTCTCACATTCAAATTAACATACGCTGTTATATTTACATTATACGTATTTATTTACCCGAAAATTCATCAGAGTTGTCAAGCGAAATTTTCTGTTATTCTATAGCAAAGGCGTGATGAAAAAGGATAGAAACGAGGAAATAAATAAAAGAGAAAGAAATAAACAAATTTATATATATATACATATGTATACCAAATTGCGTGGTAAAGATCTGCTTTTAACAACGACAATACAATAACAGTAATTATAATAATGGTTCCGGCAGTAACGCCGAAGTCATATAAACTAAAAAAATTAACTAGCAATGCCCTTCGTTATACGATGACTATTGACTTCTAACCCATTTCACAAAGTGAAACTTACATATGGGCATATTTCCAGTCTCACGGCAAAAGCATCAAGATATCAATAAAATTTTTCGTGATCTACACTACTCTCTACAACGGTGGCAGGGTATTTTCCAATATCTCCACCACCCTATTTTAGTGTTTATTTCCTTCACAAAAAAAAAAAAAAAGACTTTTCGTTCCCTATACGAAAGAAAATGGTTTTACTTTCTCACAAATATTTCTATTTCCCTTTAGTCACTTTTCCCTCTGAAAAGATGTCCTTTCTCTCTCTCTAGACTCCCCTTTGTTCCTTTCTGAGAAGACAAAATTTCGCCTGAAACTGGAATCTTTATATTGTTGTGTCTGTATTATACAATACAACGGTTTTTCTCAAATCATCTCTTCTTCCTTTTCCATCCCTATATTTTCCACTCGAGTGGCGTTTCTTTCTTCAAAGCCGCCTTTCACTCCCAAGAGCGTAAGTTTTATTTTTTCAACACGGAGATTCTTCCGAAAGATAAATTTTTTCCCCTTTCGCAAATCCTATTACCATTCGCAAGTCACTTTCATCTCCTATAAAGTAATCTTCTAGAAGTTCTGAAGTCATATGGACACACCAGCATCGCAACAATGCCTTTATAAAATTAATAACATATGCAAAACCCAGCTTTACTAGAATAAATAACGTTGACTCAGTGGTCTGACTAAACCATCCAGTAATGATATAATAATCATAAGTTGTATGAGCCAACTGCCACTGACATTTGCAACTGACCTTACGCACGTGGTGCCAGCTGCAGTGAGCAACAACGAGACCCAAAAAATAACCAGAGTGAAGCATAAATGGACGGACAACAACAACTTTAGCCAAAACATACGCTAGTTTGGGAGACTTGACTAATAAGTATTCGTACCCAGATTCCTTCGAACAAGTTTCGGGTTCCAAGTTCACCAGTGAATCACCAGCACAGCTTCAAAAAACAGAAAACAGAATACAGAGTATAAAATTTAGGCCGAAGGCCAAGCGCTTGTACCTATGAGGTCATTCAGCGCTGAAAGGGAAATTGACAGTAAAAAGGGCTGAAAGGTATACCAGGAGGAAAACCTCATAGTTCCATAATGAAACAGCTGTTAGAGAGGGTGGAAAGTCAGATGGAAGAAAGAGAATATGAACGGAGGTACAGTAAAATGAATGAAAGCGGGTGCAGCTAGGGGCCGATGGGACACTGCGAAGAACCTTAAGTAATGCCTACAGTGCACCACGAGAACGTGAGGTACACTGACGGCACTAGCCCCCTACGGGGAAAAACCAGAAAAACAACAATACACAAAATCATACAGACCAACAAATAACAACAAAAGAAGCTGCTACTTTAGCAACAGAGAGGAGGAGGAGGAGGAGGAGGAGGAGGAGGAGGAGGAGGAGGAGGAGGAGGAGGAGGAGGAGGAGGAGGAGGAGAGGAGGAGGAGAGCTCATAAAGGAGAATAGTACAAAGGAGGAGGGAAGGTGGAGGGCAGGGGGACGGGGAGGGGAGATGAGATGGAGGGCTAATCTGAAATTCAACAAGACTTCATTTGGTACACAGCTTGTATTCCATGAATATATTAGTATGAGCAGAATTTGGATTCCATACCCGTGGAGTTATCTGGAGTTAATGGACCCCGCTCTCAATGGGTTAACTAACATGAAACTCCTACCTCCTTCTGCTCCAAACTTGTTTTCTCTCTCTCTCTCTCTCTCTCTCTCTCTCTCTCTCTCTCTCTCTCTCTCTCTCTCTCTCTCTCCAAGCGAGCTTGGGGAACAGAAACCAGCAGTATCAAAACATCAAGGTTCCATCATAAAAAATTTCGAGCTCATAATAATAACGATAACAGTTCAGTTAAAAATTACTGTATATTCTAACATTTCGGAGTTAATCATCATTAACTATATACCATAAACATACAAAAAAATCTAAACACTTCAATAAGACTGGTGGCAACAATTACTAACTATCGTTAAGTAAATAAAGTCAGTGCGCGCTTCATGTAGCCAAGCAGTATAAATGCATATATAAATTTATACTTGAGCGGCATGAGTAAACATACCGAGTATTTACAAGTCTGCCTATTTGAAGCACCAAAGGAGCACAAACATATATACATAGTTTCAAATGCGTGCTGAAGTGGTGCAACAGAAAAATAAAATTCATCCTTAACAAAGAAATGTCAGAAATAACTTTCCCTAGGCGTTCAAATCGCCAAAGAATAAATAAGAACCAAGGCAGTATGGATTACGTGACTGAATGCTTTGGTGTTATACTGGTACTGCTGCAGGGTACAGATAATATACATTCGCGTACAAAATGAGGTGAATTTAATACAGTACCCCTATACAAAATTTCAGGGCAACAATGAAGGTTTGCATATGATCTCTCTCTCTCTCTCTCTCTCTCTCTCTCTCTATCTCTCTCTCTCTCTCTCTCTCTCTCTCTACGCTATTATTATATATATATATATATATATATATATATATATATATATATATATATATATATATATAATATTATACACACACACACACACACACACATATATATATATATATATATATATATATATATATATATATATATATACACATGTAAAATCTACTGGTCACTTTTTACCAGATACATATGTAATTGTAATAGCCAAAATGCCCTCTTAACTTTTCGAATTCTTCGCACTTTTTTGGATACGCTAGTCACTACAAAGCCTTGAGATCCTAGTGCGAGAAATATATTTATATACAGTATATTTCTTCCATACACCTTTTCCCTTCGATGGGGGTTGGCGCCGGAGAGTATTACCCTTCCAATTGTAAGCGTTTATTTTCGAAATGAGGTTGCTAATCCAGTGACCGAATGGTAGCCCCTGGGTCAACAATTCACTGATCGACCCAACGATACTTCGCTGATCTACTAACTACCAGCATAGCGTGCATGCTACTACCGGGATATTTGTCTCCCAATTGTGTAATGCCCTAACGTTAAAGCAGCATATACCAATAGTTATCAATCAGTAACCAAAAAAACCTTGATGAATTTCCTCAAAAAGATGTGATACTACAGATCTTAGAGTTTCTGTAACACATAAGTAGTCAAGAACAAAGATTTCGCCCCAGGATAGAAAACTTATTTGTATGGTTATAAATCTGCGAGTATTAATAAGATCGAAATCCATGAGCCCGACAGGATATTATCCTACATATCTTTACGGACAATACAAATCCAATTCTTTGTTCTATATATCACAAGATAATTACAGAACTATATTTTGTATATTCACTCACTCTAAAAGTAACCACGAAAAATATAACTTCATTTTCCATCTTATTTATTTGTTTCTCGTATTTGTGTGTGTATGTGTATATGTATATGTATGTGTAAATATATATATATATATATATATATATATATATATATATATATATATATATATATATATATATATATATATAATATATTTATAAATATATATGTATATATATTTATATATATATAAATATATATATATATATATATATATATATATATATATATATATATATATATATATATATATATATATTGTATATATATATATTTATATAAATATAAATATATATATATATATATATTATATATATATATGTAAATTTACATATAATATATACATATATATACACACATACATGCACACACACATACACACACGTATATATATATATATATATATATATATATATATATATATATATATATACATTCATTCTCAAGAAGAAGGTCGACGAGTGCTTGTCTGTTTCTCTAATGTTTGTCTAATCTTGAATCGCTACAGACATGGCTTGATTTAATTTCGCTGAGAGGTGGCCTTGGCCCAAAAAAAGAGTTAATTAGATTTTCATACCAATTCGGGTCCAGATTCATACCCGAGTTTTAATTTTTAATTATACAGTAGAAAGCTGAGCTACGACCAAGGAAGAAAAGATTAGATATTAGATGAAGCTGGATTTTTTTTTTTTTTGAGGAAGGGGAAGAATATGGAATTTCGGCTAAAGGCAAAGAGCTGGGACCTATGAGGTCATTCAGCGCTGAAAGGGAAATTGACAGTAGAAAGTTTCCAAGATGTAACAGGAGGAGGAAAACAATTGTTAAAGAGGGAAAGTCACATGGAAGACAGAGAATATGAACGGAGGTACAGTTAAATTAAGCATACCTTAGTTTAACCAGACCACTGAGCTGATTAACAGCTCCCCTAGGGCTGGCCCGAAGGATTGGATTTATTTTACAAGGCTAAGAACCAACTGGTTACCTAGAAACGGGACCTACAGCTTATTGTGGAATCCGAACCACATGATAACGAGAAATGAATTTCTATCACCAGAAATAAATTTCTCTAATTCATCACTGGCCGGTCGGAGAATCGAACGCGGGTCCAGCAGAGTGCTAGCCGAGAACGATGCCAACCCGTCCAATGCGGAACTAGGAGGTACAGTTAAAAGAATAAAAGAGGTTGCAACTCGGGTACGAAGGGACAATGTAAAGACCCTAAGTAATGCCTACAGTGCACCGCATGAAGTGCACTGACGGCACCAACCCCCTACGGAGAAGTTGGGGAAGGGGGGAGAAAGGGGGGGAAAGAGGGCGCACGCGGAAATGCTGCTTTCTAGTTCGGTTTTGTTCACTGACCTTTCATTAAAACTAAAATCTAAAATTAGAGACAGGAGACAGTCCTACCTTTTCCGAAGCTCTTGACGTTGTTTATCTCAAATCAACAGGTTTGTTTACCTGGTTCTATGACAGAAACAGCTACATATGCACGTCAACAGGTACAAACTAAATATATTTCAGGTAGCCCTCCAAAAAGTTACAGAAAATTTTAGGATAAATATAAATACACACATCCATCTATTTCAAGTTCCCATGATTAATTGGTAATAATTAATTTAGGGGTATAAAATGAAGTCAGCTTATTACCCAAACAACTATAAACAAAATTGATTAATAATAATAATATTAATAATTTAATAATAACAAATATATAAAGCAGTGAAAGGTGATTAATTCTTAACAATCAAAAATCTTTTAATTCATACTAAACGAAACAAAAATAGGAAACATTCAATAGCCAGATCTTCACTTTATCCACAACTTTCGAAAAGTATATCATCTGTAAACAAATTTATATCACTTATCTCTCTCTCTCTCTCTCTCTCTCTCTCTCTCTCTCTCTCTCTCTCTCTCTCTCTCTCTCTCTCTCTCTCTCTCTCCACTTACCTTTCCCGAAGAGAAAGTGCTTCGCTTTTAGTTCCTAAATCAAAACATACTACTTCTTGTAGAGCCGCTTACCTGAAAGAAAAAAATAATAACTAAATAACAAACAATTTTGATATATAAATAGTACAATTTCACTGGAACCATAAGTAAAATGTCAAAACAATTGAATACGTAATCCCTGCAGTGATTATAAGGCTAGCTGTTCATGTAAGAGAGAGAGAGAGAGAGGGTTGTTAACAATTACCTATCAAATTGGAAGATAAATTTTTGAAAATGTGACAACGTAAATTACAACCATCTAGGCTAGAGGCATAATAATTACCTGGCGCTGTTTAACAATATAGAAAAAAATATATACAATAAAATAATATATTTAATTCCAAATCAACAAAAATGAATATTCGATCGAAGGACAACAGTAAAAATCATACAAAAATTAATTTAACACAAGTACGACACTAAGCAAACGAAAAAAATCACCACCAATGGAAGAGGAAAATAAATCTCTTTATTCTCCTCTCTAAAATCATACAAAAATAAACATCAAGAAACGCAACCGAATCAGAGAAAATGATACAGGTCGTTTCCTCTCACAACCCGAATCTCGAAAAGAAAAAGAAAAACTATCTTATATCGTAAATGTCTAACCAAAAATCCAAAAGGAAACAGCAACACATAACCCTCACTTAAAAAATGCTTAGAAACAAATATAAAAAATAAATAGACAAATACAGAAGCCGAATGTGGAAGATCTCCGGTCTTCTTTGTTTCACAGAGAATGAGAATCCGAGGGAACAACCAAATCCTCCTCCTCCTCCTCCCCCTCCCCCTCCCCCTCTTGCAATGCTTGTTATGCGTAAGGAATCCTTCGCTTCAGACCGTTCCTTCATTAAAATGCTTTCTATCTCTTCATTCAAATGCCTTCTCTCTCTCTCTCTCTCTCTCTCTCTCTCTCTCTCTAACACACACACACATAATGAACCAGATGCAAAATCTATGTTCTCTCTCTACGGACCCATTATATATACACACACACACACACATATATATAATGGAGTTATAAACCGAGTATGTATGTATGTGTATATACAGTACATGTATGTGTGTGATATTAAACAATAAGCACTTTCCTCTAATGGGAGAAGGCTCTGAAAAAAATAAAAAACAGAAAACAGTCACTGCCAAGTTAACGCTTTAACCAATAAGACGTGGATATCAAGTCAGTAAGTTAAAACTGACTGCTGTCACGGTGGTAGTAAACGTCCCTATCCCGGACAGTCCTGCCCCAGTAAGTACCAGTGGCTTAGGATTCTAATGCACCATGTTCCTAAGAGAAGGAACGATCGTGGAGGGTTGTGAACCCCACGTAGAGATGAACATGACATCAAACTGGCATAAAAGACACTCAACTGCATACATAAGGTCAACATAAAATACACTAGGATACATACATAAGTTAACACATACTGTAAGTCTACTTACTTTCCCAACTCACCCCTTTCGCTCTCTCTCTCTCTCTCTCTCTCTCTCTCTCTCTAAGGCCTCATACCGTGGGTGTAGTGGACCACTATTCACTGCGGACATTCGTAACCTTAGAAGGGCCAATGGGTTTGGGTACAGATGTAATGTACCTCAAAGTACGTAGCACCCACAATTTTTCACACCTATAGGACACCAGAGATATAATGGCATTTTCACAACTCTTAGTGGTACTCAAGTAACCAAACTCGTAGACACGGGAGTTTGTAGCTCCATACCTTCTGTGCGGAGAATGCAATATATCAAATGTGTTATCCTTGCAGGCAGTTTTCAGCAAGCCTTTTACTAAGCCAACACCCTGGCCCATTGATGTTCAAGGAGCCTTCTGTGGTAACGGCATCTCCTTTTTCTAGGTGGTTACCTCTCCAAGTACTTTCTAAACACAGCTGCCTAACTCCACTGATCAACTGAACATGAGTATAGCGAACATTTTATTACCATGGGTTATAATTATGTGTATGTATGTATGTATGTATGTATGTATGTATGTATGTAAATATATATACATATATATATATATATATAAAATATATATATATATATATATATATATATATATATATATATATATATATATATTTGTCTGTGTGCGTTTATGTGTGTGTGTGAGAGAGAGAGAGAGAGAGAGAGAGTGAGTGGGGAAGGAGAGAGGGGGAAGGGCCCTTGGCGTGAATACCGTATGTCAGAGACGGGCGCATTAAAACAACCTCACTTTCCCCAAAGAGACGAAGGAGAAGGAATTTCTGTCCCTATCAAACGAGCGCCTCGCTTTGAGATGGCTCTTCGCAGACGATGTAACACTACATATTCCGAGGAGATATAGCTCCCTTTAATGCGTAGTCTTCTCCCACATGTAAACATCAAGGCGGCAACCCCCAACTCTCTCTCTCTCTCTCTCTCTCTCTCTCTCTCTCTCTCTCTCTCTCCTCTCTCAGTTCCTAAAACATACACTTGAGAGGGAGGAGGAACAGTGTTCAGGACCGAAGCAATGAAAGGATTTCTATCACTTTATCTGTTTATGCGGAAAATTTTTTTTTTATTTCAGAGGAACTAAATATTGTTCCATGATAGGAAATATACTGAAAAAAGTTGAGGCTTTAAATATATCACCTAAATTCGTGTTCATTCGGTTTCGTTCCCAGATAAATACTTCCACTGAACTTTGTTCATCAGCTTTACATACACAAACAAAGGACCTTGCGCAAAAGCACATATATGAGAGGACGCATACATAAATTTTTATATACACACACACACACATATATGTATATAAGATATATCTGTATGTATGAATGTGTATGTGTATATATATAATATATCTATACATGGGTGTGTGTGTGAGTAAACAGACTTGACAGCTATGAAATAATAACATTGTATTACGAACAACTAACATCAGCCAAACATCGCCTCTGCTGCGTCAATCTTGCAAGGAACAGCCCTAAGCATACGGTACACGGTGAGTCACCCTCCTTGTTCAAGTTTCAAGATGGTGTCGTGTGTCAGTCGTTAAGTACAAGGGGAAGGTGGGTGGTGTCTTCCTCGTCTTTAGTAGTATAAATAATGGAATTTAGGTCAAAGGCCAAGCGCTGGGACCTGTGAGGTCATTCAGGGTTGAAAGGGAAATTGACAGTAAGAAGTATGAAAGGTGTAACATAAGGAAAGCCTCGCAGTTGCACTATGAGTCAACTGTTAGGAGAGGGTGGAAATAAGATGAAAGAAAGAGAATATGAACGGAGGCACAGTAAAAGCAATGAAAAGGGTTGCGACCTAGGGGCCCAAGGGACGCTGCAAAGATCCTAAAGTATGCCTGCAGTGCACCGCATGAAGTATACTGACGGCTTTGACCAGCTACAGGGGAAACCTAATAATTAACGTGATTTAAGAATATATTGCAGCTCAAATATAATGACTAACCAGGCATTAAGTAATTCAGCAAGTGGACCTACTGATTAACGTGGCGTCTGAATAAGTAGATGGGTGGATCATTCGACTCAAGGACCTAAGGGCTGATGTGGCATACGAATACCTTGCGCGGTGCAACATTCAACGCTTGGTCTTTGTGATTAACGCTGCATATGAATACCTTGAAGGCTGCTCATTCAGCTCAGGCAGCTGGCGATTAACGTGACATACAAGCAGCTTTATGGGAGGGTCACTCGGCGCAAGGACCTACTGATTACCGTGGCATATGGATGGAATGGAACATAGAATTTAGGCCAAAGGCCATGCGCTGGGAGGTATGAGCTCATTCTGAGCCGAAACGGAAACTGAGGGTAAGAAGGTCTGAAAGGTGTAACAGGAGGAAAACCTCGCAGTTGCACTATGAATCAACTGTTAGGAGAAGGTGGAAAGATGGAAGAAAGAGAATTCGAACGGAGGTACAGTAAAAGGAATGAAAGGGGTTGCAGCTAGGGGCCGAAGGGAAGCTGCAAAGAACCTTCAGTAATGCCTACAGTACACCGCATGAGGTGCACTGACGGCATATGAACAATAGGCATAAGATTGGCTGGAAGGATGCGTCACTCAGTTACAGAATCTAAACTGTTGTTGTGGGATTAAGTTTTCCTTTTGCAAGCACAGATGATTGCTTCTTTTAGTGTTCTGCAAAAGAAAACTATTGTGCCGACTTTGTCTGTCCGTCCTCACTTTTTTCTGTCCGCCCTCAGATCTTAAAAACTACCGAGGCTAGAGGGCTGCAAGTTGGTATGTTGATCATCCAACCTCCAATCATCAAACATACCAAATTGCAGCCCTTTAGCCTCAGTAGTTTTCATTTTACGGTTAAAGTTAGCGACAATCGTGCTTCTGGCAACGATATAGGATAGGCCACCACCAGGCCGTGGTTAAAGATTCATGGGCCGTGGCTCATACAGCATTAAACCGAGACCAAGTGAATCAGCAACTAAAGCTCAGGATCAAAGACTCTACCGGTTGCAAGAGTCAGTGACCAACGTGACACATAAAAAGTTATAGCGATATGACAATGGCTAGATTCCTGCGTCAAAAGAATAACGAGGACTAAGGAACGGTCCCGAGTAGAAATTATTGCTCATCAAAATATGATGGGATGAGATAATATCTATCTAGCGTCTGAGTACCTCCATAAGGAACCAAAATTGTGTGTAAAAATAACATTAAAGTCATAACATTAATCGAAAATTGAAATATCACATCTACTGATGTTGTTTCAAATTTAGCTGGCCTTGTGCCAGCACGGGCTCCTGCTCCTAGAGCAGCCCGTAACATCTACTGATAAAGTGAAATAGAGATCCTGGAATCCACTTTCACAAGCACCCACAGTCCAAAACTTTCTAGGCCAAGATAATTTCATATTTCAGCAGTTTCCTACTTTTCATTTTATTTAATATTATTATCAGTACTAATCCAGTGGCACAGAAATGCAAGAAGTAATGTTTCTGAAGGCAGGTCTCAAGAAGAAAAATGATATACGTAAAAATTTTCCAAGGAATATTCTCAAAGGCATTAGACCCCGTGAGAAACTAATTCTTCATGCATGGCCCACAAGGTGAGCAAGTCAAAAGGCCAAATCAGACGTAAGCCTGGAGAGAGAGAGAGAGAGAGAGAGAGAGAGAGAGAGAGAGAGAGAGAGAGAGAGAGAGAGAGAGAGAGAGAGAATGCTTTCACCCAGGTGGGGTGACGATTACCTCATTGACGCCATGGAGTGTTTAGTTACGTTGAATTGAATATAGAATTTGGGCCAAAGGCCAAGCACTGGGACCAACGAGGTCATTCAGCGCTGAAACGGAAATTGACAGTAAAAGTTTGAAAGGTGTAACAGGAAGAAAACCTCGCAGTTGCACCATGTTAGGAGAGGATGGAAAGTAGGATGGAAGAGAATATGAAAGGAGGTACAGTAAAAGGAGCGAAAGGGGCTGCAGCTAGGGACCGAAGGCACGCTGCAAAGAACCTTAAGTAATGCCTACAGTGCACCGCATGAGGTGCACTCACGGCACTATCCCCCTACGGGGATTTAGTTACGTGATGGTGAAATATATTTTTTGACGGATTACTGCTAACTCATATATTACCTTTTCTTTTCTTATCCCTCCATCCAATGCACCTCGCAAAAGTCGACTTAGGAAGTAGTGCGTAATTTGCTGCAGAGATCAACAAAGGCAACTGCATTTTTCAGAAAACGAGCCTATCCCCTTTTGTTTCTTCGCCCAGTTACGGGATCGAACGCGAATTCCTCGTTCTCCGTAACTTTGCGTCACGGAGAACAGGAGAGAGAGAGAGAGAGAGAGAGAGAGAGAGTGAGTCTACCTCCAGCACTCTATATCTAATCCCTCCCAAGGCGTCAATGCGTTAGGCCTCGGAAGTGTTTCCTGTACATACGTTAAAATCAAACGAGGCGTCCGACATCTTGCTCTCCTCCCCTCGCCCCTCCCCGAACCCCTTGTTCAAATCGGCCGTGGAGTGGTAACCAGGGGCTCTTAATGAATGCCAGGGACGTTAATGACCCATTACGACTGGTCGATTCATATCGTTCGCCCTACAGGACTACGTAACGAATCACCATCTGAGGAATACCTGAACGTGGCTGTTAAAACAGCCAAGAAAGTTCATTCAATCTAGAATAGAATACAATATAAAATTTGGGACAAAGGCCCAACGCTGGGACCTATGAGGTCATTCAGCCTGAAAGGGAAATTCGCTGTAAAAAGGTTTGAAAGGCGTAACATGGAGAAAACCTCTCAGTTACACTATGAAAATATTGTTAAAAGAGGGTGGAAAGTAAGATGGAAGAAAGATTATGAATGGAGGTACAGTAAAAGGAAAGAACGGGGTTGCAGTTTAGGGCCGAAGGTACTGACGGCACTAACCCCCTACGGGATTTAGCACATAAGGTATTCAATATACAGTACATGGAATATAGTATGAGACATTCTGCTACCACAAAGTTGTTTAGTATAAACAGAATACTTCAAGTGGGGAGTCACTCAAATATGACATACCATAAGAGGGTATTTATAATTTAAGGCACGCTTTTACAGTATATGTATAAAATTTACATTTCTCCTAAATTGTGCAAGTACTTGCAATATTAAAGATGAAAAACTTAATCATAATCAAAGTCTTAGTTTTTCATATCTTAATTTTACACATAAGACAAATACGTTCGGGAAAACCCTTATGTATAATAATGACGTTTTGGATAAAACAGTATGTATTAATATTTAGGGCAAACTTAGAGAGAGAGAGAGAGAGAGAGAGAGAGAGAGAGAGAGAGAGAGAGAGAGAGAGAGAGAAAGGAATTCCACTGCTGTAAAAGATAAAAACTAACCAGAAGTGGGACAACTGAGAGAGAGAGAGAGAGAGAGAGAGAGAGAGAGAGAGAGAGAGAGAGAGAGAGAGAGAGAGAGAGAGAGAGAGAGAGAGAGTCAAAACGAAAGCAATTCCGGTGCTGTAAAAGTTAAAAACTAACCAGGAGGACAATTGAGAGAGAGAGAGAGAGAGAGAGAGAGAGAGAGAGAGAGAGAGAGAGAGAGAGAGAGAGAGAGAGAGAGAGAGAGATCGTTTGACATTGTACGCAATGCGACAGCCTCCCTCGAGATTCCTACTGGGGAGAGAGAGAGAGAGAGAGAGAGAGAGAGAGAGAGGAATTTATAAACTTTTTACATTCTCGCAAAAAGAATTAGGCGAATCTCTTTCTCTCTCTCTCTCTCTTCCTTCCTTTCCCCTGAAACCTAAAGTCTTAATCGCCATCTCCTTCTCACAGATACGAACACTTGGCTTCTTAAAAGTCCTAAAAAAGAAATGGAAGGAATGTTATCGTAAGTCTTGAGAACGATTTAGGTATACCCTCCAACCTCCCCCCCCTAACTACTAGCCCCCAAGGGGAGGGGGGAGGGGAGGGGCAAAAGCAACCTCTTCCTTCCAAGAAGAGAAAGAGTTTAGCGTACATCCAAAAGAACTGGTGAAACTCCGGCATTCTCGTTGCATTATTGTTTTTATTATTATCATTCATATTATTATTATTATTATTATTATTTTTATTATTGAACTATTATTTTTATTATCATTCATATTATTTTTATTCATATTATTTTTATTATTCATATCATCATCATTATTATTATTATTATTATTATTATTATTATTATTATTATTATTATTATTATTATTATTATTATTATTATTATTATTATTATTATCATTATTATTATTATTATTGCATACTGTATTTATATTATTATCATTCATATTATAATTATTATTTTTATTATTGAACTATTATTTTTATTATTATCATTCATATAATCATTATTTTTATTATTCACATTATTATTATTATTATTATTATTATTATTATTAATATTATTATTATTATTTTACCGTTCTATGCACTGCAAGGAGACTTTGGATCATAAAAGATATTATCATTATTAATTTGGCGTTTCCTCTATTAATGAAGGCTGTGGATAATAACAAAGCATTATGATCATAATTAATATCGCCACTCTGCCGTTATCCTAGTGATAGCCAGGAGAAATAAGCCAGCCATCGTTTATTCTCGAGATCAAATAACGAACGGGAATACCATAGTGACGCAAGACATTCTATAATATTGGTCTGTGAATTATGAAAAACATAACAATTTACCGCCAACTTCACCCTTTAATTACTGCATTATGGATGAACCTCAGTGTAAAATATTTCCGCAGCATCCACTATTTAATAACCGACTTTATTAGCATTAGTCCCTAAATAGACAGTCTATAAGCTTTAATGTTTTAGTGAAAAAAATCTAGAGACGTGGCAAAGCAAAAATTCACTTACTCAAGATACCAAGTGGAATCTAGATAGAGTTTAGAGTTCAGTACCTAAAGCAATTAAACAATAGGGCGATATGAATGTACAGTACTTCTTTCTTCTTTCCTATATACGAGTATATATATATATATATATATATATATATATATATATATATATATATATATATATATATATATATATAGGAAGAAAGAAAAAAAGTGTAATTATAGCGCCCTGCTGTTTAACTGGTTTACGTGCTGCACTATCTAAACTCCTTTATCAAGATTCCACATAGTATTTTGGGGAAACGAATTCCTGCACTGTCCCATCTCTAGATTTTTTCAATATAGGCTATATATAAGATATATATATATATACATATATACATATACATATATAAATATACATATATATATATATATATATATATATATATATATATATATATATATATATATATATATATATATATATATATATATATATATATATATATATATATATATATATATATATATATATAGTGGGCACGCCAACCAGTGACCTAATAATCATTGCTACGTTTTATGTCCAATGATGATTATCAGTCCCAAATCTTATCTCTATTACACGGTTACAGCTCTCTCTCTCTCTCTCTCTCTCTCTCTCTCTCTCTCTCTCTCTCTCTCTCTCTCTCTCTCAAAAGGGAATTGATATAAACACAGCTCTCCATTCCCAAAAGGGTTTCTCTCTGCTCAGGACAAGGAACCCGCTGAATTCGTTTAAGCAAACACTGACGGTTCGCGAACATTTTTTTTTCTTTTTACAAAGCAGACAATATCCGAGTAAAATTTCAATTCGTAATTTCTTTCCTATGGTATCATGTAATAAAAATTATAAAATCATTCACTGTTTTACTGAGGTAGTCCCTATTTGAATTTACCCTTTTTTTTCACTTGTGATTTTTTACATTTTTAATTTTGTACACTGATCTGGCATCGCAGCTACCGAGAGACTCGGCGTCATTCTGTCTATTTCTTTCGTAAATAACAACAATAATAAGAGTTATGAGAGTATGGTTGATGCCTCACATCGGCAAGCTAGAAAGAATGAACTTGAGCCTGAGTGGGATAACCAGTTGAGTAGACTTGAACCAATTGCCAAACTGAAAGAGAGAGGAACAAGAATAAATACAAGAGGCGGAAAGAGCACGTATGAAGTACAGTACAGGGAAAGAAGGCGTACTGTACAAGAAAAGAGGAAGTGGAATAAATAAATGTACACTAAATAATATTGAGTGCTGAAGACCTCCTAGTCTAAAAAAAAAAAGTACAGTAAAAAATGAAAAAAAAGAGAAAAAAAAATGAAAAACAGTGGAGTAAAGATTTTACAGGAAAAGAGGAAGTGAGAAAAATAAATTCACACAATAAAAAAATTACGTGCTGAAGACCGATTTTAAAAACTGAAGAACACTCGAGAAAAAATGAAGTGTCGTAAAAATGTAAAGCAGTAGAAGAGCAAACCAGTATAGCAGAGGGAATGCAGTGTGGAATATACAGAATTTAGGCCAAGGCCCAAACGCTGGGACCTATGAGGTCATTCAGCGTAAAGAAGGTTTGAAAGGTATAACTGGAGGAAAACCTCGCAGTTGCATTATGAAACAACTGTTAGGAGAGGGTGGAAAGTAAGATGGAAGAAAGATAATGTGAACGAGTACAAAGGAATGAAAGAGGTTGCTGCTAGGGGCGGAAGGGAGGCTGCAAAGAAACTTAAGTAATGCCTACAGTGCACCGCGTGAGGTGCACTGATGGCACTATCCCCCTACGGAGAAAATGCAGCGTGAGACAGAACTACCTCCAACTTTCCGTGACTACTTCACGGTATATTTGTTCCTAAAACTCGAAGAGGTATAGTTAGCTACATGAATTCACGCCTCAGTAGCCCAAGAAAGCATAATAGTACTTTTATTATATATCTCACATTGGAAATCACAGATACAGTAGAGTCGCTGACCCTGAATAAGGCGCGACCGCCCAATGTTGAAACATGTAACAGCTCTTAGCTGCGGGGGTGGGGGTGGGGGGCAGTAGGCGACAAAGACGGTCGAAAAGTAAAACCAATAAAATTTAAAATACTATTACGATTTTAGATATCCAACAGACTGAGGTAAGAATCAATACAGATATTTAAACGAGCAATGTTTGATAAGCTTAATCACACAACAGTATTTCCATCATTATTAATAGAAATCCGAAATCATTAGGCTGTTATGAGTACTTGTACAAATATCAAAACTATTATTTTCATTATCACTGAAACTTATACACCTCCCCACCTCGGTGATCCTTGGGTAAAATACTGAACAGGAGACAAAAACTTAAATGGAGGTACCGCGCCTAAATTTTTCTCTTCGAGGTAGTATGGAAAAATACCTGAGAGAGAGAGAGAGAGAGAGAGAGAGAGAGAGAGAGAGAGAGAGAGAGAGAGAGAGACTCCTTGCTCCTAATAAAGGCCGTAAAAGATGGGAAATATTGCCGACATTTTCTTTTGCTATTTTTTTTTTAATTTCATGGTAAGACTAGACCGGTGCAGAATGCTGCTGCGGCGAATTCCACAGGAATGTTTGCTCACTTGCAAATCCTTTAATGCTAAAGATCTGACAGAGAGAGAGAGAGAGAGAGAGAGAGAGAGAGAGAGAGAGAGAGAGAGAGAGAGAGAGAATGTATCTGATGCATTTCTTCACCCAGCTTATCTCACGAAGGCCTCACCATTTTTGATCATGTGATTTTATACTGTACATTATAATGTACATATACATAAGACTGATCACTCAAGTGTTTTTTCTCTTCTATACAAATCTCAGCTGCAATCCAAAATAGTCGACTGACAACCAGGTGCCGTTTTAAGTGTCTACCTCATCTGTTTCGTTCGTTCTTCGTTCCGGGATCGAACATGGGATTTTTCGGATGTGAAACAGGAGACAACTCACTGTTTTTAATAATACGGCGCGACTCCAATTAAAATACAATACAGATGCATACAATGGCCAGTACCACTTTCATACTATTTGAACTGTTGAACCATGGATATAATTACATATACGCAGACTACATATATATACCTATATATGTGTATATATATAAATGTATATATATATATATTATATATACACATATATATAATATATATATAAATATATATATATTATATATCTCGATACAGTCAAGCAAGAACATTAGCCTATACCAGACTCTAAGAAATCCAATGACATATCTCCCGATTGCAGTGCATGTCTGGAAAAGAAAGAAAGAAAAACAAAAGACTCGCGGTCGTCTTTGAAATCCCTAAAATCAAGGGGAATTTCCCCAATGTACTCAACATGCGAAAACCATTACAGAGGAAGACGAAATTTCTTCTTTAAAGGGAAAAAAATCACTCTAAATCCAGAAGTAGCCGTCAAGGAATAACTTAACTGGAACTGGAATTTAAAATTTAGGCCAAAGACCAATCGCTGGGACCTATGAGGTCATTCAGCGCTGCAAGGAAAACAGAGTAAAGGAAGTTTGAACGGTGTAACAGGAGGAAAACCTCGCAGTTACTATGAAACAATTGTTAGGAGAGGGTGGAAAGTAAGTTGGAAGACAGAATATGAACGGAGGTACAGTAAAAGGAATGAAATGCTGCAGCTATGGGCCGAAGGGACGCTGCAAAGAACCTTAGGTAATGCCTACAGTGCACTGCTTGAGGTGCACTGATAGCACTAACCCCCCGCGGAGAGGAATAACTGAACATCCCCACCAAGATAAATAAAAATCTACCCAGCCACCACACCTTGAAGACGAAATCTCCCCGGACCTTAGAAATCCAAGAAGTATATTAAATATGGGAGATATTCCCTTTGCTGGAAATACTATTAGGGTATTTCCAGGAAATATACAGGGGCTCCTGGAAGCTCAAGCCACAGCGGGACTCCATAAGCGAGATGATCTGCACATGAGCTGAATAACAAAATGATCTCAACCTTTGCTACTTCTGACCAAAGAAATATTTCCGACACGACGCGCGGCAGCGTTTGAGAGAGAGAGAGAGAGAGAGAGAGAGAGAGAGAGAGAGAGAGAGAGAGAGAGAGAGAGAATTATATTTATGTCGCTTCTTTCCCTTGTACATTTATACGACAGATTATATATATATATATATATATATATATATATATATATATATATATATATATATATATATATATATATATATATATATATATATATATATATATATAAATATAATATATATATAAGGTATATATATAATATATATGTGTCTGTAAACACTGCCGTATAAATGTACAAATGAAAGAAGCGACAGTCAGATTCAAAGGGGATGACGTAACTTCGTACACCAGGGAAGGCGTACAGCACGAAAGAAAAACAAATAAAGGTGACTGGCAGAAGAGGAACAGTGGGTTTAGAAAAAGGAGAGGGCGGGCGGCTCAAATGTTTGATACAGTCATATGAGAAAAAGCTCCACACGGAATATATAGATCTAGAAATAACATATAAGAGAACTGGTAGAAAAGCAATGAATAATGGATAATGAATGTGGAAGACGGAAAAGTTGAAGTTGTTGCAATTAATTATTAGCAAAGCACATGTAGTGTAAGAACACTTGAAAGAGTGAGAAAAATAGACACTGGTGGAGGATCCGTATTTTGAGATAGTTCGGTAATATGGAAATGGAGGGTGACAGGTTGGCGTATGAGAAGAATTCTGAGGTGTAAGGAAAGAGAAGAGCAATACCAAGTGCTGTACAGATGGAGTGAAGAGTTACTGGAACGGAAGGCCCCCTACCATCCAGGAACCTCAATGAGGTGTGTACTACAAACGTGAATGGCGAAGTATATGTATCAAGGGGTTTGATACACTGATTAACAGCCTCTGTGTAGGAGTATGAAGCAGCTACTGTCTTGAAAATTTTCTGTGCTGGGCTTCGTCCACTGTTCAGCAATTCAAGTATGAACGTGATACTGACTGTATTGTTCCCGACCTCTTATAAGAAACGGCTTACTCTTGAAAAATGTGTATAAATACATGCAAGAAAGCTTCATGTTTCTTTCAAAGAAACGGCTCACTCTTGAAAATGTGTATAAATACATGAAAGAAAGCTTCATATTTCTTTCAAAGAAACGTCTCACTCTTGAAAAATGTGCATAAATACATGAAAGAAAGCTTCATATTTTTTCACAAGATAAACTAATACTTTTGTAACGTGGTTTTTGCCACTTTCGACCACACACACACACACACACACACACACACACACACACACACACACACATGAAACATGAAGCTTTCTTGCATGTATTTATACACATTTTTCAAGAGTAAGCCGTTTCTTATAAGAGGTCGGGAACAATACAGTCAGTATCACGTTCATACTTGAATTGCTGAACAGTGGACATATATATATATATATATATATATATATATATATATATATATATATATATATATATATATATATATATATATATATATGTATGTGTGTGTGTGTGTGTGTGTGTGTGTGTGTGTGTGTGTGTGTGTGAGAGAGAGAGAGAGAGAGAGAGAGAGAGAGAGAGAGAGAGAGAGAGAGAGAGAGAGAGAGAGAGAGAGAGAGAGAGAGGTTGGAGGGCCTCTCTCCTAGGAATCTGGTATAAAATCCAGGCTCTCCTCAGCCTTTAATAAGGAAATTCCCGCATACATTAAACCCCTCAGTCTCGACTACACAATTAGGTATAAATATCAACACTTGAGGAAAGCTAACTGGATAAAGAAAAATAAAAGACAGAAATCGGTGAAATTAACTGTGACCGGGAAATAAGAATAATAAACCAAGGTTATTCGACTACACAAAGTAATTTAAGAAAAACTGTAAATTTAAAACATTAATAACGCTCTGTGATAACTGAAGGAAAAATACACGAAAGAAGAAAAGCAAATCTAACAAACACTAACCTAACTAAAGTGTTATGAAGAAGAATTACGAGGAAACTTGCAAGTGGCAACTAAACAGAGGAGGAGGAGGAGGAGGAGGAGGAGGAGGAGGAGGAGGAGGAGGAGGAGGAGGAGGAGGAGGAGGAGGAGGAGGAGGAGGATACTCCAAAGCAACAATGAATGGAAAAAACTATAGGGAACTAACTCAAAAAAAAGAAATATGAATAATAAAAACTGAAAATATGGAGAATATTAAAAGCTACCTTAACTAAAGACACTAACAGCTGAAACTGAAGAATTAAATACTTATAATAAAAGTTTTTTCTATATAAGAGAGCATAAAAAATGGAAAATAAAAAATTTGCACAAGCTTACTAAACTAAAGGCGGGTCATTCAAAAGAATTAAAAACAGCAAGATTACACAAACGAACTCAACAAAAAGATGAAGTCTAAAAACAAAAAAATTAACATTTAAGAGTGGTTCACTCAAAGAAAAATTAACACAGGGTAACACAAAACAGGTGAAATACGAGAGGAACGAAGCAAATGGAAAGGACAAACAAAAGTCTTGGGAAGATAAATTTTAAATGACAAACAAAAGTCTTGGGAAAATAAAATTTAAATGACAAACAAAAATCCTGGGAAAATAAAACTTAAACGACAAACAAAAGTCTTGGGAAAATAAAATTGAAATGACAAACAAAAGTCTTGGGAAAATAAAACTGAAATGACAAACAAAAGTTTTGGGAAAATAAAACTTAAACGACAAACAAATGTCTTGGGAAGATAAAATTTACATGCTCTCGAATCCTGAAGAAATCTTTTAGTTCCTTCAAGGTTTACTGTAACTTTAGATTGATACAAATGGCGTCGGACTGGAACACTTTGCGCAACGAGACCACCTCACTGCAGAAATTACTCAGTATCAAGCTCTCTTATTTGAAATCTTAAAAGACCTTTGAAGTAACAGTTGACAAAAAATATAAACAAAAACAACAGTAATAGTTCTTAGGAAGATATTTAAACTATTTGATTTTTTAATCTTAAAGACCTTTGAAAGTAACCGTTGACAAAAAAAAAAAAATAGTAACGGCTCTTAGGAAGATATTTAAACTATTTTGTTTTTTAATCTCAAAGACCTTTGAAGTAAGAGACGAAAAAATATTAAATAAACAACATCAATAGCTCTTAAGAAGGTATTAACTTGTACAATAAGTCATCATCAATATAACCAAGTACATCAGAATCACACATAAAACAAACCTTATGCTTTTAGCAATGCGTACACTGTGACTTAAAGGGTTTTTAATATAATTTTTTTTAATAAAATAAACAACCTACTGTACATCATAACAATATTAGCATGAATGAACGCAATTTCCTTCAAAGTGCTTATGTTTCCAATTGCGCTGCTTCTACATGTGACAAAGAGAATATAAATTATAACATGGATACTAGACAGCCCGCTGCAGCTAATTCACAACTATTTCTGCGAAAGAATATACTGTACATAAACCTGAAAGGCTTATCAAAACATACGATAAGAAAAGTATCCTAGAATATTCAAAAATGCATATTTCAAAATGCATAGGAAAATCAACGTTTCCAGTAAAAGGTATAAATACACTATGTACATAAAACCCAAGATAGCCAAATAACGGAAACAAATATAAACAAAAATGAAAACAAGTACATAATGCAAAGTCAACGTAAATACAAGAATAGGCATTATAAATAGCATGGGCAAATGAATATGACATTAAACAATATATACGAATAAATCAGATTCTTACGTAGATCCAAAAAAAAAATCAAATTTGGAAAAACACGTAGAAAGTAATCATTACTAAAGAATAACGAAAAAAAAATCGACTCGAAACATCACCATGAGAGAACGTCATTCCCATCACTCATTCCACAAACATCTTTTAGAAAAGAATGCCAAAGAAAAACAATTTTGAAGATGCCACACACACACATACACTAGCAGAGAGGAGGAGATATACAGCGCCAGGAGATAAGTCGCGAGGGAAATCACATGATGGATTCACCCTTCTCTCTCTCTCTCTCTCTCTCTCTCTCTCTCTCTCTCTCTCTCTCTCTCTCTCTCAGGTGCTGGATACCTCGTCGCCGCCAATTCAAAAACAAATAGACTTTAATCAACGTCAGGGGGAGGTAACACGCAGGTTGCATTATAGGCAGGGAGTTACCCCTAGGGGTACATTCGTCTTAATTTCCTTCTCCGCTTCAAGTACAGACATTTCTCTCTACACGCATTTATAGATTGCACTGCGCATGTGCTAAAGATTATGCAATTGGTTATTAGATATTGTATGCAGTTATTTATATATATACAGTATATATTTACATAGTATATATCAATCAAAGATTTTAAGCAGGTAGGGAAGTATTAAACATACAAATGATTGAATAGTTGAGAAGGGTGTGTAAATATTAACGCGAGAACTATCTTTCAGAATACAATTATTAGTAATACACAGACAGACAGACAGATAGATAGGTAAGTAGACAGACAGACAGATAGATATAGATATATAGATAGATAGAGATAGACAGGCAGACAGGCAGATAGATAGATAGATAGATAGATAGATAGATAGACAGACAGACAGACAGACAGACAGACAGACAGATAGATACAGGTAGATAGATAGATAGATAGATAGACAGACAGGTAGATAGACAGGTAGATAGATAGATAGATAGATAGATAGATAGATAGATAGATAGATAGCCAGCCAGCCATACAGACAGACAGACAGATAGACAGATGGACAGACAGACAGGCAGACAGATATATAGATACAGATAGAGATAAACAAAAATGTAGGCCTCCAAATCCCCAGAGACGTAGGGACGAGAAATGTTCCCTAAAATACAAAAGGCATCCTACTCCAAAAGAACAAACGGCAAACGCATTCTATATCCTGTAGGATTCCAAGAACCAAATAGGGGTTCCTGCCACGCTGAGTGCTTGGGTGTGTGAATGTGCAGATGGCCAGGGGTCACAGAGGGAAGGGCTCTGCCGTCGACGTCCATACCTTTTGCTGCACAGAATTATTTACGGAAGAGGATAAAGACCTTTTTCATCTTAACAAAGGGACTGTTCATATTTATACTTTGTTTGTTTGTTACCATTTCCACTTCCATTCTCTTACTTCCTAATGAGCACAGGTTGAAATTCATGTCAATGGTCCCTGTGGGCTTGTTCCATATGAATAGGGTTCATCTTCTAGATTAAAATAAATTTTTTAAAAATATTTATTTCCTAGCTGTACATCAATTTTCGTCTAGTTTTGTTCTCTCACTCATAGCATTCTATTTTTTGGCAGCTTGTTTTGAAAGGTAAGGGACTTTTTGGTTTTTCCAAATGAATGTTTATTCTCGATAAAAGCGAAATGAAAGCAATGTTACTTTCCGAGTCATATAAATGTAGGAGTGGCAGCTTGTAAACAAGAAACGTCTGGGAAATGAATATGTGCACGGATGTATGACCGACTTAAACCTGTTCATACACGGAGTGACGAGAGACGTTGCGGAAAGAACAAGTTGTAAGCCTGAACTCGCGGACAGAGCAAAATATTGGACTCTTAAAAACGGACAATGAACATTCTGCCTGAATCGAGATTTGAACAGATTTAGATTAGCTGGGCAAATTTTATGCAAAAAAAAAAAAAGGTTAAATCCTGCGAATAAAAAGAAAGAAATTGAGAAGAATGTCAGGACAAAAGGCAAACGCTTCATCCAGAATTGGAACAAATCGTAAGGGTATACGTATAAATTCTAAGTAAATTAAGTGTATGTTCATCTTGGAAATGAACACGGGTATGCGATTATACCCTGACGCTTACGTTATTGGAAAGTTCAAAAGAATTCTGACGGGACGCCTAACCGAATAATTATAGTAATGTACATCGAAAACTCAAATATATATACATTCAACTACTCAGAAATTATATGTTCTATAAAATACTTTTCATAAATCCTAAGAACATCACATTATCACATTCGCAACGTCGCTGCTGAAAACTCCACTCATCATTACGCTGAAAACTCCTGATAAAAAAAAAAACCCTTCGATGCAAAACGATATATGCGCCTCTATATATCATTTCTAACCGTTTATGAGTCGTTCTACGGGTAATGAACGCCACGCTCCAACTTATCATCGTCCAACCCGAGGCCAGTGAATGAGTGATTGATTTATGGCTACTAAAACTGGCGTCACATCATCTGTGCATTCATTAAGAGCTTTGGGACGGGAGGTACCGTCCCTTGAGTCAGGAGTTGCCGTCTCGACCCTCTCTTATATTACCGTCATTTTTATCGGTATAAATACACTGGTAATCAGAGACCGTACTTACAGGGAACTGGTTCTTTGAAAAAAAAGTGGCACTCATATTATAACCACCTAGTAAACTCTAAGAAGTTTTCCACAAAGGAACTCACCATACAATCATTAAAACACACACTAGAATACTTATGTATGTATAAATATATAAATACATTATATATAATATATATACTGTATAATATATATATATATATATATATATATATATATATATATATATATATATATATATATATATATATATATATATATATATATGCATGGTACATACATACATACATACACACACCAATATATATATATATATATATATATATATATATATATATATATATATATATACACAATTCAAAACTCAAAAATTTATTTGATCTCAGGCAGCGTGCTATCCGCCCATCACCTCAAACACTAACAATCTTCACCTCACCTCCAAGAGCAGTAACCCCCTCCCCCTCCCCTTTCCCACTACCCTACGCCAAAATAAAGTAAACATCGCCGCCACTTCTCTTCCGCCTTAACAATAAAACTGAAAGGACTGGGAAGAGGAAGAACTCCCACCTTGCGTGATCCCGACAAAGCCGCCTTCTGGTCCTCATCATCATCATCATCATCGTGTGGTCAAAAATAGAGCTGCTTCTTTGGCGACCCCCTTTCACACGCCTCGGAATATTTCAGAATGCTTCATGCAAGCGATAATGAATTTCTCACTTTTGCTCTCTCTCTCTCTCTCTCTTATCCTGTTGCTGTTGCCTTTCCTCTCTTATTTCGGAATATTTCAGAATGCTTCATGCAAGCGATAGTGAATTTCTCACTTTTGCTCTCTCTCTCTCTCTCTCTCCTTTTATCCTGTTGCCTTTTCTCTCTTATTTCGGAATATTTCAGAATGCTTCATACAAGCGATAGTGAATTTCTCACTTTTGCTCTCTCTTCCTCTCTTTCTTTTATCTTGTCGCTGTTGCCTATTCCCACATATTTTATATAACATCCCTTTCCTACTCTTTCTGATTATGCTGTTTATTAGTTTCAATTCCGTCAGCTGTACCTCTTTTCTCTATTTCTCTTTTATCCTGTTGCCTATTCCTTCATATTTTATCTATCCTTTCCTATCATGTTGCTTATTACAGTTTCAATTCCGTCAACTATTCCTCTTCTCATCTCTCTTTCTCTCTCTCTTTTATCCTGTTGCTGTTGCCTTCTCTCTCATATTTTATATAACCCCGTTTCCTAGTCTTTCTTATCATGTTGCTTATTAGTTTTCAATTCCTTCTACTATTCCTCTATTCCCGTTCTCTCTCTTGTCGTTCGCTAATTACAGCTTTATCTCTCTTCCTCTCTAATTCCGTTCGTTGTTACTGCTTTTAATTCTACGTCTATACCCAAACACTTTGTCTCCCCGCCTTTCTTCGTTTTTCTTTCCCTATTTTCATAACGGCTTTCACCTGTTACCTATTCCTCCATTCGGTCCCTCTCTCCCCGTATTCCTGGAAACGAAAACACCTCGGAACCCCCGAACAATTAAGAGCGCTCAAAAAGAAACACACGTTCCTCACTACAGCTTGGGCGAGATTAAAAAACGAAAAATAAAAAATAATAAATAAAAAAAAAGGCCACACAATAGACTTATCCATGAGAGGGTGAGAAAAACACGTTCGCTGCCCACACATGGCGGAAACGCGGGAATAAAACAATCCACGGAGAGGATTTTCTCTTATTCCGCTCCTCCTGCAGGAATGGAATGGCGGCTCTCGCCGCCATCACGCCTTTAACGTATGAAAAAAAGCTTCCCATTTCTTCCCCTTCATTTACCTTTCCGGTGCGGTGGCGGCGGCGCTGAGCTCCACCAACCCCCCTCCTTTGCTTTCTCGATGGATTGACGGACGTCGTCTCTCCACTACAACTGCTCATTTCGAAATCCGACTTTTTAATTTATCTAATTTTATCTTCTTTTTTTTTGCCAATTAGGACGGTTTTATCTGTCTCTCCCTCTATTTCTTGTTCTGTTCGTTGTTGCTGTTTTTAACTCTACACCTGTGCCCAAATACTTTGCCTCTCTGCGTTTCTTAACCGAATTTTATTACACCTTTCACCCGTTAGCTATTCTTCCATACGTTCTCACTCACTAATTATCCCTGGAAATGAAAACCAAATTATTACCATTATCATACTTACTCATGGACATGAAAACCAAATTATTATAATTTTTTCTATCAACTAAACTTTTTTTTCCTCCCTATACAGGTGGCAGATCCAGAGGTCTTAGCCTTCTCGTTCTTAGCAAGTCTTTTGGGACGAGGCTAATAGCTCCTACGCCCTGTGTTGCCTTGGCTGGGACCCACCACAGTCGACCAACTAAAGGTACAAATTCACCACTTAGGTCAAACGAAACAATCGATTATTCATGAACTGGATTGGAACATAATATTTAGGCCAAAGGCCGAACGATGGAACCTATGAGGTCATTCAGCGCTGAAAGAAAAATGGAGAGTACGGTAAGTTTTTAAGGTGTGACAGGAGGAAAACCTCGCAATTGGACTGTGAAAAATTGTTAGGAGAGGGTGGAAAGTAAGACTGAATGAAGAGAATATGAACGGAGGTACAGTAAAAGGAATGAAAAGGGTTGCAGCTAGGGGCCGAAGGGATGCTGCAAAGAACCTTGAGTAACGCGTACCGTTCACCGCGTAAGGTGCACTGATGGCGCTACTACCCCTCTACGAGGGTGTTTAGGAGATGGAACTAGGGTGTTTAACGATACACATACTCAGATCTCTCCTACGCCGTTAAGCTAGAGGCAATTAAATATTATCAAGACTAATTTATCAATGACATAAAATTGTCGATGATATAAATTGGATCGAAAGAGCGAGTCCCAACCCTTTGCATATTATTACACTGGCCAGTTTACTACCCTCAGGATTTCGTTACTCGAAGCAAGACGGAGCATAAGTCCAGTTCAAAATTTAAATACGTTCCTACAGAACATCTCACAAGAGCCAATTACTTGTTACGCAGTCTCCCTACAGAACAGAACGTCCAAATGCGAGAAAAACAAAATTTGTAGGCCTTGACTGCCAAAATACGGATATGGATTAGCCTCGGGTTTTACTCTCTCGTTTAATTTCATTTCTTTCCTTTTACTATTTTTGAAGACTTCTACTTATCACACAATAAGGCGACTGGTTCTTTTCTTTCCCGAGTAGATTTAATCTTCTGCTTCCTGTGGGGTAAGTCCAATTTTTTCCCCCATTTCATCCCAACATTTTTTACCATCCTATTTCTTGTTTTCTTCGGGCTGGACCAGACATGTGCAATGGGCTGCCGTCTTATTGGAGTCTTACTAAGAAAAAACGAAATCCATCCCCAGATTTTATCTCGCTCAGAACTTCCACGCTCTGTTAATCTGTTCCTACTTCCGTGCCCCAAGAACGCTGATACTTCTTGAAGATGTTTGTGTTCAAGCTTATTAAAAGGATTTATCCGCTGTTGCCATATTCCAGCAGACTGTTACGGCGAGAGAATATACGGAAGCTAAAACTTGAGTTATGTTGCACACGTTATTATAACAGCATAATAATATACGCATGTCTTAACACTGGGGTAGGTTTCTTTGAACCAACGGAGTTCCTTATTTCCATCTATGTTTTACTCCATTTCATTGGTTCTGTTGATTAGATCGATAAAGCGTGGTAAAGGCAGAATAACACCGACCCAACAATTGACATTGTCATTCATAAATTACGTATATCTTTTTACTCGGCAAAATATGTAAAAAAAAAAAAAAATACAACTGCAAAACAATATCTATATTTTAAGCAGCCCTAACACTTGTTCTTTTTTCAAAAACGCCCCCACCTATTTGTTTCCTTAGAATGCCTACATCAATTTTTTTTTAAACAGCACATTTTTTTCTTTGAACAAACAGTGCATCCGTTCGATTTTCTAACAAGGCACACATCTTATTTTTTTCCAACATTACAGATGTCTGCTTTTCTTTATTCAATACCACGCATAATCTGCTTTGCTTAAAAGGTGAAATCGTATATTTTTTTTTTTTCCAAAAGAGAACCTAGCGACTTTCTTTCAACAAGGCATCTCTTGTATTTTTTCCGCATAACTCAGCCAGCCAGTAAAGCATAACAATAATAAATCTGTTACAAAAACCAAATCAAAATCTTCTACCTCTGGAAAGATACGACGGAATCTCCCACTACAGTTCAGAAAAATGATACTCGGTTCAAGTACCGCATACCTGATTGATTTTTGCAATTCCTGACGATCACTCTCTTTCCAAACGTAACTCGTTGAAAGACTGGCATCCGAGTTCTACTAGTTCGGTCAGATCATATAATGTAGCACAAGCGATCGATTCTGAAAAACTAATTTGTTAGGTATTTCTTATGACTAGAAACCCAGCATCATTACCCCTCTCTCACCAATCTCGTTCACTAAAACGATCATTACCATCATCAGTAGAAGAATCAGGTTTAAAATTAATCAGGTGTTCGCATATCCGTTAACTCTTATTGCTATAATCAGCTGCAGTTTTGGCATTAATTATTTTAGTAGTAGTAGTAGTAGTAGTAGTAGTAGTAGTAGTAGTAGTAGTAATAGTAGTAGTAGTAGTAGTAGGATATCCATCTGTAAGCAGTATAGGTACGTTTAAAATTGACCAAGTGCTGAAACAGAATAGAATAGATTAGAATATAGAATTCAGGCCAAAGGCCAAGCGCTGTGACCTGTGAGGTCATTCAGCGCTGAAATAGAAATTGTGAGTAGAAAGGTTTGAAAGGTGCAACAGGAGGGAAAACCTCGCAGTTGCATATGAAACAATTGTTGGAGAGGGTGGAAAGTCAAATGGAAGAAAGACAATATGAACGTAGGTACAGTAAAAGAAATGAAAGAGGTGGCAGCAAGGGGCCGAAGGGACGCTGCAAAGCCCCTAAGTATTGCCTACAGTGCACCACGTGAGGTGCACCACGGCACTAACAACCCTATGGAGAACCTACTGTGAGCCACTTGGTTCATTTCAATTTTACTGAATCAAAATCAATATGATTTAGCAGCAACTGGAAGACTACCTGGCTCTCCAAGACCAACGAACTTCCAGACAACCGTTAAAACTAGGAGAGAAAATCTCAGGGCTATTACACTCTCCCTCGCAACTTCAACGCTCCTTCTCTTTAACTTGGTTAAAATAGGAGAAAATTCCGTAACTTCGTTAAGAAGTAAGTACCGAGCACATGAAGAAAAAAGCGTAGAAAAACACGCCATTGCCTCTTCCTACAAATCAACAATTCCTCAAAATCCGAACCAAAGCATTAATTGAAATTCTGAGGAATAATATGTGTGTAAATCAACGGTAAAAAAATTTCACCCAGCAGAGTATATATATATATATATATATATATATATATATATATATATATATATATATATATATATATATATATATATATATATATATATATATATATATATATATATATATATATATATATATATATATATATATATATATATATATATATATATATATATATATATATTACAGCGTTTTCCACTGGACTTGGATATCTGCATTAGTTTGTTCGCTATCCCTCAGGTCTTCCGCCCAGGAACGAAAAATAAATTCCGTCATTAATATTTGCATGGGCGACCTTCTCTAAAGAGAAGTCCGTTCGCTACACAGCTGGTTTTTCGAACGCTGCACGCTGAACAATCATTCCGGCTAGTACTGTACTTATAAATCTTGGCCTCTCAAGTACTTGTGACCGGCTTGGAGACCACGGGCAGGGGGGGTAGCAACCTCATCTAAAAAACAACGCTTTGAAATTTGCTGGGACCTGGTATGAGTGGAAACTGATTACAATATGTGAAAAAAGTTAACAGTGATTGAGTGAACACAAATTTGACCCTCCATACATAAGCTTCCTAATCAGATTGTAAGTGAATGTTTCAAAGGTTTTGTTTATCTTATGACTTGGCTTCACAACAGATAACGTTAACAACCCAGGACCCTCTGAGAGAGAGAGAGAGAGAGAGAGAGAGAGAGAGAGAGAGAGAGAGAGAGAGAGAGAGAGAGAGAGAGAATTATAATCTTAACATCACAGCTGCGGAAGTTGCAATGATGTTAATTCCTCCAATTCAATTATTTTTTTTTAGGAGCAAAGGCCAATGGGATAGACAACATTATGCCTTTTTCTAGCCCAGGCCCAAGGAATACAAGAAAAGAAGAGAAAATGGCATGACTTAACCCTAAAAGAAGCGACAGACCAGCCTCTTCAAGGAAGGTGGTTATTGGAGCCACAAATACAGATGCAGGAAGAAAATTCCAAATCCTAGGAACAGAAGGAAAGAGAGTGTCACAGAACCATTTAATTCAGGGAGGACCCATCTTCTAATCCATTTTTCAAAAGATATTTTTTTATATCTTTTCTCAGTGTTTCAAAAAATGTTATGTACAAATAACAACAATATAATATCATATAAATACTACAATTGAATTTCATCTCCAAACATTAAAGTAACTTTTATATAAGAGAAAAACGACCAATGAAACTTCTCTAACCGCCTCATCTCTTCATCCCAAAACCGGAAAATTATAAAAGTTTTTCCACAAAATACAAAATTGTTTTTTCCTGGTCGAATCTAAAGAACTTTTATCTTTATTTCTTTATTTTTATTTTATTATTATTATTATTATTATTATTATTATTATTATTATTATTATTATTATTATTATTATTTCTCGTCTCTGCCGCCGAGTTCAATTGTGAGTGATAGTTCTGCAAGAGGGAGGGGGGGGGGCAATTAAATGCGAATTATTCACGTCACCCGTGACCTACAAAAGGCGCACCTTTCGGGTGGGATCAGGGCGACATTTCGGGGAGCTCATTTGTCATTCTCTTGACACCCCGACTAAAAAAAAAAAAAAAAAAAACACATAAGCGATGGTTCGTTAAACACTGTTGCTGCAGCAATGTTTTGGCAAATGCTCAACTTTTTCCGTTTATCGTTTCTATTATTATAACACTCCAATATAGTTTTTGTCAATTTCATAATTATTATTATTATTATTATTATTATTATTATTATTATTATTATTATTATATTATTATTATTGGAGAAAGAAATCCACAGTTATGTATGGGTACGTACATTTCAAAATAAATCTCTACATATTTCTGTATAGATTTATTCAAGAGTTGTGCTACAATGAATATTATTATTATTATTATTATTATTATTATTATTATTATTATTATTATTATTATTATTTAATCTTTACTGTAAAAGGATACTGAAACCTCAGGAATATTGTCTGCAAAAGTGTCACTTAGCTAGTAGGAAGTGCCTAGCTTTCGCAAGTTGCGCCCACCTTTTTCAAAATGCCGAGTCTATTTTATCTGGGAGAAAAATAAAAACTTTGCTTAGCTTTATTAAAAATTCACGTCTCCTTCGCCTGGTGACTGTTCCCTAGTCAAGAAGGTCACAACCTTCAAGAGGTCATCCCTCTTTTATATGAGTATGACACCAGGTCACCCGCCTTTGCAGAATAGAATAGAACAGAATAGAATATAGAATTTAGGCCAAAGGCCAAGCGCTGGGACCTCTGAGGTCAATCAGCAATGAAACGGAAATTAACAGTAAAAAGGTTTGAAAGCTGTAACAGGCAGGAAACTTCGTAGTTGCAATATGAAACAACTGTTAGCAGAGAGTGAAAAGTAAGATGTTAGAAAGAGAATACGAACGGAGGTACAGTAAAAGGAATGAAAGGGGCTACAGCTAGGGGCCGAAGGGACGCTGCAAAAAAAAAATCTTAAGTAATGCCTACAGTGCGCCGCGCGAGGTGCACTGACGGCACTAACCCCCTTCCGGGATCTTTCGTGAATATGAATTCAGGTCACTCCCCTTTACAAAGTGGGAATAGGTCTGTTGAAAGGCCACGGCTCCTCTGTCAGGTCATGCCTTCGCCACCCTTGGTCAAAAGGTCATTCATCCTCCCTCGCATTCTTTTCATAGCTCACGTTCATTGACAGGTACGCCATGCACGCAAGATGGTCCAAAGCACGGATAGAAGAGAAAGTTGAATAAATACCAAAAGTTACTGAAACTTGCAACAAGTCTTGGCAGTCTGGTACAAGATGGAGTGAGTAATAATGAGTGTTTAATGTGAATGCATGTCCATTTATCCAAAGATAGGAGACACAAGTAAAAATTTCTCAATCCTTATGTTTGATTTTTTTAACTTTTTCAACCTACGTTCTCTTCAAGGGCGAAGGAATTTCTAATTTTAAACGGGCTTGGGATAGATGATGTTGCCCGTTCCATCGGCCTTTCCATAAAAAGGGACATTAATTACTTACAGAGAGAGAGAGAAAGAGAGAGAGAGAGAGGATTTGTCAAAGTGAAAATAAAACTACAGTATAATTATTATCCAGGCGGGACGAAAGGGGCAAAAGAGGAGGAGAGGAGATACAATTGGGAGACGGAAGGTAGGAGATGGAGGGAGAAGGTGGGGGGGGATAAGGGAAAGGGAATAATTGTGGTTGAGGTTTGTTAAGCGGAGAGTAAACTGTTCGTGCTTCGTCTTGCAAATGGGAGATTGAAGAGCAACACCCATTTTCTCTCTCTCTCTCTCTCTCTCTCTCTCTCTCTCTCCTCTCTCTCTCTCTCTCTCTCTCTCTCTCTCTCGTCGTACTTTTGAGGGAATAAGGGCAGAAATGAAAAATAGCTTCGCCACTTGCTTTGTTCCATTATACCTCTTTTATCCTTTTTCATATCACCACTTTCACTGCGCTCGCTCTCTCTCTCTCTCTCTCTCTCTCTCTCTCTCTCTCTCTCTCTCTCTCTCTCTCTCTCTCTCACTTCTAACATTTGGTGGAACAAGGGCAGAAAAAAAACATTCCCACTTGTCACGTTCCCTTATACCTCTTTCAACCTTTTTTCACGTCACCACTTTCAGTGAGCGCCACCTCTCTCTCTCTCTCTCTCTCTCTCTCTCTCTCTCTCTCTCTCTCTCTCTCTCTCTCTCTCTCTCTCTCTCTCTCTCTCTCTCTCTCTTGCTTGCCACGTTCCCTTATGCCTCATTCAACCTTTTTCATATCACCACTTTCAGTGCGCGCCATCTCTCTGTCTGTCTGTCTCTCTCTCTCTCTCTCTCTTGCCACGTTCCCTTATGTCTCTCAACCTTTTTCATATCTCCACTTTCAGTGAGCGCCACCTCTCTCTCTCTCTCTCTCTCTCACTTGCCACGTTCCCCTATCCCTCTTTCAACCTTTTTCATATCACCACTTTCAGTGTGCGCCACCTCTCTCTCTCTCTCTCTCTCTCTCTCTCTCTCTCTCTCTCTCTCTCTCTCTCTCTCTCCTTGCTTTCTGTGGAATAAGAGACGTGACGGAAAATAAAATCTCCACTTGTCACGCTGTTAAAGAGTTCTAAAATTGGAGCGGGGAAGCAAAACAGCTTTTGACAATTCGTGACTTGGGGAAGGGAATAGATGATATATCTGATGGTGATGGCGGGATAGGGTTACCGTTCCTCGCACCACAGACTGTGGGGCAATTATATCTGCGGCGTAAGTCAAGATTTTATCAAGCAGAGTGTTTGAGTATAAGAAAACAAACACGTGTAGTGTGTCTGTGTATAATATGCATGTATGTGTATATACTGTAGATGCATAAACATATATATGAGATGCACGTGTTTCACAGAAATAAATTTCTGACTCACATCGGAATGAAAGTCAGAACCTCGGTCTCCCGAGTGACAGGCCAAGGCTTGTGACCCCAGGAGATCAAGCCGTTTCTTCTAAGAGGGTGTTGGCTTCAGAGAAAGAAACAACACATTGATCACAGACACTTCCATATTTAACTGCTGAATCGTGGATGAACCCCTTGTTCAGAAAGCTTCCGCTACTTTCACCGTCCATATACTTACTCAGATCTCTTACCCTAACACTTCCTTTAATGTGACTTTCTCTCAGAGAAAGGCCCTTCGCTTTGGACTAAACAGTCTTCTATACATTATCATTCATCTCTATCTTCCCAAAAATTCTCGCGCTTTATCACATCAAGGTCCTTCTTTCCCTATACCTTTTCCACATCTATTGTCATGAGTTCTATAAGTTCTCCTATAATTCTTGAAGTTGTCTCTATTACCTTTACCTCCACGCCAAGAAACAATTTTTCCTTCAACCCATTCCCCTGGAACCTTTCTTTCTTCTAGAAATGCCTTAAAAACCCAGGTCAGCCACTCAGTCAATGTCACCACTGCGCCACAGCATCTCACCAGCAATCCCATTAACTCCTGATGTCTTTTCATTCTTCAACCTCTTGAGTTCCTCCCTTATGTCACCGACAGTATTTTTCCAGCCCATTCTCAAGCTTACACTAACCCTTTCCACTCCAGTTCTATTCAGCTATCCTTTATTCTATTTTCCACACTCAACAAATCTTCAAAATATTCACTCCTCGGACCCAGGACAGCATTCAACTCAGACAAGTATCTTTCCTACTGCATCTTCTATCCTTGTATCCATTTGTTACTTAACCTTTCCTTGCTTTCACTTTCCCGTAGAACAACTCTCTTATTTTTCTTACAGTTCCTGATCATAATCTACACTATATTTTTATTGCTTACCTTCTTTTCTCATTTTCTTCTTAACTACTCTATCCATTTTCTCTGATGCATACACAAACACACACACATACATACATACATACATACATACATACATATACACACACACACACACACACACACACATATATATATATATATATATATATATATATAATTTCATTTTTTTAATTTGTGAACCGATTTCGACGTTTTTATTTCATATACATACACACATACACGTGTATATACATAAAATAAAAACGTCGAAACCGGCTCACAAATTAAAAATGAAAAACAAAACTTACAGCACAGAATACAATTAAAAAATCTGTAGG
>NC_089761.1:46589272-46601772 GCF_040412425.1 Macrobrachium rosenbergii | reverse complement strand
GGAAAATATATAACGTCCTTAACATCAGTAAAAGTTTGTTTTAATGAAAACCTAATTCCGGAAACCTGGACATCCTTTCAAAACAATGCCGTAAATACGATTGCTTTAATGACAACCCAAGCTCTAAAAACAGCAAATCATTTCAATAAAATGTTCACAAACCGAGATTTAATAACAAAGCCCCCAACTGAGGGTGGCATTTTGAATCAGTGTCTGAATGACAACTTTAAACCTATCAAAAGCTTCCCAGCAATACCCCAAGGCGATTGTTCTAGTGTTAATTCTCAGAAATACTAAGGCTATTAAAACACTGCTCCACATCACGATGCTTTCATGACAGTCCGGTCACTAAAAACGGGAACTCTCATCAATATGGATATTTCCGTGAATATTCCTTTCAAAAGAGTGATATGTTATGACGACAACCACATCTTACTGACTTTTCAAAATAGGAGACTGTTTTGACACAGTGATCCAGAATCCCACGCCTGAGATTCTAGGCCATGATTATGTGTCAGAATATACTGTACCTCGCGTGATTAAAAACTTATTCTCTCGGCAAAGATGTTTGTACTTTCAACGGGTACTGGGAATTTATACATTTTTCTTCAAAATAATCAGCAAAACACACACACACACGCACCCTTCTCTTTCAAACGTAAGTTCATTTTAATTCATAAAATCCATTAGAATAAAAAAATCTGTAAACAAATACATATATATACATATATATTATATATATATATACATTATATATATATATATATATATATATATATATATATATATATATATATATATATATGTAAATTTTATCCCTAATTTTGTCAAGTTCAAGATATATAAAAACTCATTATACCATTCACAATATATATAATGTATATATATATAATTATAAATATATATAATAACATGTATATATGTGTGTGTGTATGTGTGTGTATGCGTTCGTGTGCGAAGACAAGGGGCACATTATGACCACCAAGACCTTAACATGACACAAACTTTGTATGGAATCCAGCAATAACTTCAATGTATTACACAGACACAAATTACAAACAAGTTTAAAATATTACTCTAATTTCCAACAGTCGTACATTCTGATAAAAAACTTCAAATATCTATATGAGTCATTATTTCAATATAACACTTTAAACAAATCCTAACATTTAAAATATAATACAATATTACATTCACAGAGCAAACGAAAACTCCATGGCATGAAGAGAAAATAATCCACAAAAACCATGTAATATATTAAGTCAAACATTACAATGGAATATTTATCTTCGACAAAACTTATGTAAAAAAAGACTTAGCTAGTATTTTAAGACTGATTAAATAAACTATATTTATATGATGCGTCAAAAACGCGTTAAACATACATCTTTGCAATACAGCTAATTGCTACAAGTAACTTGTAACCACTAAAACACACCGATAACAGTAATGACTAACTGTACAGAGAAAATAAAAAGAATAATAATGATGATGATGACGGTGATTGTGATGATAATAATAATAACAGGTCGACGAGGATAAGAATTCGAAAGATAAGAAAGGAAGAGCGACTGAGCGCACAAGAGAAGTATTAAAGAATAAAGGCAGTCAAAGAAAACAGTAAAGTAAAATAGAGAGAAGCAAGAAAAGAACTGAAACGAATGAATGTTAGATGAGAGAGAGAGAGAGAGAGAGAGAGAGAGAGAGAGAGAGAGAGAGAGAGAGAGAGAGAGAGAGATTTTCAACTGGCGTAACAACTGATATAACCCAAAATAAAGGACTGAAATAGAAATGTGGAGTAGGCGATCTGAATAAATAAATAAATAAAATTAAAAAACTAATCAAAACATGTTTCTACGGATACACATCATGCTCGAGACGTAAACATCCACATACAAATGTAAACAAACGAATGACACAAAGAAGTCCTAAAATACAAACAGGTACGAAGAAGAAGAAGAATGGGAAAGTAAACGCGCAACCTATGCGTTAGCAGCACACGATACCACGGGGCAAACATGCATATAAACATGCAATATGACGTGTAAACACGATGCATTCGCATATCAAACACGTCCACACAGTTCAAGTCAACGAACAGTACATGTCTAGCATTACAAACAGTTAAATATACATCATACACTGAAATTTATGAGGATTATCTATCAGTAGAGATTTACATCTGAAACGGACTACTGGGAAACTTTAATAACTACAACTAACAAGATATATGTTTAGGTATTAATGGTAAACCACCAGGTTACAGATACCATATTAATATAAGAAAATTATAAGGAAGAAATAATAAATTGACGGGATAAGAATCCACGTAAGGTGGAGGCTTTCTGAACCAATATTAAGAAAATTATATATATATATGTATATATATATATATATATATATATATATATATATATATATATATATATATATATATATATATATATATATATATATATATATATATATATATATATATCGTTGAGTAGTAGGGCTACGGCAATTGACAGATGAGCTATATACGTGAATAATGTTAGTAACAGAGGTTAACTGTTAAAATTCAGAACAGTAATTACAAATAAAACGACAAAAACACCACTGACAACAACAAAACCTCCAGCAAAAAAAAAAAAAAATCATAAACAAACTAAATTTACATTTCAGAAGCTACAAACAAAATTTCTTCAACCAAAACACTGGTCAGGAAGACAGATAATTAGAAAATGAGATAAATCAAACAGAACAACAAAAACATGACAATAAATAACGATTACAGAGAATATACCGTAAATAATAATGTAACAGCCAGAGGCGAATGAAGAAATAAAGAGAGAGGGGGAGGAGGGATCATCATAAAGGTATGGTATGAGCTATAAAAATCCTGAAAGAGAGAATTCTGATATAAATAAATCAAAAAGAAAACTTAAGACAGAGAAAGTACTGTCCATGGAAGAACTTCACTCTCAACGCCTTCCTGCTACTCCCGTCTCTCCAGAAAAATGTAAAAAACAAAATAAATATATAAAAATGAGGACAAATGCAAGGCATCTCTCTTGAGTGAAACCTGAAAGAGTGAGTCAAGGAGTGAGAAGAAAGAAATTGAGATTTTTTGGGAATAGTAATAATGGAAGATAACTTTTGGAGAATTTTCTAGGTACAGCAAATGCGTGAGAGAGAGAGAGAGAGAGAGAGAGAGAGAGAGAGAGAGAGAGAGAGAGAGAGAGAGAGAGAGAGAGAGAGATAATTAAAAGAACGTAAATATATTCAGTACAACCTCAAAAAAATCCACTATGTGCATAACGAAAAAAACTATTTGTTCGAAACCAATTTCTTAAATAACATATGATAAACATTTTTACATTTTAATTGAATTACAAACACAAATATTGTTGACATTTGAACATCTTCGATGTTATATTATCAATTTATATCGATTTATACACACAAAACTGAAACACTTCTACGATGGTTCTTTTTTTTTTTTTTTTTGCCAGGAGAACCTGTTTATTTACTTTCAGTTTTAACTGAATTTCACTTATGTTATTCTCTGGCAAATGTCATTTTGCATCTTGTAAAAATGGTACTTTTCCAAGAATAAATGTTCAGGTCACTTACACTTTTCTTCTCCCTACTCTTCTTGCTATGGCAAAGATTAAAGGTTGACCATCAATATTTATGAATTGAAAACTTGTAATTGAACCTCAAGGTTTATTGTAAATACACTATTAAAGAGATTTTACTTAATCAGCAGACTCACTGGTTCTATTTTTAGCGTGAAACAGATCCTACCAATTAAAATACGTTATTTCGGAAAATGAGCCACTCTGTATTGGATTACTGAGGCTATACTGGATATATTAAATATGTATATATATACATATATATACATATATATATATATATATATAAAAAATATATATATATATATATATATATATATATATATATATATATATATATATATATATATATATACGATATTAAAAACGTTTGCTTATATAATTGTATTTCAATATGTAAATGAGTGCATTTAACAGGCTTGTGTTTCTTGAAAACAGAAAAACTAAAATCGACACAAAAAATCCATAATTATATGGGGAAAGGAGAGAGAGAGAGAGAGAGAGAGAGAGAGAGAGAGAGAGAGAGAGAGAGAGAGAGTAATGAGAGAAAGTGACCACTGGATAATTCCCAAAGGAAAGTGACAACAACGGAAGTAAACACATACAATAAACACTAGAAGGTGGGGTGGGGGGGTAGGGGGGGGAGAACACTATAGACTGCCATCTACCGTGCAGACTAAGGACACAAAGTCATGGCCATCATGATCATCATCGCTATAATCATCATAAACAGCACAGCAGCAGGAGGAGCGGTAGCAGCGGGAGGAAGGAACATTATCATCATTTATCGTCACCATGAACAGCAGCACAGCAGCACAGCAGCAGCAGCAGCAGTAACACACCCACACGGGCGGGCACAGAAGAAGAACAACAGACTGTATTTATATAGATAGATATAGATATAGTTAGAGAGACTTGGAGTGAGAAAAAGAGAGATATAGTTATAGTTAGAGAGGCTTGGAGTGAGAAAAAGATAGATATAGTTATAGTTAGAGAGACTTGGAGTGAGAAAAAGAGAAATATAGTTATAGTTAGAGAGACTTGGAGTGAGAAAAGGGCAGTACCTAGTAGAGAGAGAGAGAGAGAGAGAGAGAGAGAGAGAGAGAGAGAGAGAGACGTCTGGGGTGTTACCTGAGAGACAGGGAAGAACGGCGGCTGAATCACGGCCACCACACCGCAATCGGCCGCCCGTAGCCATCCCTCCCACACCTCACGCCCACGCCAGAGTGGGTGGGGGGCGACCACAGGGGTTGTGGGTGGGTGGGAGGGGGAGGGTGAATGTAGTTGGGGGACCCTCACTTAACTGGGCACAGACATGAACGCTACTGGGAGGGGAGAAGCAGGAGGGGAGAAGGGGAGGGAGGTTAATACAGAGGATAAAATAACACTTGTATCATCATCATCATCATCATATCATCATCATCATCATCATTTCAACAATTACCTTACGGTCTTAAAAATAATTTGCATACTATAAGACAAGTAATCCTTAACTAATCATTTAAAACATATGCCTGAAAATTAAGGGGACATCAAAAACCTAACAGTTCATCAATAATTATCCATATATATTGCAAGGCTACATGTATCAAAGAGTACCTAATATATATATATAAATTTCGCCTTGATAAAAGATACTTAATTATATGTCTTAAATATTAAAACACACTTTTGGATAATCACTTAATTCCTTCTTTTTGGTATCTCACTGCCTTAGAATAAATGAAAAATTAACCAAAACTTACCCAAACATTAAGCAACAAGGGCATGAACTGTTTTATAATGTATATATACATATAATATATATACGGTATATATATATATATATATATATATATATATATATATATATATATATATATATATATATATATATATACATATGCTGGTAACATCTTGGTCAACCTCTCTTAAGATATGGGGGTTCATAATACTTTTCATATCGGAAGGTTACAAAGTCTGTTACAGAACACCCCATCAATCATCCAACAGTTCCAAAATATAACTCTATGTCACAGTATTCTGATATGACAAATCACTGCACAAGAAAATCTACCTCAAAAAATTGATATGTATCAGATCAAGTTAAGGGAGAATGAACACAGCACTGAGAGACTGGCTAGAAGTTACAGAGGTAGTAAAAAATCTAATAGAACAAGTTTTTAATGGTGCCATGACACTTTACTATAACCTTCTTACCTAACTCTCAACTAAAAATTTACTTTTTACACAGCTGTTTGTTTGATTTGCCCACCTTATTCTCACTCTATTACCGAAAAACTAGTGAACCGCGGGGAGTAAAGGAGCTGTTTTAACCTACTAGTGTTACTACAATATCTGCTATATAAACCACAATTAAAGGTGGTAACCTTGTATGAAGAGTTATAATCGTGTCTTGGCTGAGGCTAGAGCTTTCCATGCACAAAATTTGATTCTCAAAAGAAATACAACTGATGGGTTTCATGTGGCCTTATTTTTCAATAACAGATGTAACAGTAATGACCTTACTAAACGTACTGTTTGCTCACACTTGGATTAAAAGCAGTTGGAACATGACAGTTATGCTGCTTTATCTTATCCAAGATGTAAATTGAATTTAACAATTCCGAGAGAACGTTAGTTCCAGCAGAAACTCGCGTAAACTTAACAATGGTATGTTTACGTTACATTTCCATAATCGAAATATGATGATAACCTTAAAAAGTAAATATCAAATTTAGCGACAGACTCTGCCCTTTCTCCTCTTTCAAGTCTGAAGAGGCTCTTCATTATCATCTTCGCAAATGTTTTCACAACAGATTTCTTCACTTTCGGGGTTAAATATGAAGCAAGTTTTCACAAAGCTCTTCACTCTCTTATGCGCTTTCTGCTCAAACTTCCATCCAATCCAAGTCTTCATCTATGAACTTTCACCTTGAATAATCTTCCTTGAAGTATAACTGGTTCCTAATGCACACCTAATATCCGAAGGTTTTTACACAAACACCCCTTTATTCATGCAAACTTTGTATTTGCGCCAGCATACGCAATATGTGAGGTTGTGTGTATACATTTGTGAAAGAATAATTCAATAAACAAAGTTCTAATTTAATTTTTGCTTCACTGCTGTTGATGGAAAAAAAGTAGCCATAAATGGTCAATTTTTTGCTTAGCTTGCAATATGGAACAGTCTCCCAGAGGATGCTGTGCAGTTGGAATCTCAAAAGTTTACGAGAAGATGCAACGCATTACTACGCTAAACCAATTCACCTTGTATTCTGATCATTTATTTTTATTTTTAACTATTTATTTGCGAAATGTAATCATTTATATTTTTCTATTCTTTAATGCCTGACCTCGTCTTTCTGTATTTCCCATTATCTTATGTTAATTCTTTCTAATGACACCATATTCTTTAGAAGCTTGAATTTCAAGTCAATGGCCCCTGTGGGCTTGTTCCATATGAATATGGATCATCTTCTGAATAATAATAATAATAATAATAATAATAATAATAATAATAATAATGGCCGGACTGCAAGCAAATGTACATACGAGTATATTGCCATTTAAATGCATACTGGTCAGCTGCTTCGCAAAAGACTGCATTTTACCCATCTTGTCTTCCTGAGGACGTGATTATCACTGATTAATTTTCCCCTAAATTAATGGTAATCAACTTACAAGCCAAACTTAAATCGTTATTATCTAAATGGAATTATGCATGCTGGTTCAGTCCTTAATTACTTACTTGATATACATACGAACTCTTTGTTAAAATCATTCTAAATCTTACCAAACCCAAAATTAAGTGCTTCATAACGCACTGCCTTCGATTAAAAACATATAATTTCTTCTGTTGTTCAATAAGAATGTTTATTTCGAAAAGTATTTAACTTAAAAATTTCACTTCAATATAACAAACAATGATCTAAATCTTACCAAACCCATAATTAAGTGCTTCATAACGCACTGTCTCCGATTAAAACATGATTTCTTCTGTTGTTGAATACGAATGTTTCTTTCGAAAAGTATTTAACTTAAAAATTTCACTTCAATAAAACAAACAATGACAGCAAAGAAAAAATTAATCCTAATGAGAATCAAAGACAAAATTAACCCTAACATTGTCTGTGACCTCCATCTGAAAGTTGGGAATCAAGTACCTCCCAATACGAAGCTTTTCGCGACGAAGTAGGTCAAGTTAGACTCCAGCTCCTTACGTGACCAACAACGAGAGACCGTTTCTAATAATAACTAAAAGGACAGAACCTGTAGACCGTGTCACAACGGTACTATACACAGTATAATATAACGAGAATATAAAGCAGGTTGCATCTTCGAGAAATAAAAAGTATGTAACGGATAAGGAGAAAGGGGGAAAAAACAGAAAACTGAGAGGCATCCGGAATCCTGTTCTATTTATGAACTGGTCAGTCTTAAGTGGCACATATCCGGTCTACTCATGCATCAGTTAATATCCAGTGGTATAGTTTCGGGTCTACCCATAAGTTATTCGGTCTTCTGTGCCGAAGCTCTAATCATGAATCATTTTTAAGTTGCACATGATTAAGTCTACCAATGAATCAGTCTTTCAGTCTTCAGTAACACAGGATCAGGCCTACTCATGAAGCAGTCAGTCTTTATAGAACCAGAACCAGTCCACTTATAAATCAATCAGTCCTTAACTGCACCAGACCCAGTCCACTCATGAACCAATCAGTCTTTAATGAGACCAGAAGCAGTTCACTCTTGAATCAGTCAGTCTTTAGAAGCCCAAGACCCAGTCCACTCATAAATCAGCCAGTCTTAAATAAGACCTGACCCAATCCACTTTTGAATCAATCAGTCTTCAATGGCACCAAAAACAGTCCACTCATGAATCAGTCACGCTTTAATGGCACCGGACCCAGTCCACTCATGAATCAGTCAGTCTTTAATGGCACCAGACCCACTCCACTCATGAATCAGTCAGTCTTAAATGAGACCAGACCCAATCGAAACCAGACAATCCCAATCCAGTCTTTTGACATCAGAACCAGTCCACTTTAAATCACAGTCTTAAATGAGACCAGACCCAACCACTTTTAAATCAGTTAGTCTTAAATGAGACCAGACCCAATCCACTTTTGAATCAGTCAGTCTTCAATGGCACCAAAAGCAGTCCACTCATGAATTAGTCAGTCTTTAATGGCACCAGACCCACTCCACTCATGAATCAGTCAGTCTTTAATGGCACCAGACCCAGTCCACTCATGAATAATCAGTCAGTCTTAAATGAGACCAGACCCAATCCACTTTTGAATCAGTCAATCTTCAATGGCACCAAAAGCAGTCCACTCACGAATCAGTCAGTCTTTAATGGCACCAGCCAGTCCACTCATGAATCAGTCAGTCTTTAATGGCACCAGACCCAGTCCACTCATGAATAATCAGTCAGTCTTTAATGGCACCAGAAACAGTCCACCAGAAAGTCTTTATGGCATCCAGTCCAATCATGAATCAGTCAGTCTTTTCATGGCACCAGAGTCCTCAGAATCAGTCAGTCTTTAATGGCACAAGAAACAGTCCACTCATGAATCAGCCAGTCTTTAAAGGCACCAGGACCCAGTCCATTCATGAATCAGTCAGTCTTTAAAGGGACCAGACCCAGTCCATTCATGAATTAGTCAGTCTTCAGTGGTACCCCATCAGGTCTACATATGACTTTGTCAGTCATCAGCTCAGTCTACTTATGAAGCAATCAGTTTTCAGTGGTATCTGATACGGGCTATTTATGAATTACTCAGTCTTCAGCTGCATGGTTTTACGGTCTACCCTATGAATCGGTCAGTCATCAATGGCACAAGATCAGATCAACACATGAATCAGTCAACTCATCAGGGCATGGAATCGGATCCACTTATGAAACAGTCAGTATTCAGTAGAACTAGTCATGGCACAGTATCAGGTCTACTTCAGAATTAGTCAGTCTCCAGGTACATTGTTAAGTATCTACTAAAAAACATGTCAGTGTTCACTGGCACAGGATCAGAACTGATCATGAATCAGTAAGTTTCACTGCATAGTCAGCCAGTCTTCATTGGCAAGATCAAAACTGATCACGAATCAGTAAGTTTCACCGTACAGTTACAATGTCTACTCATGAATCAGTCAATCTTCAGTGGCAAAGAATCAGAACTGATCATGAATCAGTGAGCTTCACTACACAATTACAATGACTACCCATAAATCAGTCAATTTTCAGTGGCAATGAATCAGAACCGATCACGAATCAGTATGTTTCCCTGCACAGTTATAAGGCCCTCTCATGAATCAATCTTCAGTGGTAAAGAATCAGAACTGATCCTGAATCAGTAAGTTCTACTGCGCAGTTATAATGCCTACTCATGAATCTGTCAGTCTTCACCGGCACAGGACTGATCATGAATCACTAAGTTTCACTGCACGGCTATAAAGTCTACTCATGAATCAGTCAATTTCAGTGGCACAGGATTAGGTCTACTCATGATTCAAGATAAGGTGAAGGAAGGAGCTGTCAACATAAGGGTCAAAATATTCTGAACACGAACAAAATTCTTGAAAAATTCACACGGTACTGGAGGTTAACAGCATGAAATATGCTGTTTAATGTTTTCCGACAGAAAATTTTTAAATAAAAAGGAAGCTTATTATAGTGGGATTATCCCAAGAATAATACCGAACATTTCATATATATATATATATATATATATATATATATATATATATATATATATATATATATATATATATATATATATATATATATGAAATTTTTATCCATGATTTATATACAATCATGCTACAAATGTCGTTTAATATCAAATTCACGTATATCTCCGATGGAGAATTATCACGATTTATATACAATCAAAGTACTCGTTTAATCCTCAAATTCCGATGGAGAATTATCACCGGTGATAATTCTCCATCGGAGATACTCGAGGTAGCGTGAATTTGATATTAAAACATTTGTATTCATGATTGTATATATATATTTATTTATATATATATATATATATATATATATACATATATATATATATATATATATATATATATATATATATATATACACACACATATAATAATATATAAATATCTATGTGTGTAAGTACATACAAAAGTACTCTCCCTCTAATTCCTGCAAACATATTTAACAACCATATTCAGTGATAATTATGAGGACCACATATGAACTGCCAAACCTTTGCCGACTACTCTATCAAACAACGCTCGCAATACAACAACGATGACTCAACTGCCGTGTTATTGATTTGATGTACAGAATAAGGGATCGATGTGACTAACTTGTAGAGAACTTGGTACACAGGAAGTATTAATGCTATTACTATTATTGATAATACCGTTACAATCTGTGTTAATGCTAATATTACCAGCAACAGCAGTAGTGGTAACATTGATTCCAAAAATTATAACTCCCTAATCATAATACTACCATTTTTTCACCTTTTTTTTTATTAAGTTCAACATCATTGACGCACTGCTAACATAAGCTAATCACCATTCTTCAGATACATTCAAACAGCTCCATCAAAATCCAGTTCCTAATCTTTCAAATCACTTCGGTTCCTCTCTGGAAAACGGCAATCTTCCGATTTCACATTTAAGTGACGATTTCTTCCGGCTAAACTTTGGAATTCTCTTAATGCGAACGTTTTCCATTTACTTATAATCTTCCTTCCTTTGCTTATCTGGTATATCGTTACCATCAGGCCCTATATGAAATAAAGGGCAAATATCAGCTACAACACATAAATAAAAACTCCATTTAATGCAGTAAATGCAGACCACAGGCAATACAGGAAGAGGTCAAGTCCTATACTGAATAGTAGAGAACGGAAATATCAAAGATACAAAAAGGTGGAAAATAAATACTGACTATGAATAATGCTATATTAATAAAAAATGCCAATTATGAAGAGAAGTAAATAAAATGAAACCTAACACAAAACAACAAAAAGCAAGGATCGTTACACAGCCAATACCTTACCCCACCAAAAAAAAAAAAAAAAGAAAGAAAACCCTCGGCTCAACAAACTCAAGACTGTTCGCAAGACTAGCCATTGACGGAAGCCGTTATCGTATCCTGTCCAAAGTCAAACCATCTGCTGTTGGTACACACAAACACTAACCCTTCCCCTACCCCCACCCCTGCCTTTCCCTTCATCCTTCCCCCTCCCCCTCCCTCTCAACGCCCTGCCTCGCCCGGTCATTTTGTGGTTGCTCACTCTGGGAGTCTCGAGCGCGATCATTTATACGACCCAGCGAAGTTCTGTTCCTTAGCATGCACAAACTAATATAATTTTTACTTACGATTTTATTCATTTATTAATTTGCTAATTTATTTGTTTTTCTAATAAATGTTCTTCCCCTTCTGTATTTCCCATTACATTGTTACTTCTTTCGATTGAACACCATATTCTTTAAAAGCTTGTATTTCCAGTCAATGGCCCCTGTGGGCTTGGTCCATATGAATAGGGTTCATCTTCTATATAATAATAATAATAATAATATATATATAACATATATATATAATATATATATATATATATATATATATATATATATATATATATATATATATATATAGAGAGAGAGAGAGAGAGAGAGAGAGAGAGAGAGAGAGAAACTGTATATTACAATAATTCTAAATAGTAAAACAAAGCGAACTTGTGATAACTGCTACAACACCGCAAAAATTTACAAGAAAAAACGAAACATTCCACGATAACATTAGGTTTTCTCTCCCTGCACATAAATCCATCTTTAGCCTTGCGCACTTGAGAGCTTCGTTGTCTTCTGTTTTGCCTTCGATCTGATTACATCCACTCTGACGTATCGTTTTAGTCATGTGTT
>NC_089761.1:46536772-46579272 GCF_040412425.1 Macrobrachium rosenbergii | reverse complement strand
CCCCGCAATTCCATAAGGATGAAGTTGCAAGCCCTATACATTTTTTTCTTGACCACACTGAAGTTGTTGCCCACACTTCAATGGGAAGACTGGCTGGAGGCAGGCTGAGAACAAAGCCAAAAACCTGGAAAATGCAAATCCAGTGCTCTTCCACTGAGCACTGAATATACGTGATGTATGTATATATATATATATATATATATATATATATATATATATATATATATATATATATATCTTCCATAGCATTGAATGTATAAAGATATACATAAAATAGAAATATAAATAAATATTGAATGTATAAAGATATATATAAAATAGAAATATAAATAAATATATTATATATATACAGAATATATATATATATATATATATATATATATATATATATATATATACTTATATACTCGTTTAGCTCCACACAAACAGAGAACAATGCTAAAGCAATACACGCGTCATACGGACCCCAAACCAGCTTCTCTCTGACAGGATTCTAACTGGTGTAATGTTAAAGACACCGTTAAGGTTCCTGCAAAAGTAGATGTCTCCAACAACTCTGTCTTGACAAGGTGTGCTTGTGAAACACGAAGCCCCCAGATCCAGATGGAAGACACTTTTATTGTGAAGGTCATGGCCAAGATCACACAGTCACCAACCTTGGTGTCACCTGATGGGGCTTCCTTAGTGTTAAGTGCAAGCCCTACATGGAGTTACCTCCTCTTCTAGTTCAAAATTTACGACCTGTGTTAAAGTTATGAGCAAAATCTGCAGAGTTTGTACTTATAAATTCATCTTTGGTTAAGTCTTTATCTGATAAATGAAAATAAAGTTTGCCATTACCGACGGACATACGGAACAAACGTGCGATCTCCTTTCAAGCGTATCTGCACGATATGCAGATATGGTACATATGTACCATGGTTGACTGAAATCCCTTCAACCACGTGGAAGTTACCATGACAAAATAAGCATTGACAAACACTGACGGACAATCAAGAGAAAAAAAAAGTAGTGAAAACAACCGTTCCCAGGGTTTGTTGCCTGGGGGACTAATGAGAAATACAAAAAACATCAAATTCTATACACAAACTAGACACATACAACTAACAAATAATGGATGTATATACAGACACATTTTCCCCTCGAAAAGACGCCACATCGGCTGGAGAACAGGTTTGGAGGAACAAGATGGCTTGGTATACAGGGAGGATAACAAGAAGTGAACTGTAGTGAAGACTGAAGTATATCAAGATGAATTGAGAAACACTGAATTCATTCGTTTGGATGGGCTTCCACTTTAGGGGCAGTGCTGTTGAAAACAATTGCTGTTTCAACGGCAATAGGGATTGAATTCATTGGTTATAATAATAATAATAATAATAATAATAATAATAATAATAATAATAATAATAATAATAATAATAATAATAATAATAATAATGGGGAAGAATTCCACAAAGATGCAAATGTAAATATATATTAGAAATATATATATTTCTAATATATATTTAAATTTACACCATTGTGGATTTCTTCGCCATTTTAGTGACTCACACTATCATGAGATTTTTATGAATAATAATAATAATAATAATAATAATAATAATAATAATAATAATAATAATAATAATAGCAAAAACAACAACAATAATAATAATAACAGCAACAACATCAACAATTTCTTCGATAATAATAATAATAATAATAATAATATAATAATAATAATAATAATAATAATAATAATAATAATAATATGAAGACTATGTCGAACAATCATGTTCTTTGAAGATGTAGAAAAATAAAAGAGCCTTCTTGCACATCAAACCTTGATATATTGTTAGCAATACAGGCAAAACTCTTAAGCCTTGCGAGGACCACCGTCCTCTCGCTCGGTTTCATTCGCTCTGACGGTGGGGGGGAGTAATCCTCGTGAGGCCTACGGGTTCCACGGATGTCCCTTACAATATATCAAGGTTCATCACACAAGAAAAATGTCATATTTATCACTGAACAATAATAATAACAACACTAGAACAGAATATGGAATTTTAGCCAAAGGCCAAGCGCTGGGACCTATGAGGTTATTCAGCGCTGAAACGGAAATTGACAGGAAGTAAGTTTGAGGTGTAACAGGAGGAAAACCTCGCAGTTGCACTATGAAACGATTGTTAGAGAGGGTGAAAAGTAAGATGGAAGAAAGAGAATATGAATGGAGGTACAGTAAAAGGAATGAAAGAGGTTGAAGCTAGGGGTCGAGGGGGCGCTGCAAAGAACCTTAAACAATGCCTACAGTGCACCACATGAGTTGCACTGACGGCACTACTCCCCTACGGGATGCGAGACATAGGGGTTTCAAGGATGTTCCTTACAATATATCAAGGTTTAGTATGCAAGAAAACGGCCAAATTTCTCCTGAACAATAATAACAATGAAAGTAAAGCACAGAGGAGAAAAAATAAGCCATCAGTGTAAGAATATCTTCCATCTTCATACTGACGTTAGTGTCGGTTTCAACGAGCAACAGAATGCTAGCAACAACCGCTTCTCCTTCCTCATGGTGCCTGCTGCTTTAAGATGAAAGAGGCGCCCAAGCAATAAATTCCAAGGGTTCAAAGCTACCTCTTAAACTCTCCTTTAACGATCCCCTTTGCAATACTTCTTTCAATATTTTCCTACTATAGACAGAAAGCTCATTCTTTCTGAGACGTTTCTTACACAAGTACATAACTTCAGAACTACCGCTTCAACTCCCTTCGGAATGAACTCCTTTATATTGCTTCTTTCTTTTTAATATTTTGGCACTCTAAATACAGAGACCGTTCTTTCTGAAATCTTAATTATAATTTTACCTCAATGATTATTTAATGTTATTTTTTTTATATTTTCTCCAACTACCTGAAGTAGTTCTTTTCAGCACCTTCCAAGCAACTCTTACCATTTCCGATTGGCATCCTTACTACACATCATGAACATAATTAAACAATACTTTTTTTTTAGCTTTTATTAATTAAACAATACTCAGAGTTCTTTTCATATACTTTTCTGAAGGTAAATTTCCTCACTGATCTATCCACAGCATAGGCTATTCTCTTACCCCTGTCCTTTTAGATATATGTATACTCATAGTTTGGATACATCAGTTTGTCATACTTTCTGTGTACGTTATATCTAGAAGACATCACCTCTCGTTTCTTTGCCCTTTTACTGAACAAATTTATTCTGTTAATCCTTTTCATGATACGCCATTCTTATGAATGAACATAAAAATAATGTAGCCTACATAAAAAGATATCGTTTATTCCAGTACCAAATTACTGACATACACATATAGTTATCTTTAAAAGGTTTGACATTTAAAAACAACGTATATTTACGGATGGCCAAATGTTCGTAACATATAACATATCTTTCTTTCCCCACCCACATTTTCCCCTGGTGGAACTGGTGCCAGACAGATCTTCCGGTTCTCGAAGTTTGTAAAGATCAGGTCGATGTAACCAAAATAAAAGTGGCATATGGAAACATAGGCCTATACTGCCCTAAAATGGAAAAATACTGAGAACAATGGTATATACTCCCTTGCCTTACCACTGAATTTCCAGATACTGCAAATGGGACCTCCTAAATACTCGTAGAAAGCATTGAAGAATCATTCTGAAACTGAAGTAACTTGCGTATTAGTGTTTCACGAGCCCAATAGGTGGCACATCTCAATTTCGAAAATTTTGCTGACATTGCAGTTTTCCATTTTGGGGCAGTGTATGCACAAGTACATAAATCACCCAGGAACCCCGTATGTGGCTCTCCATTCCGTCCATTCAAAGAAAAGATCAAAAGAATAATCAAAGCAGGACCCAGTGTCAAAGTAACGGCTTAGGATAAGTAGGAAACGGCCTTTCAGCGAAAAACTGGTTTCGAGAGGAGCTCTCACTTCAAAATGAATGTGTGGGGTATGTGGTCCAATTTTTAAAACTATTTGATGCGGTTGTCTGCGTGGAAATTCACACCTAAGCAGGTTTGCTGGGTCCGCTATATATGATTCATTTTTAATGACCACCACACTGGAATTCTTTCGCTGCTGAATTTTCCACGCTTCCCATTACGTTTTTTTTTTTTTTTTAAATAACAGGCTTAATTCACTTTCCGTAATATGTTTCCCTTTGTATAAAAAATAATAAATTATTCTGTGATCTTTATATTGGAAAACCTAAAAAAGTACTTATCAAAATTCTCCAACGCAAATTCAGTCTTTCGAGAACAAAAATTATGGAATTTTTCACAAGTCTGAGAGTGAATCTTGACTAATGAAACTAACAAAACTATTAAGTAATTTTGTTTACTCATCAACTGGTTGGGTTTATGGTACAGTACCTAAAAAATAAATTGCCATTAAAAAAAATCAGTTCTTAATCTTTATATATTATTATATTAATACAAAGCGAATGCTAAATACTAAATACAATTCTACATTTTGCACTTTTCACAGAAGCCATCCTGATTGCATGATGATAAAAATGTAAATAAGTGAAGTAAAGAAATTAAACATAAGGTACTGCAATAAACGATTAACTTGGTTATCTTGTTAATCTGATCATCCTCATTCAGTATGAGAGAGAGAGAGAGAGAGAGAGAGAGAGAGAGAGAGAGAGAGAGAGAGAGAGAGAGAGAATGTTACTTTACGTCTAGGTGAATTACTTCGCAATAATGTATGTATGAAAAATCAAAACCCACAGAGTAAAACAAAGTAAAAACACGCCAGCGTTAGTAAATCAAGTCAATTTGAAGACAATTTTAATCACAGTAAATGAAAACATTAAAAAAATCTAACAACAAATCATTACTGTAGCCAACGCCAGCCTGATACTGGTTTACATTACATTGTAAATATTTACGAACGTACTACCAAGTTCCGTAAATACACCACCAAAAGAAACAAGACGTTCAAACAAATAAGTAAGCTACCACTGTGTCTTGTGTGAGGTTAAGATCTTCCGTCATAGACCACTCCTGTTTAAAAGGAAGGCAACCGGATGTACATTGAATTTCCATGCGCTCGCAACAATAGCAGTCACAAATTATCCTTCTCTCTCAAGATTCACAATAAAAACACCAAATCAGGAACTGAGAAATATTGAAGTATAAAGCAAAAATCAAGACTGATAAGCACCTCATTAATATCCCATGCCTTAATCAGAAGACGCCAGACTGATGCTTCCTTCCGTAATGTCTGAATATCCAAACCAATCGCCGGAAGAAGAGGAAGAACTCGCGAAAATCTCGCACGAGAGACGAAGAGTTTAAATACGATTCGTGGCTCGTGCAGGTGCAAGACAACAGACGTACCCGCGACCACCTCGAAGGCAATACTGACGGCCGAGTTCAGTCTGGAGTCTGGACGGACTGCAATCTGGGTTCTAGGATAGCCTCGCTAACCAAGCCCCCATCACCCGACCCTCCCGCATCAAGATACACAAACCCACGCAACAAGCACCTACCTATACCACACAAACAGAGCCTATCTACTCGCACATACAGAGCTCTGTACCTTATTTTTTTTAAACTAAGCAATTCTTAAACAACCATTAGTGAGTAAAAAAAAAATCTTACAGTATTCCCCGGAATACGTCCACAAACACGCAGAGCATAAAGAAAAAATCGTATTCACTATGCATCCGCACTACCCACAAGATAATGTTGAGAGTACAAGATTACAAAAACAAAACCTCTGAACCCGATCTGGTTTGGTAACTGGAAATGTCCGGTCGTTTAGTACATGAGTAAACTTATTAATGTTCATGAAATTCTCCATATTACTGCAATCCCCACATGAATTACAACTGATGCTCCTGTAACATCAATACAGCACAGACGATAAAGCTGATATGTCTCTCTATCATAGGTCTGTTTCTTTTTCATCTCCCTCTTGGTCTTTTATACCATTTAAAAAGCAATCAATTGATCTTTGCTGGAGAGTGTCAGTGTCTATGAGAGAAAAAGTCATACTTCCGTGAAAAAATAGCGAGAAGAGCTTCCATTTAATCAAAATCCTAAAACGAAAACAAGCCATAAAATTACGTAATACGTTGGCACCACACCCTTAAGCATCACAGATATATTAATACGGTAATAAGCACTAGGCCTAATTGGACAGGGTTATATTAAGCAACAGAAAGTATAGTAATAATTTACAAGAATAAATAAGCAATGATGGATGACTACAGATAAACCCAACTAAACAGAGAACACAAGAATTCATACCTCTATCAATGTCGGACAACTTATTCTTACTGACCAGAAATGATTAGATGTTGAGATCCTAGCGAAATCTTACTATCTTTGCACACGGTTTCATTAACAAGGATGTGCAATCCCTCCCACCAAACCCTGTAGAAAAAAACCTCCCTTCTCCTACAAGGTTAAGTTAAATTCCTATCCACCCAAAAATCAAATGAGTTATTGCCAGTCACCTGGCCTACCTCTGACAACATTTTGGTAAAAATCAATAGATAAATTTTTGTGTAATTACCAGAACACAGACAAAACCAAAGCACAACCTCCTTGGGGAGAAAAAAAATGTGCAAGGGAAAATATACAAAAAAATTAACATATAAAATTTTAAGAACAAAACTATTGCATAAACTGTGAGGAGAAGTACTCTATCAAACATTAAATAAACATACCCAACAAAAGCATATGAAAGACAAATTATCACAAATTTGGGAAACAAAATGTCAGTAATAATCTATGAAATTAAAGAAAAAAAAAAAAAGCATATGTCACATAAAGATTCATTTTTTATCAATCAAGTACATACATAATATATAATGGAATAATAAGAAAAGGCCATTACCTTGCTAGGCATGCTTTCCCAGTATAAAATATATAAACAAAAGACTAAAACAACCAAGGGAAGTAAAATCATGATGAAGTTCAAACGGGATACGGTACTCTGCAAGATTATTACACATAGGTCACAAAGTATTTTTACGTAGCTAACATCTTGGCTCTCATAAACATAATGACATCATCTTCTACAACATTGCTAGGGATGTTAGTTTAATTCCTAATCCAGCCTTTGATAGACTCAATGACACATGGCATTACTGACCTGTGGGCTTAAGTTAACAGCAAAATCTAAGGAAGAAGTTATGATAATGTTTAAAAGGTGAAATGTGAAGCAAGGATTCAGAGTCAATGCAAGTAAATCTACCTTTACGGCAACTAGAGTGAAAATAAATGAAAAAATAGTCAAAAAAAGGCCATGTGGTTACTACGGGAAAAGTATTGGGGTGAGCTCAAAAGAGCGTTCTGAATATAACACATGGTGTTACAAGAGATGCTCAGGACTGCAAAATACCAATGTACTATAGTAGAAATTTGCGATACCCAACATGCAGAAGATGAGCAAACGGGAAAGAAGGGGATCTGATAATGTTTGGAGCACAATGAACTAGGTAGTATGGAATGAGAGGGCATTGAGAAAGAGAGAAACCACAGCTTTGATGAAGAGGAGGAAACAGGTACACTACAGGTATATACAAATATCCAGTGAGTCAAAAGAGCATAGACTTATGATGCAAACTTATGCCAGTACTACTCTAAGCAGCAGAGACTTGGGAACTAAGAAAACCATGATTTTGAAAAAGATGCCAATATAGGATGTTAAGATTCATGGCCAGAGTACAATGAGAAGACTTTAATACAATGATGAAGTGGTGGAGGGATGTGTCCAGCTGCTAGAAAAGACTGAGGTCTCAAAAATTAAAATGGTTTGGACGTGATGAGAAGGGATGAGTAACACTTAAATCAGAAAGGCAGTAGCTGGGTGAAGATCTGTATAAAGACCCAGGAATCAGGGAAAACTATGATGGAGACAATGATGAGTTTTATGGTTAAGCATATCAAAGTTAACACTGTAATCAATATAACGAGCCAGGGCTTTGCCACATTTCTGCCAGTAATTGTTTCTTGTGAATTCTGTTACTGGTAAGTTAAAGATACCTAAAGATCTACTTTTCAGCAACCTCAAGGAAGCATGGGAAGGATAGAAATCAGTCTATATACCAGTAATTATTGCAACTGACACTTAACCTTGACATCCCTTAAGAATTGGCACTACATTTTGTAATTTCCACTCATCTAAACCAAATTTATACATAACATATGTATTTGCTGATAAATCTATACCTAATGTTGGTATCTCTGAGCACTGAATGCATCTGGCATATTAACAGCTACTTTCATTCTATAAATTTAAACTGCCCACATCCAACCTGAGCCACTGGAAATAAGTTGTGTATGCACTGACAACAGAGACTGAGAATTCCACTCACTGATGAAGTACTACACCAACGTTGTCAATGAATGAGAATTACCATTACATTGTGTGTAATTAACTCTCACCCTCCTTATTGGGCACCATGCTAAGCAAATGAAGGTATTCAAACTGATAGTGCGTCCTCAACTTGTGGAGCCACCGACTTATGGCGATTCGATCTTACAGTGCTTTTCCAGTGCCATAAACAGCATTTTACAGTGCCCTAACTTGATATTGCATCAAGTTATGGCGCTGTAAGCACCATTGACGGTGCTAATGGCAAGAATAGGCATCAAGTTAACATACTTACAGTGCTGTGACTTGATGCAACATCAGGTTACGGCACCGTATGCACTGTTGAAGCACCAATAACAGTGAAAAACCAACCTATGGCAGAAAGCAACTTACGGCAGGGCGCTGGAACAGATTCCCGTACATAAAATCCTCAAAATGCAAAAATCTTGTCAGACCACGGTCTAGTCCCCCTACGGTCTTGTCACAGATGTTATTTAGCAGACACTCCTTTTAGCAAAGAAAGTTGACCCTTAAGGGACGGGCTAAATATATATTAAACACACACCCAGACTAGGCAAACTTTAAGGTTGGCCACTTTAAGAAAAAACACTTCAATGGAAAGAAGAAAATATGCAAATGCACATGGTGTAAAAAAAATCCTAAAAAATTCTCTGTACCGGTGAATATTTACAAGTGAATATTTACAACCCTGTGCGCGGCCTATTTTCCAAGACTCGTAAAATTACTGTATGCTAACTTTACAAAGTCATTTATCGACCACTGAAGTGATATGTGCATCTTTCCCCCTAAATTCATCCAAATCGTACGGCACATAATATTAATACTCATAAGAGTTAGCCCATCACTCAAAACCTGTTATAGATCATCATATGATGATACCCGTCCATTAAGGGTAACCAAATACTGTACCAGGATGTTCAAGCAATACACATATCCAATGTAAAGTTCCAAATATGACCCCTTTAAACATAGAAGAAACTTGAGTGACTTAATAGGTGATCACTATTCCCTTGAGCATTGTACCATAACTTAAATTTTTGAGCTCACTTATAATGTAAAGGGAAAGCAAATAAACATCCACCCTAAGAACACAACAACCATCACTACTGTCTGCAGTCTTAAACAATATTAACTCTGCTTTGAAACTGTCCCTCAATGCAAAAAATTTATCTGAACATGCATCTAAGAAACCATCATAACTACCTCTTCTATTTTTACATGAAAAATAAAATAAGAATAAAAATCCTATGTTATCCACTTAATAGCTTGTGATGACGAACACTACACAAACTTAACTACAGCTTGTGCTGATGAATCCTGACATTCCAAGTGTACTACTGCAAATCTAAGAAATTCAAAAGAAGGTACTGTACAAGCTAATATCATTAACATAAAGTATCTATCACTCAAGCTATAATTTTAGAAAAACATGACACACATCATAAAAAAAAAAAAAGACATTGACAGGGGTAAAAACATTTACCCAACAGCTGCAAGCTCTCAAACATGGGAACAAGGACAGACAGATAAGAGATGGGTTGCAACATTAAAAAAGCCTACAGGTTCTTATTTATAAAATTATTATAAATTAGTCTGATAAGACCACTGAGTCAGTTCTTCAAAAGTAGTCAAAAAAGCACTGTTACAAGTTTCTTCAATTATCATCAGACCCCAGTAAATGACAGCAGTTAGTTATGCAAAACAAAAGCTGAAAACTGCTTTAGAATCCAATACAACGATTATAAAGAGCATTTCTTTCAAGGGTTTGGACAACATTTGACATTACTGTTTGTTATTTTACAACCTTCAAATGAAATACAGCAGTGGTATTCCTACTTGGCAAATATGTTAATGCTTTCCCAAAATGAACAAGTTTTCCCACCACACTGTGACCTAAACTTCTACATAACACTAACAGAATTCACAATGTCTGCAAAAATTACTAAAACAGAATGACATTTCTAAACAGTATTCCCTATAATAATGTAAGTGAGCGTTACTGCAAAATACGGAACTATTTTGTCATTCTGCAACAATGAGGAAGTCAGCAGCACTGGATCTTTCCCAAACCTAACCAAAGTTCCACCTGGATGGGCATTGCAACTCAAACCCTGTGAACTAAACATTAACACAAAATCAAATCCTTTCCTTATGCGAGGAACCAAGAAGATTACTCCAGAATGCAGGATTAGAAGGGAGGTACCAAACTCCCTTCTTGTGTCTAGCACTCCCAAGAAAGTGGTAAACACAGCAATTTAATGGCAGTGCCTGGGGGAGAAACAAGAAAAAGTTCTGGTAGTTCTGAGCCCAATTACTAACTGAAGAACTGAAGGAACTCAAAAAAGTAGCCATGCGGGTAGATCTCCTATAGGATTCTATGAGTCCTACAGCAAGATGTTTGCTGTTTTTCCTGTGTGTCTCTCAGAGGAAACCCACATACAATGAAAGAATGTGCAACACAAAAGATACAACTGCTCAAGAGAATGGCTTAGACTTCTCCCAGTCTTCTACATATAATGGGAATGATGACAATCCCCATTCACATAGGAAACCTGCTGCCTGTAAAAAGGGCCAATGAAAGCCATACTCCCAAGTTTCATAGTGGGAGAGAGGGGCAGTGCACAAAACTGGTTCTTGTGAGTTATGAAGACTAAGAATTGGTCAAACAGATATAGCAGATGAGAGTCAAAAGGCTGGATCCCTGGAATGGATTTCCAAGGAATGAATGGGTTTGTTCATCAAACAAACATTGTACTGTACCTATCCACATGTCAAATCAACCTGTCCTAGACTGATTGTAGATCAATGTAAGGGGAAAAGAGGCCAAAAAGTTTTGTAGGTTGACAAGAAAAAAGTTCTAGCAGGGGAAGAATCTTTCCTACTTTGTTCCCAGTAATACGATCCTTTCCTCTTCCTGTTCAAGTCATGGTTCAGACTGAGAATGCATACGTAGTCAGGGATTGGGTAGGAAACCATGATCCTTCACGGGATACAGGAAATCATAATTCTCAAAAGAAAGAAATTGGTAGAATAAAGGTTCCTCAAAGGATCATAAGGAGAAGATCAGGGCTAAACCAATTCTCAAAAAGGGAAAAAAATCATTAAGCAGCAGACTGACATGTTGATTTTCCAACTTAATGCAACAAGAGATTGGGACAGGGAAGTTGTCGATAAAAATCCACAAAACCTTGTCTTTTATAGGCTCTAGTGCTAGTTCCAGGAATGTGCACAAAGGTTAGGTCCTTCAAACTGGTCCTATTAGGAATCAGTTGGAGAACACAAAAATTTCTAATACGCAAATCAGGGAAATTATCTGGCTTTTTGCATATAAGTGGAAATGCCTCTGGGACTAGAACCCCAGGTACGAACAACAGAGGAACCAGGCAGAGTCACTCTGATCACTATCTCCCATTCTAGTCCTTGAAAAAACATGACTAAGAATTACAGTTTTAGGGAAGATGCTTTCTGAAGCAGTAAAAAAGAGACAAACTCAAGCTCTGCATTTGTTCATGGGATCAAGACACAGTCTGGAGAGACAAGGGTAGTACTGAGTTCTAATCCAAAGGAAATAACTGTGAACCCTCTTTCAAACCCTTGGAACCAGAACAGAAACAGACCAGCCAGGGTGTTTTCAATACCCAACCTAAGCTAACAAGAGGAACCACTACCTGTCTTGTGCAGCATGGCACCAAGCAGTGCACAGGACACATCAACCCCATACCAAGCACATAACACAGAATCCTGCAGAGCCCAGACCAGGCTGTGTTGAGCACAGGTCTCACTGCAGCCACAGCCCTTGGTTGAGCAAGGTTTGGGCCATACATGAACTAAAACCAAGTATGAGTGAGCCACATATGCTGTCATACAGTTTAATAAGAGCACTAAAAACACAGAGCAAAACCAGTGGCACCCAGGTTGGATTGATCCTCACACACATACCCAGGCCAAGTAAAGTCTGAGCTGGTGCCAAGTACAGAGGGTCCAAAGCTCTAAAGAACTGGTGAGGCCAAAAGTCCTGGGTAGTGTTTCCAGAGAAGCACAAACACATATCAAAAGTGTTAGTCATGAGTGCAGATTATGTCTGCAAATAACAAACCAGAACCTGATCTATTCACATCACCACAAACATATTAGGACTGACTAAGTGACTGGGCAAAAGTCAGCTCATGACCAGGAAATCAGTAAAGAGCAAGCTTGCAAACCAATCACTCCACTCACAATCATCTACTTCTCTAGTTGACATCTGGGTCCCTCAATTGAGAGCATGACCAGGAATGAGTGGACTTGTGCCAGGGGGACCAAAAACAAGTAGTCTCGTGTCTGATCTCTTCCAACTAACAGAACACAGCTGTCATGGGCAATTTCCACATCAAAAATTTCCCATGACAGAAAGACTGACTAGGGACAAGTGGGTTCATGTGGACAACAACCAATGACAACTTCCTAGCCTTCCTGCAGGGAGTTGTTTTCAGAGGCAACCTTCCTTCACAAAACTTTCTTAATACAGTACAACAATTTTTAGAAACAGAAGAAGTGACAGACCAGACATATTCTCAAAAGCAAACTTGCAATTCGAGAATGACACCTAGAGAAACACAAAAGATTACATTTCTCTGGGTAGTGTTCTTGGCCATCTACTATTTATACTTCCAGTATTATTGATGAATGAATGAGGTTTTTTCTGAACAACATGCTAATTACTCATACATATGACAGAATATAGTTTAGGCCAAAGGACAAGTGCTGGGACCCATAAGGTCATTCAATGCTGAAAGGAAAATTGAGAGTAAAATGTTACAAATGTGTAACAGGAGGAAAACCTCACAGTTGCACAATGTAAAATTGTTACAAGAGTGTGGAAAGTAAGACTGACGAAAGAGAGGTACAGTAAAAGGAAGGAAAGAGGCTGCAGCTTGGGGCCAATGGGATGCAGCAAAGAACCTTAAGTAATGCCTGCAGTGCACAACACGTGAGTGCACTGACAGCACTACCAAGTAACTTTTTTCTGTGACTTTTTTACCTGTGACTATTTTACCTGGATTACCCTATCCCCCTATGAGGACTTATACAGATGATTCTGATCTATCTGAGTCAATCCTACCTACTGACACAGACCTGCAGTTGCTGTATGTTTTAACAGAGATTTAGCAGTAAATCCATAACTTACCTAGTGCATGTTATATACAGTTTCAAAGAGATATTATTAGTTGATCTAGGACACTGGGTCCCACCCAATAATATTTCTTGAACTTCATGTAACTAATTTAAAATTATAGGTTTCATCCTTGACTGCAAATTAACTTTTGAGAAACATATCTGGTCTATCACTTCTTCAAATACTCAAGAAATTGGTATATATAGGCTAGTATATGCAATATATAGTACCCCTCAACAAATATTTTTTCGTCAAAAATTCGTAACACAAAGAAATGGTGACCAACTCCCATCTGTCCGAATTTGAAATCTAGGGCCTCATGATTAAGACCAACCATGAACTTAATGACCAGAATCTGGGGATTTCTATATGACAATTTGAACTGAAAGATGCGCAGTGCAAGCACCCAGATTTATGTGAAAGCCAACCAAACCATAGAACTGATAATTATTTTCAGCATGGGCATACCGATGTTTTGAAATCAGACATTTAAAAATTTTTTTATAACATTAGAATTATAGAAGCTGGACAGCTGGTTAATCAGCATGGCATGTGTCATGAGCTATCAATCCCACATTTAGCTAATGGAGTAATATTGCCAACTCTATGAAATATGCAGATACAACCCCTTCCATCTAATTAATGAAAACAATATCTTGGAAGCTAAGAAACAGTAGCCTAGTCTTCAAAACAGAGGAATAGGCCTTATACCATTTATGTGTACATCATAAACATCAAGTTCCATACACTAAGAGATTTTTCATACATGGGACTGAAAATTTAAATTAGTCAGCCTGGCATTAAGAATGATGAAGGTATTTCTAAGTAAGAGCTCTGCACCAACTATTTCCTTGGAAATTGATTTTTCCTATACTTTTAGTGCTGCTGATGAAGGAGGTGGTGTTGTTTATTGTCGGTCATGGAAACGCTGGGAGAAAGACTAAACCACCATGTTGTTGTTATGGAATGGTTCCGCACAAGCACAAGTCATAAAGGAGCCATATGTTTAAGAAGGGATTGGCTAAGGAAACCTATTAAAAAAGGAACTAAACTAACCTAACATACCCTAACCTAAGCTAACCTAGCAGGCCGTGTTACTTAGTCGGGGGGCGTCCCAATTAAAGAAATTCCACTCTTTACCAAAAGCTTCCCTAGCCTATAACACTGAGCATGCGCGATAGCATACCAGGATGGCCAGCGTACAACTTCTTTAGTTAATTACAGGTTAATTAATTACAGTTGACCGACAAAAAATAACAGTAAATTCTTGATAAGCAACCAAATTACTATAGAAAAAATCAATTTCCAAAGTAATAACTCATGTGAAACTATTACAGTAGAATTTTATAAGTTGCCAATAAGACTCCAGCCAGCCAGTTTTGCACGAAAAACCATTTTGGGTTTTTCGTGCAAAAATGGCTTGGAAATGATAGGGCACTAAAAGAAAATTAGAATTCCAATATAACTTAACCTAGGGGTGTTTACTGGTTACAATTTTGCCGTATTAGCTATGCGGGGGAGGCGGTATTCTTACCTCACAAGTCGTAATTTTATTAATTTTTTATTTATCATTTGTGCATAATGTTTATGGGGTTCAAAATAACGAGAATGATGAGCTCTTTTAAAAAATGTAGGTTACAATGTCATAGCGTGTATTGGCAACTTATAAAATAACACCACTATTACTTTGTTCTACCACGATGAAAAATGAATTTCTCATTAGGCCACACTGCTGACTGTCAGAAAGTCAGCAAACGGGTTTGAGACTCTAAGTCAATTACTGTATTCAGCTGATACAGGTTAGGTTGTGGCATTTTTTTTAGTAAAGCCTAAGGTGGGATAACTTAACCATTACAGTTTAAAAACATTAAACCTAAAGAAGGCCCTTATAAGTACCAAACAGATTTGGGTTATCATACAATAAGCTGGAACTTACGCGGACTACAGTAGGTTAGGCTAAACTACGCTACTTGGCAAGCATTTTTCACACACTGTTAGCACACAATGCAAAGAACCAGAAGCTCTGATTTTCCAAAATCAAAAGACCGGTGTCTATAAATTATCAATTCATCTGACACCTCTCCCTACGATTAAATTAGGGCAGACTAATTAACAATTTTGCGGTGAATAAATTGCAGATTTTACAATAAAACCTGCTCCCTGTCATAAGTCACGCAACACGTAAGCAATAATCAATAATGCCTCAAAACTAAGCTTAAATAACGTAAGAATGTCCACTTCTTACCTATGAATGCATAGTATGATCAGAGGTTTCTGCGAACACTCCCACCTTGCAGAGTAAATCAACAAAAACTAAAGGAGAAGACGTCGTTTGCTTTCTGTTACAAAGTGGACGCTGCGTTCAACTTTGCCTGACGACCTCAGTTGAAAACGGAAAACTGAGTCGTTTCGTTTATTTTAAGTCCACTGACATTAGGCCTCGTTGTTGTTCCTATTAAGCTAACATGGTGCCAGAGATCTTGTTCCTGGAGCATCCCCTGGCACACTCTTGCACCCCTGGAAGAGGCATAAAAAATAATTGGTTATAAAATATCGAGATAATCGAGGCTCAGCTATTCTAGTTTTTTGGATGCATCCGTATTTCCGGCTTGCTTTGAATCTTTTAATATTTAAATTTTTTAACACGTTTTTATTTTATTTTATAAATAAATAATCATTACAGTCATCCAATTTTAAGAAAGAATCACTATAAAACGTATCATCATTTTACCTGCGCTATTCAAACAATAGCGAAAATTTTCACTAAGCATAATATCGGTGTCTCACTGGCTATTGAACGAGTCTACATTCTCTGTTATATTTCTATGGCAGACTTGCTTAATTTACAGTTACCCACCTGTTTCACTGGAATATTCGCCGCTAATTAACGACGCACTTGCAATAAAAAATCTCTCGATTTACTACACCATTGTCTTCATTGTAGCATATTAATTTCTGGTTACTTACAATGAAGCTCCCTCGGGACGAGAAACGTATTATTCTCACAACAAATTTAAGGTCCTCCACAAGACTACCTCTTCTTTAGTTAAGTTGGCCCAGTGCCAGCACGGGTTCTTGCTCTAGGGCGGTCCCTGAGACTGCCTGTTATTATATGGCTCCACTCCTTCGAAGTAAACCTGCAAAATCGTCATACTTAATTTCATACACCTATGTATAGTAGCATTCGAAGAATTACATAAGGTATTCGATAGTACTTATCAAATCCTAACTATTATTACAATCAATGAAAAAGATGCTCTCCAGTTTCTCCTTGAAAATCTTATCATCCTATCAACGACCTCATATTATTATGCTTATTATATTATTCACCAAGTTCTAAATGTCCATTCGACAATCATTGCAGTCAACGCTCTAAACGTAATCACTACAACTACGATAAATTTGAGGCAGATGGTAACCAGAGTACAAGACTTTCGTATTTTGTTACTGAAAGTAGAATTGCTCTACATAAATATAAATACTGACCTATCTGCAACTAAGTTTGTGTGACAATTCTCTGAGTGGATTTAAACCATTTCTGTTTACCCTTTATTATACTTTATGCTGTCTGACCTTTATAGTAAATTTATATAAAATCTCAGGCCGAAGAACTACATCGTCTGTTTGACAGGTACTGCTTTCTCTCCTTTATTTGGTCTGATTCCATTGTTGTCTTCATCTGATAATTTCATAGAACAAGCCAGCTTTTGTCTTCTACACAGAGAACTGAAACCCTGATGAGGAAGCTCACAAGTCTTCAGTTATACTAAGCTGAGAGTTCACGGTCGCCATAATTCAGTGTATAACTTAGTTGACCATATTTTCTTTTTAAACCTGTATGCAACTTTGTTGTAATTTCATTTATCTGCAAAATAAAGAGTATAGCAACTACACATGAATATTCTGATACTGCATAACCTTTTCAGAGGTGAATATCTCCAAAGAGTATCAAATGTTTGTTGAATAACACATAGCTTCCTGTACTGTGTCCTTTCTTTGCAAACCTCAGACACCTCTAGAGACTAGTATTTGGTCATTTTCAAGGAGCAATTGCTGAGTTCTAAAGTGGTACGATATGGATAATAGATATATTCAATTTTGTCTAAAGTGTCTGAACTGCTGTGGTGTATGTGGATGGTCTCCATAGTAAGAATACTTTTTTTCATTTTTGACTGCAATGCTGGTTGGGGAATCTGGAAGGACCAGGAACCTGATCCAGCTCCAAACCAGCCAAGTCTGAAATATACAGCTCTAGTGGAATCTCACAGCAGTCACTAATAAGCAGTCAATAAAGGATTACCTACAAGTTATGAGTTGAATTAAGTCTTCAGTCTAAGATGCAAAGCAGACTTAAAACTTTGCATCCATACATTAATTTTCCTAAGATTAGTGCTTTATACAATCTAATCAGTTGTTTTTTATGATTGCCACCGTAAATAATGCAATATTACACAAAGTCCAAAGTTTTCATATACTGTATTTACATTTTAATTTAGATCAAATAAGGGATACAAGTCATTAAACTAACTGTCTTACTCAACGGAATCTAGTTTCAGTAAAAAAAAATGGATTCTTGATTAACTAACAAACAGTTCTAAGTCTAGATGAATACCATTAGGTGACTACAACGGACCACCATCAACTTATTGCTAAAAATTTAAAGCAACATTTACCAATTCAACCACTGTGATTGATTGATTGTTTATGAAATTTAGGTGTACAGTGAGCTGAAGATCAGTTGCTAATGCAGAGACAGTAACATAAAGAACACTACCTCCTAGTACTGCATGACACTGAATAATTGAGAGTAAAACCTAGATGTACCTGAAAATCTTTGATTTTAAGTCTTTCATAACATGGCAATTCTTCTTTCATGCAAAATTGTATAAAGCGTATAGAATAAAATGCTTCCAAGCAGTGATAATTCCTTTTTAAAGTTAGAAAAAACAATACTATGAGGTTTAACAGAAAAAATTTGTAAATATTTTTACCATCCCCACTAACACACCAGTGGAAGAATACATATAGCTGGTGCCACACTAAGGTTTACAAAAATATTTCTTATGCTTCGGATACCTCATGTATTGAACACTGAGCTTTTCCTTATCTTAGAAAGACTGGAAGTCAGTGTAATGGGTCAACAGCTAGCTATTCACAAACTGTTTTCGTTTTACGAAATCAAGAATGCATAATTTAATACATTCTGGACCATGTCTGATCATGGTATACGGAATATCATCATTTGGCAAGACACATTCACTCTCAGTGAAAAAGGGAGATTATATGATTCTTCTCTATGTGGTGTGAAATCCATGATCTGCTCCTCTCTGATGATAGTCATCATGCGGTCTATCATTAAATTTCTTTAAAAATAGCAAAATGGCTAGCATAAACATCTGGCACCAAATGAAGGTCAACAACTTTGACAATATTAGTGTTCAGTACCAGTGGATTACATAGGTTTATATGGAATATATTTACCTGCTATTTTCCCATTTTTTCAATGCCAAGATATTTAAAAGTAATTTTTGAGTTTACTGAAGTTAGGAATATATTCCAACGTACTTTTTGTGATTCCTGATACTGTGCAGTGATCACATTTGTGCATTTTAGAATGTGGCTTTGCTGCTCTCAGTGTTCTACGTGATGTTTCTGGGTCTGATACATACCAACCTAGCAGGGCCTAGTACATGAAAAGAACTCAGTATCTTACATCCTTGACTGAGTTGACAACATGACAGGTTCAGGTACAATGCTTCTTACCTCTCTACTTTATTCGTACATTTCAGCGACACACTAAACATTACAGCAATTGTTCATCCTTGTATGAACATTTATCTTCTTTAATTATAATCTGGAAAAATCTGTTTTTCATGGAACCCCATTACTTATAATTAAGCCCACTTCATAGTCATGGAATCTCCTTAACACTTCAATCCTTTTAAAAAGAAAATATTAGTTACCTGGAAGTACTGTACTGTGCAAGCGTGGGCAGGTCCCAGGCTCTCAGGCAAGCATGTCTTAATCTTGCACTTGTGATCCACGACTTGAGAGAAATTAACAGATCTGGGAGGCAGAAACTAGCATTAATGCTATAAAAAAAGGTTTCACAAGACAATGGCCTGCTGTAAGAAAGCAGTGTTCTGCTTCTCATTATGGAATGGAAAGAAAGTTGGCAATAGTGGTACTTTCAACAGATTTTGTTTTCATTACAGATTATTTAAATTCATCATAATAAACATTACATTAAACTAACTTGTATATATCATTGGGAGGAGTTTAAGGGGTTGGGGTTAGAAATAACCAATAACTACAAAACTAAGACAAATTTTAATGAAAGGCTGTTTACATACAGTATGTGTGAATATCATACAAAAACAAGTTTTCTCAGAATTTCATCAATATTTCATATTTTTTCATGTTTCTACCATGAATGGTCCCTTAGGTACGCAATAAGTCAATCCTACCTACAAACTATACTGTACCGAGTAACGCATGCTCTTCATTTGCAAACTTGACAAACAAAACTTACTACAACTCTGTGAAATGTAAAGGCTTTCCCAAAATGACTGATAGCATAATTAGTAGATAAATTAGTAGCATATAAAACGCAGTACGTCTTCAGTAATTTATTAAGGAAACTGCAGAAAAACATGAAATAAGAAAGAAAACCTCACAGTTTATAAAATGAAACTGGCATTAAGAACTGTGTAATGTACTGACTTGGATACAGTCCCTGACAACCAGGCTCCTTACACCATACTTTTTTCCACAAAATTCCTTACAGTAAATTACTGGTTGCTATAATTTCTGGTAGATGCAACACTTAACAATTCATATTTTTTCACCTGTATCCACCCAATAAAATTTACTGACATTTTTTCATATATAACTATCAACCCCTAAGTCAGAAAGAGTAAAATAAATTATGGTAAATTCCAAAATACCCAGTGAAATCTAAACATGGGCATACAGTATACAGTACAACACTCAACATATATAAATGTTAATACCGGTGTGTATTGCAGTACAGTACTGTATGAGAATCTGGAAATCATTTGGTATCATCTGTCAACATTTTTTCTTATGCCTGTCGCACATTCTCATTATAAATGTTTTATGGAATTGTATTTCATGATTAATTTTTAGAAAAATTTAGTCTAATGACAAAAAAAAAGTAACTGCAATGCATTATTAAATCATCAATTATAGTCATGAAAGATGTCCAGAACTGACAAAATTTTGCAAAATGAATAGCTTAACATATATCTGCATAAGCTCTTCATTTATTTTAGTGCTATTTTAGTGCTATAGTCCCAAAGGAACTAATCTACAATAATGACAGACAAGCAAGAATACTGCTGAAATTCCTGACAGCAGATTCTGAACACTTCTACCTCAAAGACCTGCTGTACAAAGTATAAAAATAAAAAAAAATATGACAATTTTTATTCCAAGAGTACAAAACCATCACTTTTACTTAAGCCTTTGTCTGGCCTGAGTATGCATACCAATGTTGAACTGCAAGTTAAAAACAACTGAGCTAGGAAATCACAAAGACCTATTTTGCTAGGACCAACCCCTTGTCTCACTTTCTAAAAGTTCTTAATTGACTCATTATCACTAGTTTTTAATGAAAATTAGCGGAAACAATGGAATTTCCATGGTTAATCAATGCCTCGGAAAGAGCTCATGAATTACACGTAAACGGACTTGGAATGCAGTATTGTTTCTTCAATCTAAAACTATGAAGATGTGATAAAAATTTTTACAATAAGGTATTTGTACATTTATACCTAAAATACTCCAATGCTCATGTCTCCACACCATTATACATCAGGTGAGAAACATTCCTTTCCCATTCTTTTCCTCATCTCTCAAATTTTCTTGAGTCCTTGATCCCTAGTAGAATATGTGTAAAAAAATGATGAAAACTCATATAATTGTTTTACCTTATTCTTTTACTTTACCTAAATATCTTCAATATCTTTGGTCAATCAAGCAAGACTTTCAGCTTAAAGGACTATATTATGATATTTTGAGGATGTAGATCTTGTATGTTATTCTTACTGCATCTAATTTGCTTGGAACATGAAAGAAATCTTTGGAGTTAGCAGATAAGGATATTGAAAAAGTTAAGATCTTAACATCATTTATAAAACAAAAGTAGACATGTCTTGCAGTGCTTATGGAAATATGTACTTAAACTTTCACACAGCCATTATGGAAACTGCATCTACATTCACATCATTTGGAATTATAGTAACCTGGCAATTATATTAACCTCACAATTATATTAAATTGAAATTATCAACCCAACAGGGTTCAATATTTCCACTGTTTTGTTGCTGGTTGTCGGTTTGGTCTTCAAGGTTCAAAAGGACTTTGCTTGGTTTATACCTGCTACAGTATGTTTCTTTCTCTAGCAACTACTAACTTGGGTCTTGGTAAAACAGTATTTCTATTTACTAAATTTCTTTCTCCCTCTAAACTGCTTGAATTGGAGGTTGTGACTTTGCCTTTCATACACACCTGATTGGTTCTGAGATTCCACGATTTCAAAAATAATAAAAAAAGTATAGCACATGTACCAATCTGATTAGAAAGGGCAATTCAAAAAAATAAAAACCTGTTTTCAAGGACTTCCAGTTTCATCTGACTAGAGACTGTCATGAAGTGGGTATTATGAACAAGCAACTTAATTCACACCTATGGTCTCTACCTGGGTTATTTCCAACACCATCTTTGTAGCTAACTAAGGATAGTTCCCAGAAGCTTTGCTTTAGTACAATGATCCTTAAAATCCACAAAAGAAGGCTACTCATTGTGTGCGACACTAATTAAAACAACAATAAGTAGGTGAAAGAGAAGAATTTAGACAGCCTCATTCAACTGATGTATCAGTTTTGGGTGAAAATGAACTAGTAAGTGAGAGCTTCGGGCATGTGAGACAAGGAAGTCTATCCCAATAATAAAAAAAAAAAACCAAGTCCAGAATGCAGACTGCCTGCCAGAACCAGGTATTAAGCCTGTAGTAAAAGTATAAGGCTTTGTAATTGTATGGCTATATAAAATCTATATACTGTATAGCATCACAATTCTGAATTCTGTGTTTGTTAAAATAGGATACACCATATTAGAAAGTGAATAGCACCTCATCCCATCATTTCTGTAACTTCTATTTCAACACACTGCACTAATGAAGGTAAAAAATCATCTAGTTTGTTATTTATTATACTATTGGTTAATGTTAACAAGCTTTTACTACTCTCACCAAAATCATTCAACTCCTTTGGGGAGTTTGAGGAATCTTGCTCATCACTTTCTAAAATTATAGTAAAATGATCATGATCAATACTACTTGACGAGGACACTTTGTGAGATGAACTTTTTGGACTTTTTCCAATTTGTAAATATCCTTCAGGCTGCATTTCATGAAATGCAAGATGGCATTTATCATATTTCACATCTCTAAGCTTCATGTGGCAATCACTGCACTGAGCTGACTGCAAAGTACCATGATTATTCAACTGTTCATTTACACCATGCACTTCTTTTAAGTTTTTACCACAATTAGAACAAGTATGAAGTTCCTCTTTCGGATGCATGTTTGAATGATTTATGAAGCTGTCTTCAGTGGACAATGATTTACAGCAAATATGACAAGTGTATGGGAATTCTTGCTTGTGAACCTTCATCATATGCATGAGTAAATCTGATTTAGTCACAAATAATTCATTGCAAACATTACAATTATGATCTTCCTTTTCCCCTTGTTGGCAACCATGAGTACTGAAATTTCCAACAGAATGTTTGGTTTCACAAAATCTGCACGCATGCTGCTGATTATCCGAACACTCACTGCAGTGGTTTTCTGATTTATTTTCTGTACAAGCTTCATTAAGAGTCAGGCAAAGTGACCTGTGATTATCATGGAATTTACCATCGATACAATTGTTTTTTCCACTGCTATTCTTAAGCTGTTTATAATCTTCATGATTCTTCATATGCATTTCAAACCTTTTTGTACTTATGAAAAACTTTCCACACAATTTACAATACTTCCTTTTCCGTTTCCCATGTTTCTTCTTAGTTAACTTAGTATCACAAACATCACATCCAAGCTTATTCTTTCCATTCCCACTATGCAATTTATTAAATGTTTTTCGTGTTTTTTTGCAAAACGGTCCTGAAATTTTCCTTTTAGGGTTTGGAATATTGCTAACAATACATGACTGCTTTTCAGTCAATAGTCCAGAGGCTTCATTATCGTTACTAATAAAACTTTTCCCATTTGATGAAATCTTTTTTGCAGTTAAAAGTCCTAATTTACCTTTCACATGCTTCCACGCATGACACATCTCACCTTCATTCACATCATGTTCACTGATAATGATTATGATAAGATCATCCTCAACTCTAAATACATTAGCTTTTGGAATCATAACTTGTTCAACATCCTGTTCCTTTCCATTATCAGAATTAACTGTAATATCATCATCTTCACAATAACCATGAACAAAATAGTATTTCATATGGTTTGTAAAAGTACCAGTATCAGTGAATTTTCTATGACAAAATCCACATCCAAAAGATATTTGATTGCAGTGAATCTTCTGGGCATGGTTATGGAGAATCTTCAGTCTTGTAAACCCTTTACCGCATAACTGGCAAATGTAGGCTGGAACTGCTAAATGTGTTCTACAGTGCTTTTCAAAGTCCTGCTTCTGACTAAAATTTTTTCCACAATTCACACAGTGATACTGTTGTTGACCAGAATGAACCTTTTCACGAGTGCACCCACTACCAATTTGCCTATAACCTTTACTTTTACTGCAAGAATGTTGTTGAAAGTGGTTTTCAAACAGACTTTTCTCAGAAAACTGTTTATAGCAGATACTGCAAATTAAACATTTTATTTCATCATGTAATTTTTTATGCCTGGTTAGACTTCCCAGGTTTCTGAATGTTTTCTGACACAAAGAACATCTGTAAGGCCATTCTCCAGCACGGACACTAAAGTGGCCTGGTAAATGTAACTTTTCATGTTTTCTAAGGTTTGCATTTTGCCTGAATGTTTTGCCACACACACTACATTTGTAAGGCCTTTCTCCAGTATGTACTCTCATGTGGACTGGTAAATAGTTATTGCGACTGAATTGTTTGTCACAGAACATACATGCATAGAGTTTTTTGCCTGAATGAGACATCATATGTACATTCAGGGAACTCTTGGCAGTGTACGCTTTGTTACAATATGTACACTTAAACATTGTGATTTTATAGTTTATAAAATAACTAAAATAAAGCCAGATATATTCTGTTCAAAAGTAACACAAATAAGTGCTTTCATAATGCAATACCAAGAGAGTAATAAATGATTACAATGGCCACCATACTGTGACAAATTGGTATACTCTTACTGAGCATTGTAAATTCTACTAAATTTCACATGGTAGCTCTCCAATACAATAAATGAAGTAATCGTTCAAAATACAAGTAGCTATAATGCAATTCTCATAAACATCAACACTGTAAGAGATAAGTTCACTTACCACATTCTACTACAGAACACTAACATTAATCTTAAACACAGGTCACACAAAACCCAGCACTTGATCTAATTTTATTCTGACTGGAAGACTTCAGAATCAGCAATTCTATTTATCTATATGTGCAAAACTTCAGTCTCAGAATCCTGCAAAAACAGGATGAAATGTGAATAACACCATAAAAGATGTAACAGGTAATTATTAATTGAAAATATCAAACACAAAATTCAATAAAACCTGCCTTTATCAGGTCAATTATAACATGGTTTAAGGTAAATTCTTTCTACAGTTCACATTAGTATTCAACTCTCAATTAATAAAAGACATCTTATAAACAATAAACAGTACATATAAACACTAAACAGTGCATCAATTAATTTTTAGGTTCAATAAACACAAACCTCTTGTACTTTTACCTTGAGATAGAGCAGGTGCAGTGACCCTAGTACTAATTACCAGCTTGAAACAATAATTGTAATTATTATATGAGATCTCCCTGCCAAGGAGCAGTTCCTCACCTTACTACTACACCACTCACTTCCAGCCATTGCTGTACCGGAAGTATGCACCCACTGGAGGATCTGGAAGGAGAGGTCTCTTGAATAAAGTATACAAAATTTTGATTAACTAATAATTGCTAAAATCTAGCCTCTTAATCTTACATCTACTGTAATGCCTGGAGAGGTGTAGAATTCCCTGAGAATTAAATCAGCAATAAAAGAAGTCTCTCTGGTGAGTATCTCACTTGAGGATATCACTTTACTCCTTATGAAACAGTTGTTATTATCTGCTTTGGCAAGCTGAAGCAGCTGCATTATAGAACCCGATAGGGAGAGGGAGTTGCACTCCCCCAAAAATATATGATTTGTATTTTAAGAATATAAAAACAACTTTAAACTTTCTGTCTCTCTACATTGTATTAACCTACTATCTGACTTATATGGTAAGTCAGCTCTTAAATTTCAAGACACAACATTCACCCAGGTATAATTCATGCCTTAATTTTGAATGAAAGTTTTGGGACATAAACAAATGCCAAAATAAGCAATGAATTAATGAACCAATAGCTTTGTTGATTAAGGAAAGGATCTGGAATTATCTGCATTGCTACATTTTTTAAGAATATAATGCTCCCCATTATATTATAAAGAAGGGTGTTTCAGTTCAATATAAAGTAAAAGGTATAAAATGCTATAAATGCTATTCTGCTTAAGAAAAGGACACTATTGTCATTTAAGGCATCCACTTTCACTCATACATTTCAATTATAACCTATGAATTTTTCAAAACAATAATTTCATAACTGATAATTCCAGTCACTGTTACCACAATGTCCGAAAAGCATTTCATATTCAGTACAGTATTAGCAAAAAATGCCAGATTTTTAAAGTAATTTGTATTTTTCCTAACATACAAACCTGAGGTCTTTACATATGGGATTAACTTTCAGCAAGCTGGAAAATTGGCTGTTAAACTTTTGCAAGGTGGTTATGGTAATAGCTACCGATGATAAGGGCAAAAGCACCGTCCATCAAGTCAGTGAGCATTCAATTCTACGCAGTTTACCTCTTGGCCCAGGTAAGATAATGAGGGGTGGTAAGAGGTGGGCCCTTTATGTAAAGACCTCAGGTTTGTATTTTAGGAAAAATACAAATTAGTTTAAAAATTTGTCATTTGACAAATACAAACCCTCAGTCTTTACATATGGGAGACTTACTTTTGGAAGGAGGATTCTGAGCAAATCTCTGAACTGACTGGTAGTTTGGCTCACCTGGTTACTCTCTTCCTGATCATGAAAGAGCAAAGGAAGGAGACCGTAACTCTGATCTGTTGAACAAGAGAGATATTCAATTGCCAGACTTCTGGGCATTTTGAATTAATGGAATGTAATACAATACCCCTGATTCAAAAAGTTTGGATGAACCCACAGTGTTGGAGACTATAAAGCTAAGAATAACCAACTGGTCTGTTCAGAGTAAGTCCCTCTCTCCCCTTGCTAGTGAGAAGGAAGGATTTGCATCTACTAATCCAAATGGAGCTAGATTATAGATAGGATACTCAGTCATCTACATCACCTGCATGCACGCCCGTCCAGCATGTGACAGCTCGTTCACTGTTCCTCTGCCCACTGGAAAAGGAAGGAAGACAGGGGAAAGGTAGGTGGCCAGTCCCCACACACCTTCCCCTTGCAGCTGCACACCTTAGGTGAGATGCAACCTGTCCCTCAAGAGCTGGGCGAACTACATGACTTGTTGAACATCCACCATAGAACCCAAGGAAAAGGTGTCCAAGGACCTATGGCAATGTCCCAAGGTAAAAGGAGGTGAATGTGATCAGCACAATTACATCCTATCCAAATACTCAACCGACAGGTCCTTCCTGAATACAATGTACAGAACGATCCCCTGGCCTTGAAAGATCTGGCCCAAAACATACTTATGTACACCAGGAAGTTGTGGGATATACTGTACTCAATTGAGCAGAGAATGATAATTTGGACACAGTTTCTCAGCCAACTCAAAGCTAACGAATGAGTTGTTGGCATTGGGCTGAAGGTCTAGTCTTTAAGGACGCAACATAGACGTCATACCTTTAAGAACCACAGGACCACAGAAGTGGAATATTCAATCTCATTGATCATCTTCGAACCATGTAGAATGGCGAAAGGCGTAAGCCTCCAGATGTAAATGGATACTAAAGATGTCTTGCTTGTTCAAGGGTGCGAGAAGACAGAGCACTATGATCAAACTTCTTCAGAGGTTGAACAACTTTCCGGAAGTCAAGGTGCCAAGATCAACTGTTCTTATCTCCTGACTTTACTGATTGAAACTGTCTGTAATTACATCCATTTTTCTTAGGATGTGTCTGGTTGCTACCGTACTGAATGTTCTACTGTCTACTCATGTACCTGCGCTACAATAGAGTAGATGAAAGGACACTAGACCCTTTGGTGAAAGTCTAAAAAGAACTGTGCTTAAGTTCCAAGAAAGGAAGTGTAGGACCTTTCTACAATCTATTTTTGAAGTGCACCAAAGATCTTAACCCAATGGTACACTTGTCAAATGCTTAAGATGAGGAACTCATGAAATTAGGCCATTCCTGATGCACAAAACCTTTAAAAATGGTTTATGGATACATGTAAAGGATGTACAGTGACTGAAAAGGCTATAATTCAAGAATAATCTAGCTTTTTCTTACGATTTTGCACTATTTTCTTTGTTGTTTCTACAATATGGGCTCAAAACTGATCAAGTACTGTCAGAAACAGCTTCTTTGTCATCCTACCAGAAGGCCTCATCTACACTTTTCCTAGCCAACATCCATTTGGAGTTTTTCCTAACAAATTATTGAGGAAAGTAGCTGTTTTACCATCAGTAGTGTATCACAAAACAAAATTATTTTTCATGGCTTGAAGCTTTGATGACCACTATTTGTCAACAATTGCAGTCTCAAATGTCCCCATACTCAAAGTCTTCGTCTAACAGACACAAGAAGTATGGCAGTGTAATGATACATGCACCACCTAGACCCTCAGTTATTAATCAATCGCCAACTTCATATTCTGTGTCATCTGGTAATGGGGCTATGAATTTGGGAAGTTTAGAATAGGGAACTCATTATATGACTGATGGGTTTGCGAGAAAAAACTACCTTTTTTTAAAAAAGGATTTTGTTATAATACAGCCCATCAATGTACACATGACCTAATCGCACTTTAGGTATGATGTTAAATTGCTGAATGTTTGCACATGCCTTAAGGGCTGTTATGAGTCAGGTCCCTAGGCAGCTGGACTAGATGAGTCTACCATTCATGTGAGATATAGAAGTAATAAACTAAGAATCTAAACATTTACCATGAATGGATGAATGAGAATGGTTACTATGAAAAATTGGAGGATGAATCACAATGTCTTTCCCAATATGTAATATTTTGCCTCCCACAACTATTGGTCCTAACACATACAAATTCAAACATTGTGAGAGGCATCCCTTCATAAAAACTAGCAAAGTTGGACTGGTAGTGCCTGATACAGTACTTACATTTAAAACAGCAACTTTTTTTCATAAGCAAACTACACATTTCCTAAATAAAACCCTAAAGTCTTTTACATGGATTTATTCTTGACATCATAGTGATTCAACCACTTATGCTTGTCAGCAGGGTGGTTAAAGGTGGGTGGAGTAGGCCTACCTATCCATTTACCTGCCTGAATATCCTCAGTTTTTCCTTCAGCTACAAGGAGAAATGCAGGAATGGTTAGAAGCAAGATTACAATAGGAGAATTCAGGTTTGTATCTGGGAAAATTCAGTTGTTATTTTAATTTACCACTCATTTTGACGAGGATAAAAGCTTTGTCTTTTAAAGGGGACTCATTCCTTAGGCAGGGAGTACAGTAATGTCTCATGGAACTGAAGATGTAGTTGTTCAGTCAGCCACTCAGGATTGCTAACTTTTTAGCTGCATGCATGAGCATCAGAAGGATAACTTTTTTAATTTCTTATGCTGCCTGTTATATGTAATGTGAGAGTTTGGTACATATGTAGGAACCTCATTAGAAAATTCCAGGGAACCTTGTGTCTCTTTATCTTTAAACATAAAAGATACAGGTCTGAAGTTAGTAATTATTACTGAATATTAATTAGACCCAGACAATAATAATGCTCTACCAACCTCTCCATCTTGTTATCAGGAGAATGGAGAGAACCACATACTAAGACCATTACCTTTAGATTGGTGCTCCATTATGCAGCTCACCTGTATCTGACCAGAACCAGCATGTTCATAGTTTGGGCCAGGAGGGAGGGGGAAAAGGAAGGGATAAGCTAGGTCTATTACGGAGCTTTGAATGAATAACGGTTCTTGTCCAATGGAACTCTATCAACTACACAATCTGGTAAGGTAATCAACAACCTGTGGGTAACAACCTTCTAGTAGAAAGAGGTGAAGGTAGTCTGCTGTGTTAGACCCCCAACTCTCAGTACCTGAGCCACTGAAAAGTTCCTCCTGAGTAAGAGATGATGGTGCAATACTCACTACTTCATGGAGTAATCTCCATGCCAGATGACTGATATGCCTGTTTGAACACTTCATAAAGCCTAAAGGAAATGGTGTCCTAGGACACAGTCTTGAGCCTGCTGGTTTTGACAACCAAGCCTAAGATATTGGTTCCTGTTCAGATATCATCATAAAGTCATAGCAAGCACAGTGGCATCTTCTCAAATATTGCCCACTGGGTACCACAGGGACTTATAATTCTAGGTTCAGGAACTGAAAGGTTCTAAGTTTTTGACACATTACTTAAAACTAAGTCGAACGAGTGTAGAAATCCCTTCAAATGCTGAACTTGGTATAAGAGACTATGCAGCTTACCTATCCTCTTTGCCAAAGTTACAATTAACAAGAGAACAGTCTTGAGAATTAGATCTTCAACCGAACCCTCACTGGGGAGCTTTAAAGATGATTGAAGGAGACTATAGAGAATGGAGAATGAGTTTATGGACTGCTCTATGAGCAAGAGTCCTTGTTGGCATATGCCCAGCTTAATCAATAACAACAGAGAATGAGAGACTTGTCACACTCTGGAGACCCAATTCTCCAGAGTAGTAAGGGCTGCATAAAACTTCGCATGAGCATGGAGAGCTCTACCAAGACAGAAAGACCCATTCCTTTTCACCATAACATTTGGTTTAGAACAGAGCAACATTTCTTAACTGCAGCAATGTAGATAAGCTTATCCTGGTGGAGGTAAACTTGGGAACACACATGATAAGTCAAAGAATGGGTCTGACTGAGGGGAGAAACCCCTCTTACAACACCAGCTACTCATGATACACATCTGCTCTGAATTATCCCTGACTCTACACTGCAGTGAAAAAATTCTTTCCCCCACTGAAGTTACTGGATAGCGTTCTGACGTACAGCAAAGCAGCCTCCATGACTGAAAGACCTCAGCAAATGAGGCCGACAAAGGGCAGTACACTATATGGAATCTGTCTAGACTTACCTAGTTTTAAAACAATTTAGTCTAGCATATACCAAACTGTTAAACCTCAAGCAGTCTATTTCTATAGGAAATTGCCTCAAGAGTTTCATAGCCTGGACTTAGAAAAATATGCTGCATTAGCTATTAAAGTGACAAATTATAGCCAAAATAATGCCAAGCTATTTCAAGAAGTACTAAATACATCAGAACCTTTAGGTAAATAAATAAATTAACTAACTACTTGCACAGACATCCATACCATGATTAAATAGTCCTACAGGCTAAATGATACAGACTGCAGCATTTTCCCTATAGCCTATATAAGGCAAACAAGTGAGATATTTAGTGACTAAAACTGGGAAGTTCTGATGTACGTTACTTAATATTTAGTGGGTGATGCTAGAAAAATCTTGGGTAAGATACTGTGTTCTAGGTGGGGCTAGCCTTAATTTAGATGTATTCCCTTCAGATGGAATCTGACCATTTTCTCAGTAAAACTTCACAGGAGGAGGAACATCCTTTGTGAGGTATGATATTCAATTGTATCAGAGGTTATGTAGGTTAAGGATCAAGGGGAATCAAAGAGCTTCTCTGTGGTGTAAGATGAGGTTAGGTTATGATATATCCCTTACCAGCGGCAATTTTACCTGTACTGTACTCTTTTGTTAACATTTCTTCTCCAGAGCAAACAAATGACATATACCTTAGCCCATACTCTTCTTTTCTAATTTCTATCTTGGATTTTTCTCTCTTGGATTGATCCCACGGCTAATCTCTAACTTTTGTTTTTCTCCATCTAGTGACCCTAGTTTCCTAATATAGTTCCCCCATAACAGTTACTCAGGTATTACGTATGAGGAAAAATTGTCAAAATAATGATGGTAAAAAGATGCACAAACCCAAAGATAAGCACTCTTAAAGATATAAGTTATGCTTCAGGTTCTTTGCAAGAAAATAACCTCACTGTCTAGAAAGTTTTGCTTTATAAATTAGTCTAGCATTTGTATGCCTAATCAAGTCTCACTGAGGAATGCTTAGTTATTGTAGGAATGGGATGGCAAATGACAATTAAAACATAATGTTAAATTTTATATTCCTCACAGACTCAGTAAAATTTCACTATCCCTCGTCCTGCCTGTAAATGTATAGTTGCAGGGATATAAGTAAGATGCAGAAATTAAAATCTTTTTATATATGGCCATATCTATTACAGAGTATTTTTCACACTGTATTTAGTCTAACATGCTATATATATATATATATATATATATATATATATATATATATATATATATATATATATATATATATATATATTATATATATATATATATATATATATATATATATATATATATATATATATATATATATATATATATATATATATATATATATATATATATAGCCTATGATGTTTACCATTACCCATTGCCAAATACTTCTTCAAATACATTCACAAAATTATCTATAAACCTATCAAGGAATTCTCATATCATGTTTCTTTAGATACTAAACTGTCCAAATATATATTTTCAGCCTGCCCCTTAGCATTTCATGATAATTCTTGCGCTGTAAGTGAAGGCTACATGTGTTTTCAACACTCTATATGGGGGTCTGAGGGTACAGGAGGTCAGTGTTAGGTTAACTTGGGTTTGGGATGTATTGGTTACAGTGTTAGGTTAACTTAGGTTTGAGACATATTGGTTACAATCTTCAAGTGTTAGTCCAAACAGGAGCCGAGGGAAAACTATGTTTTTGAACATTACATATTGTTAATCCTTCCAACTCAATTTTTGCTAGTACCTGAACAATCGCACATTGTCATTTTTGTTCAAGTTATGCTGTTGGAGTAACATATAGCAATCATGCTATCAGGCTAGGGGTATTTAGGCTAACATCTGTCTCACAAAATCACCAGGTGTTTCAACACTTGTTCCCCCCAAACCTTAGTTTACACTTATATAGCCTAGGCATAGTATCAAGCTTAGTTGGACATTTCTGTTGTCCTTCCTGCTTGAAAATTCCTACTATATTGATATACTATGTCTTTTTTTTTTATTATTATTTTTTAGCCTACCACCATTGGTGTATAAAATCTGTCCCCAAAACAAAAGTTATTGGTAGTAATGTATATTTTCACACAGATAAACTAGCAATGGCATGGGCATAAGCTAGCTTGAATGTAAAGATACCATCAGACACTGAAACTATGCAGAGATTTTTTCCTTATTCCTTCATTTAACTGCTCCCGTTATTATGCTAACAAAATAGACACACAAAGCTAGTACAGTGTATATGCTAACCTTGTTCCTCCTGTTCCTCTCTTTTTCTTTTTTTACGCTAATCAAAACACATGGTTGAGGGCACATTATCTCCTTACATATAGGTACAAAGCTTATTTACTTACACTTGTTAAACCATTTTAACCTATTTCTTGTCCTAAGTCACTCTTACTGTACTTCTATACTTCTACAATTAAAACATACTTCCTGTTACACAAGTTATGCAAGGCACAATGACATCTCTTAATAAACACTCAAAAATTAAATTCTTCTGAAGGAAAAAAAGAGAGGCCCCTCATTATTTACTTTATAAAATACAAGTTACTAGTCTAAGCTTTTTAACATCTTTTTAACTTTACTAAATTATTAATGTTTACCATTTTTATATTGCATAATTTATGATGGCAACTTGCTCCCAGCTTTGGTAACCTGTTGTGGTCTCGTAAACATTCCCTTTCCTCATGGCCAGTCTTACGTATTCGCCCAGCTTTCTGCTTGGATTACTCTGTTTATCCCTTTTGATGTCCTGTCCTCTTCATTTCTCTAATTTTCTGCAAGAGATAAATGCTGTGTATTAACTTCTTATTATTTGCAGGGGACACATGATTAATCTATGAATTTTCCACTGAAAGTTTTCTTTTATATCAGGCATATCTGTGAGAGAGGTGTGAAATAATGAGCAGGAAGACAAGTACTGCTAGTTTATTGATGAAGCAATCCGACTATAAAGCGGCGTGCGGACGTCTGCGTAATTCGCAGAGATTTACAAAGATTTACAGGTGACCTGAGGTCAAACTATTTCTCTACAAAAACAGGACAGGTACATACAGAAAACATAATGATTAATAATGTCTGATGTGTTACAAAAATACTCCGTTACATATACATAATGCATGGTCACTTGAACAGACAATAAAATATACAATTCACAATAATGATAATAATGTGTTCGGTCGACCCCAGGTCAAATGTGGAGGCACCGCAGAAAACGGGATGTTCATTACAGAGAACGCGTTGAGCGGGGACTTTACATATCTAATCTAGTTTTCAGGACAGAGATAGTGTTTCCTGTATTCAATTCTTTAACATATTGCTATGGATCATTTCCTCCAATAAATCTCAATTTCTTCATCATCTTTTCTTTTACTGTTCCTCATGGTTTCCTATAATTACCTGTAATTTCTATATTTAAGGCTTTGTTCTCCCTATTCCTTGTCTCCTACTTTAAGCAACATTGATTGCAAATTTCTTGGATGCTTTTACTCCCAGCAGTTTTCTTTGGGTCATGAATAGGATCTTCACCAATCTCTCCTGTTAATCTTTTTTCTTAAGAGTTCATGTTATGAAATAACATTATTTATTTATAATCCATTCTACATGACACTTGCCATATGCTTGTTTCAGATATTAGGTCCCAGTATGGGGTTCCTATGGGTTATTCACACCTACTGTACCTCTTATGATACTCTATTGCATAATATTCTAATTCATTCGTATCTTTTTCTTTTTTATCGCACCAGGTTTCAAAATTTGCAAATACTGTTGGGCCTACCATAGTTTCATAAACAATGCTTACTTCCTTACTTCCAATGCCATGTTTCCTACTTTCCTAATATTACCATACTTTCAAATAACTTGGATCATGTAACCTGCTCTTTGCTTTCTCTTTTTATATGTAATTCTTTACTTCCTTCTTCTGAGTAGAATTCTCCCAAATACTTGTACTTCTTTACAGTACTTACCCTGCCCTTCTTTACTTTTGATTTAAAATGTACATCTTCCTTTTTCTTTCCTTTATTGATTATGAATACTGTACACCTGATTTTTCATTGTTACAATAATTGTGAGCTTCTTCAGGAACTCCAAACCATGAAAGTTATTTATGGCAGTCTCTGCTTTCCTTCCTTCCTATGGGACCATTATGCCATCAACAAATATTAAGGGCTCAATATTATTACTTCTTGTCAATTTTACATTTTCCTACAGCTGAAATTACTTTTGTCTCTCATGATACTACATAGGCTGCATCCAAATACAGTGCTTTGTCTTGCTTTTCTTCAATCACGATATTTTGTGTCATTCCCAAGGGATTACAATTATTTACTATCACTCTACATTTTTCATTTATCTTTATCACAATCTAGGCTTTTTTCCATTCTATCATTTTTCCCATTACTTTACTTTGATGAAATCTGTTAAGTCCAGCTTATTAAAACATATACATCACAAAACTACTATTGGAAAAATGTTTGAAAAAATAAGAAAGCGCAAATCAAGAGAAATAATTGAAGAAAGAGTAAACAGCATTTGTTACATAAAAATTCACCCTCATTTTCTAATTCAACTTTCCATCACTTTATGCAATATCAGAATTATCATCTCTTCCCACTCTCCTGCAATATGTCTGATTCTCTGTTAGTTCTATGCCAATAAATTTGACCATAACGTTGTTAAAAGCTCTTCTGTCAAGGATATATTTGTTATTTGGCTCTTTTACTTCAAATTCAGCTCCGTGTCCTGTTATCTTTTTCCCTTAACCAGTTTTTCCTCTACAACAGTTATCCACTCACAAAACAATGTGTTTTCTATATCTGCTATGATTTCTTATTTGTTATGGAAACTTCTGTTTCAAATATTTCTTTGTAGAATTTTCAATATTCTTTATCTCTTTTACTATTTCTCCATTCTTTCTCCTTACTGTTATGCATTTATACTATTTTTCACTTCACTTTTATTTTGAATTCCTAAAAAGTCCTGCTCTTATTTGAGCCTTGATCTCTTCAGCTTCTTTGATTATTCTTGGACTTTCTCTTTCTTTTTCCCTCCTTATACATGAGACTATGAGACTTTTTAACTATTTTGTTCTTCTCCTCTTGCTTTCCCTGTTTAGTTTCCTACATCAGTCCATTTCTGCCTAAAAACTCATTCATCATTTCATTAATTTTCTGACTAGGCTATTAATGACTTTATACTTTTTTGTAAGTGTATTTTATGCTGCATTTCTCGATAATTTCATTTGCTTTACTTTGCACTTTTGAATATATGTACGGTGCATTAATCTTATCTTGTCTTTCCCTTTGGCTCTTGAGGCTAGACTACCCTAGCTCTTGTGACTCTGTTGTTTTTCAGCTTATTCCATACTACTCTGACGATGTTCATTCCCTCTTTGCCTATTAACCCTATATGACAACTCACTTCTAGTAACATTGCAAAGTTCAACATATAGCCTACTAGCCTACATTTGACACCCTGAATGATACATATATTTTGCCCTCAACTAAATGAACCTATATGACTACTTTCTTGCCTAATCCTTCAGCCAACGATAAAACTGAATAAGAAACCCCATCTAAATATGTAACAAATCCTAGCATACATTAACCTACTGCCGTTACTCGAACCTACGGCAAATTTAGGATATGGTGGCAGGCTTAGGTATATTAAGAGTCTAAAGCAGTATATTTTACAAGAGTACTGTAATGGTCTAAGCATTTCTGAAGTAGGCTATAGCCTAACCAGACTTACCTTTATCTAACCTAACACAGGAAGCCGTGCCCTAACCTTGACTCTATTTTTCTTGAAAGGTCATTTGCCTATCCACTGGCGACTACAAGGCAAAACCCCAAGAGAACTAGACCTTGGGCAGTTCACATGATCTGTCCATTAGCGTTAACTAAGTACAGTACTACTTAATTCATTCCCTTAACTAACCTTTAATTTACTTTAAAACAAGTATCCTTAGATTGGCCGTTACACAACTGGGTCTCTTAGGTAATTATTACGACAGGGTAGGGTATGTCAACAATGGGGCTATTCAGTATTCACCCGAGTTCGCAACTTCGCTTTCGTTAATTTATGAGATATTTCGCTTCGTTCAGTTTTCATCCCATGTCAAGTAGAATTTCAGACAAGCTCTTGGATTAATATATTTTTTTTTATAAATACAAATTTTTTTACTTGAAAAACAACTCACGATATTTCAAGATGTTTTTAATTTACACTAATCTTAATTGGTATTTACAGACAAGCATAGCATTCGAACATTTTGTTTATTTACATATAGTATTTGGAGGTTATGACTCTGTAACGGCACATCAAAATTGCTTATGCGACGAGTAGTTTGGTGTCGCGCTCCCATGTGTCTCTTTTCTTTCATTGTTTCTTATCTAAGAGGTCGGCATTATTCATTTACTTAATAACCAATATAATTATGCAATTTTTAACATTTTCCCTGTTTCAACGATTTCCCTCTCCCAATCCTGCATTCTAGACAAACTGACAAAAATAACTATAGATATAGTTTTCGTTTTGGTTCTGCACTATATATACAATCACATTAGAGGAACGTTTTATCACATTTTAGGCTAATTTTCACATAATTTTCCACTTATAAATATTCAGAATTTCTTAGTTTCTAACTTCCGTGCTAAACAAAACAAAATAAAGAAACGTTAAAGGTGTTTACTAACTCGTTTTCATAGGAGCCATTAACTTTCACGATAAAAATTAATGACTCATACCTTCTGTTTCACACTTTGCCACTGAAATTTCTTTGCAATCCTTTTCCGTCGTTTTTTAGACTTCCGTAATTTGTTTATTTATAAGGGAAGCTTTTGAACATCCAGCAGAAATAGTATTTAATTAGGACGGCTAAAGATTAAGTAATCCGTATGAATGCTTTTTAATGAAATAAAAATAATAATCTTACCTGAGAAGGACAATAAATCAAATATGAACAGATCAAATTAACTTTTTATTTCTTAAATAGCATATGACTAGCAACAACATACATATGCCAAGGCCTTATGAAGGTATAAACCAGAAATTCATACAAACAAAGCAAGTTATCTATTAGTGACATGATTTTATAATTCATGGCTTCTTATTTTTCTTTGAAGCATAATTCATTCGTTGGCATCATCATTCAAGCTAACACATTCATTAACACGTGCTTATGTATAACAAGAGAGTCATAAGGAAAATGAGGATGAATGCATGATGAATCAAATGTAAAAGAAACGTTCATTATGATTCTAGGTGAATCCTTCATTAGCTCATCGCAAAAATAACAATAAAGCGCAAGAATAATATTGCTCAGTGAATGAATGAATAAAGAAGATAAGTTTGTATGGCTTAAAATATCACGGCTCTCCGTACACTTGCTGCTGTTTTATAATAGCAATGTGCTTTTCCTATTTCATTATTAAGTTACCATGATTTCCTGCGGCCGGCAAGGGTTTTGGGCTACCCATCCCAACGGCATCTACAAACCAAAAATAAACAGCAGCACGGAATCTGGGTACTCGGATAAAATACAAAATATTCATCCACGAAAGCTTACATTCATTTAGCTCCGAGCCCGGATTAGATGTAGTAGTAAAGTGTAGAATTAATCCCCCTGCATAAGAAAAAGCCAACAGAGTAGGTATCTGGCGAACTCTCCAGGCTCCTTAACAAACTCTTGCAAGATATTACGAAACGAAAGTTGTTATAGCTCTCAGTATTCAAAGACCTTTCTTGTGAAAAGGCATGCAAACGCTGAAGACTGAGGGCCCCTAGATAAATGTCTTTGGCTAAACATTCCAGAAACTTTTCGATATATTTTGAAAACAGATCGTAGAATCTAGAGCTTTATGAAAATTTCAGTGACATGACAAGGCTAAAAAATGATTAATTTTATGACAAAGCAAAAAACAAATCGCTGAGTGTAAAACTGAAAAAGGGAAAATATTTGTAAATGACATGAATGAATGAAGATTGCGAGATATAGAATTGAAAGGAAATAATTCCCAAACGATATACAACAAAATTCTTCCGCGTGATTTACAATCATACGGTTTAACTGTCATCTAAAATTCAAATACTTAAGCATTTTTTTTTTTATCGTACAAGCAAATTATTTACACCACCGGATTTTGGCATTCATTGTTTTAGCTTGAAATAAATCAATACAAGGCATGCAAATTCTATACATGATGTTTATATTCCTCTCAGAAGTAATTACAGTAAGCAAAATATTTATCTATTTCATAAATAAGTGCACTTTGATTATGAAAATGGTTTCCCTACGTTACTGAGATTCATACTGGCCATTGCACAAATTGACTATAACCTCTGACTAAATTACTATTCACAATATATAAATTCTAGACCAAGTTTCTTCAAGTCACCCATCTTTTCGTGGTGCAGCTGCCGATCTTTTTCAAACTAAATCGATCATGCTAGTAGCAAGTGTCCATTGATATTTGACAACTGCATCACACTTCTGAGGAGTGACCTGTGAACTTAGCCTGGGATGAAAAGACTCTGGTGTTTCAGAGAATTGTCTCTGTGGTTTTGTGATTGCCTGAGCTTCACAAACTCTTGCTCGTGAACGACAGGTTTTCTAAACAATCTAACAAGGCACTTACACCATCCACAAGAATGGAAGACAATCTGCAACATCTTCATCCAGATGTTACATAGAAACTTACAAGATTTCACTGGTTTGGTAAATTGTCAGACACTAAACTTCCGGGTCCTCATTTTGTTATTTCCTTATAAAGTTACGCACTAGACAGGAAAACTTGATAAACAATGGACGTTTTAAACACTGTCGAGCAGCCTCAAGGCTACACTGAGGCTTGTTGCTGTTTGTTGTCACCGATCTGCTCGAACTTTTGATATTTTACTTCCTACGGAAAGCGTCGAATAACTGTCCAAGGGGATAGAACCCCTTGGGATTCTGCCAAGCATCGGAGTTGAATGAAAAGTTTCAGTGACCTACAACAGTTTGGGGATGTTATCTCTTTGGTATCTTGAAGCTGTTGCATTGTAGACAAGTCTCCTGAGACTAATGTTGGATGCAAAAACTACATTACCAAAAATATTTCGTCACATCCATTGCCGTAACTATCACTCAGTCGGAGTCCTCTGACGGGGACAACCCGACAAAATAAAGAGGAAGTTGTCTCTGATATCGATGGTCCGACCCGCAGAAAAATCAAAGGTCCTCACGCCCTGTTTCTTCTTCAGATCATACGAACACTGTACCTTTAAGTCTTTGTCGTGTTAGCGATATGATGAACCTGGGGGAAAGAACGGGTCCTTCATCATTCGAAAATATTTAAAGTATCTTTAAGGTGACCCAAATTCATCGTCGTACAGTCTAAGTAAGATTAAGATTGCTCATCCTTGAAGTATTTGCAGGAATTATGATGAAATATTTGTATCTTAGATTACACTGTCATCTTCATTATGTCATATTTTCCTTGAATTGATTATCATACGCATTTTTAAAAAGATTATTCTATATTTCCTCAAAATACGAAGCCATTGGTTTTACTGGAGATTGTATAACAAAGGTAGCACTCTGGCAATGATTCTCTAATTACTGAATTAGTAATTTATATGTTTTGCTATCTACACGTAAAAAGAGAGAGAGAGAGAGAGAGAGAGAGAGAGAGAGAGAGAGAGAGAGAGAGAGAGCAACTTACCTAGAACTAGAGTTTAAAATCGCCAAATCGCCAGGAAGGCTAAGCTTACGACGACTGCCATGGCCGAATGAGCTTCGCTCCCGGAAATCACTGGACGAAAAGAGAAGATATTAATTTTGAGAAACTTCTTTCGTCAACTTTATCATTGCTATTTTGAGAGCTGTGATATTTACTCCTATTAGTTAATCTTAGTCTTCTTATGGGGTTATGTACGAGTTTTTATATATAACAATGAAAAGATGCAATATTTAATTTCATAAGTTATAATTATGATTTTAATTATTCAAAATATGAGGAGATGAAATATTAATTATGTAAAAGTATATGTTATTAGCATTCTTATTATTGAAAACACAGACATGGTAATTATTTAAAACAAAGGTGTAATTATTCAGTCATAGAAAAAGTAATGATTACGTATTTGAAATCATGTAATGGTTTATCGTTCCAGTACCTTTATTACTTTTTTTAACATTACAGCTTTTAATATTATAATTATAATAACCTCGTTTTGATATTACAGCTATCAAAATTATAATGATCATAAATATATTTTTCTAATATTACAACTATTAAAACTGTAATGATTATTATCATGATAACCTCTTACAGATCTTTTATCCCATTTTATTCCGAGATATGATGTATTTAGTGGAGAAACGGTAATGTATTTTTTTTTCATAAGTCATTTTGCTCTGAAGTCCACTTTTTCATAAGTTCAAAGTTGATTAAATTTTATGTTTTCATGTCCATTTAGTCTGTTCCTACTTCTTCTGAGTTCCAGTTGTTTTCAAGTCCATTTGTCCCTAAACCTATTTGATCTCATGTCTATTCAATCAAACGTTCATCCGTTCTCAGTTCTACCGCAGGTAAATTTGTTCGTGAAAGTCCTTTATTCATAAGATCAGTTGTTCTCAAATTCAGTTCCCTGCTTTCAAACAACACAAGTATCTAATGTTTTACATTGGAGTGAATTTAAATGGGAATTCATGCAACTACTGTGGGGATATAATCACATGCAATTGTGCAAAATATCCCATGGCAAGCATATCAAAATTGATTTTAGGATAATTATTATAGAGATGAAAGTAAGTAGGATAAGTCTGTACTGACTATATCTAGTAGAGATGACCTCTAAGAACACCGTGAGTTTTGTTATTAGTAAAACTAAAATACTAAGAGTACTACAGAGCTCCTTAGAAATCAAACCGACCCACTGAAAACGCTACTGTATTATTTCCCAGTAAATCTCATCCACTAAGAATATAACAGTGGTTATTCTGCTGATCTGTCACGAACGCTACTGACTTCTTTTTGAGCATAAATCATCATTACCACTGCTGAATTTTTCAGTAACAGTTGGCCTCAATAAAACCCCTAGAAGTGACTGAATACTACATAACCGAACTTTTTTACAAACCTGGCTCTAGGTTACTTCAGTTAAAACCATTTAAAACAAACGGGGCTTATATATAAGATAGGGACATGCAATCGAAGCAAATCCTTTAAAGCAAGACTGGTCAGAGAAGCCAGTTGAACAAACCATCAGTCTTTTTTAAGTGTACTAAAATGAGAGTTTCAAGACCTTCATGGAGCCAGTTTTTGCCTTTAATGCGAAAACCAATGTCCTTAACTAAACAAGGCCCGAAAAAAAGTTAAAGAGTCAGTGAAAGGAGGAAAGGTATGTCTCGACTA
>NC_089761.1:46516772-46531772 GCF_040412425.1 Macrobrachium rosenbergii | reverse complement strand
CTATAAATAAATAGGCAAACTACTTAGGAATGAGGTAAATTGAATAAAGTAATTAACTTAAAAAAATCAGTAAGAATGAGGTAAACTGAATAAAGTAATTAACTTTTAAAAAATCAATAAATCAATTCAAACAGGTAAATGAAAATCGAACAGACAATAAAAATAAAACTGTAATAAAAAAAAAGTAAAAAAAAATAAAGCAGCGTTAAGAATCAAAGAACAAAATAAAGCAGCATTCAGAATAAGTAAAAATAAAATAAAGCAGCATTAAGAATAAAAGTGAAAATAAAATAAAGCAGCATTCAGAATAAAAGTAAAAATAAGATAAAGTAGCATTAAGAATAAAAGTAAAAAGAAAAATAAAGCAGCACTAATAATATCCCCAAACAGAAAAGAAATATAAAGTGGTATCATCTATGTTAATCACCCTCCTTGCAAGTCATCCACTCCTTAATGCGGCAAAAACAAGTCAGGTCTTTAGCAGCACTTAAGGAAAGTCCTCTATCGCCAATGACAGAGCCCAGGGCGGCGCCCTATCTGCTGGTTCCCTCCTGAGGGTGGAGATACCGAAGGAAAAGTGGCATTTGACTTAAAGGCTTCACTGTCACGTGACGCGATTTCTGCTATTCTTCTTAAACGCAGAGGCCGATGGGGAGGGCAGCCCAGCCCCTCAGGGCACAAGGGAATGGATAAGAATTTAGGATTAGCTCGGAAGTGATAGGTTGGTACTGAAGGCTCTTGAAATTAAAAAAAAAAAAAATGTATCCTCCCTTACATATGATATACGTGTTCTTGCAAATGTGCTTATTTTTGTTCCTGTGAATGCAGATTGTATGTGTGGGTACAGGTACATATTCGCATACATATACATATACATATACATATACATATACATATACATATACATATACATATATATGAGTGTGTGTTTGTGTATGTATACCTGTCTATAAAAATAATTAATAAAAATAAGATGATAAAAGATATGTAAAAATGTAAATATAAAACTGGTACATACATACACACACATACATACATACATATATATATAAATATATATATATATATATATATATATATATATATATATATATATATATATTTATATATATAAATATATATATATTTATATATATATATATATATATATATATATATATATATATATATATATATATATATATCTCATGTGTATGAGTGTAGGGGAAGAGAGAGAGAGAGAGAGAGAGAGAGAGAGAGAGAGAGAGAGAGAGAGAGAGAGAGAGAGAGAGAGAGAGAGAGAGAGAGAGAGAGGCAATCGAGAGCTCGTTAGGACAACACATATTGCAATTAGTGATCATCATATCGATCAGTATAATCATTAAGTTCAGTTTCTCCACTTTGATTTATCACGGGCTTTGTATCATGGAATGGAAAGGGGTTAGAGCACTGATATTAGATATTTAGAGTTCTTAAAGAATATATACAAATAATTTACGTTAAATTGAACTGAATTGAATTAAACTGAATATAGAATTTAGGCCAAAGGCCAAGCACTGGAACCTATGAGGTCATTCAGCGCTGCAACGGAAATTGACAGTAAAAGGTTGAGAGGTGTAACGGGAGGAAAACCTCGCAGTTGCACAATGAATCAATTGTTAGGAGAAGGTGGAAAGTAAGATGGAAGAAAGAGAATATGAGAGGAGGTACAGTAAAAGGAACGAAAGGGGATGCAGCTCGGGGCCGAAGGCACACTGCAAAGAACCCTAAGTAATGCCTACAGTGCACTGCATGAGGTGTACTGACGGCACTAACCCCCGTACGGAGAATTCAAAGCTCATTTTTCCACTGTCAGTCGAACAGCTATTTTGACGTAAGGTCACATTATCCTGTCCGATAAAATACTCAGCTCCTGAAGTGGAAGGCGGGAGAGCAGCTCATCTAAGATTCACGTTGCACTTCCAACTTTATCTCCACAAGTGCAGCCGGAATGTGCACATTGGCGAAAAGTAGTGCAATATTCGGCAAGATAAAAGTGTATGCTGAATGTTGCAATGTTGCTTGCATGCATCGTGACGGGCTCTATTGGACTAGAATGCATTTTAAAATTTTCATTTTTGGTAATCAATTTTGTATGAATTGTGGAAATATTCCTCAGTTTATTTTGCAAACGGGTAATTTTAGGAATAACTCTGACATCTCTCATGTCACCATTGGAATGGAATGGAAGATAGAATTTAGGCCAGAGGCCAAGGGCTGTGACCTATGAGGTCATTCAGCGCTGAAAGGGAAATGAAGAATAGGAAGGCCTGAAAGGTGTAACAGGAGGAAAACTTTGCAGTTGTACTATGAAACAATTGATAGGAGAGAGTGGAAAGGAATATATAAGAAAGAATATGAGTGGAGGTACCGCAAAAGGACTGAAAGGGGTTGCAGCTAGGGGTCGAAGGGACTCTGCAAAGAACCTTAAGTAATGCCTACAGTGCACCATTGAACTTGGATAAGAGAAGGGAGACTTAGCATAAGGTTAACGTCTCTGCCTCGTAAAATATCAGGCGCTTCTGAAACTTGCAATAAACCTAAACAGGTTTGTGCAGCAGGCAATGGGTAATAATGAGGTCCGAAAACCAACAGTTTTATTTTTGCCTGGACGAATTTATCCAGTCAGTGACCCCAAATAAAGCAGATGGGTCCGCCCCCTTTTCCTCCATGAAATGTATTCCATGCGTTAACTTTCAATGGATTTTTTTATTTAGATAGTTTCGGTTTAAAATGTACAAGTGAATAATAGCCTATGTAGAACAAGAGGATGGACAGCAAAATGCAGTATAATATTAGAATCCAAACGTAGCAGGATTACAAAACTGATTATTTTTTTTATCTATTATTTGCCTTCAATTTCCGTTTGCAAGTTATTAATGAGGATAACTGAATGAAATATTTATAGCAGGAAATTGTTGATGGTGATCTGCATTCACAGTTACAAAGCATAAACAGTAAAAGAAAAAGCAGAAGTTTCATCGAATGTAGTATTTAACAATGAACATCGTCAGTGCTCAATTCTATTTACAACTAAGAGGAAGAAGACGACTCATTGAATCTTGGTATTTATGGAACAATATTGAGGCTACGAAGAAAAAGTGAACTCATAAATAAACCCAGCCTAAAACGTGTCACGGCAGAGAAAGAAAAAATGAAGATAAATATCCACCATATTCCAGCATCCCTCGTTAAAACGGCATAAAAAGAAACTTACTGTAAACCACAAGTTTCCTGGGAATTTCCATCTCTCCGTCGAAAGTGGACGCTTGGCATCTGTAGTCTCCAGACATGTCTGTCGTCGGATTTAGAAGGCGAAGGCCGCTGTGCTTATGGTCCGGATCATCAGATGACTCGTATTCGAGGTCAAGACGGTCGGAGAACATGCCCAAGGCCTGCAGGAAAGGAAAACAGAAGTTAATTATAAAAGAATAGTGAACTGGCATTCACAGATTGACAGAACACACTGGGCTGTGTTGTTGCCGTACAAGATTCTTCCGTAGAAAAGTGCCATTAAACTCACGTATTGACACAACAATGCAGGTTAACTCACAGACTAAGACAGAACATTGTAGTCACACACACACACACACACACAGACTCACATAGAGCAGTGTTCAGACGAACACTGAACACACACAACAGTGTTATCGTCATCAAGAATTATCACATAATATCATATTTGTATTTATAGATTAGCGTACTGACTAGTGCAGTTTCCCTCATCCACTAACGCAAATCACATAAAGCGTTAATTGATTGAAACGGAACACTTTAGTTCCCTTACAGACTGACGCAGAACATAATAGATAGTGGCGTTGTTACAGTGACGTCACTTCATTCACAATTAATGCAATAGTGTAACTTTACTTATATCTAATGCATAAAACAGCGTAGTCAAACCCATTACCTATTCCAGAACCCATATAACGGTACTGTCACGCTCACAAACTATCTCTTAAGGCAGAGTAGTTACACTCATTATCACAGAATATGCGGTACTGTGTTGTTGCCATCAGTTGTTAAGACACTGAACATAAAAGTGGCACTTACTGATTAGCACAGAAACCACAGACGAGTTATTTTACTCTTACAGAGAAAGAGTGCAATAACTGAGAGTCGGGTCCAACCACTTACCCGTTCTAGCTATTTTTCTATTTGTCATTATTATGAGAAAAACAACAGCAATAAAAAAATGACTAAACATAGTATTTAACTGCTGAGAGCCTGATTAATTTCTATATTTTTTTCAGGAAATGTTGATTTTGGCTCACAGCTAAATTATTCCTTCTCTCATGGTGATACCCACCGAAGGTCCGTGTCCAGCGATCCACTGGTACAAGGGCACTGGGTTGTCTCTGAAGAACCACTTGACTGCGAGGCCGAGGTCCTCCTCGTCGAGCGTGTAGGGACAGTCGAACTCGACAGCGTCGACCGTTCCGTTCTCGACAACTTCGATCAACAGCTCATCGTCGACCTGGAGTCCTTGGGCGATTCCTTCGGAGTAAATAATAGAAGCAAATGAAATGTCGGGAAAGATAGGAAGTTCAAGAGCACTCAGTATTTAGCTCAGTTATATAACTGGAAGTACTGTATTTTTGTCCGTGATTAATATCTGACCATAGACAAACAGAAGTAAAATCAGTTAAATACCTGGTACTGAATGATGTGATATATCCACAGAGAAATTATAACGCTACAGTCACTGCAACATTCAGTCTTTACCAATCATTCTTTATTGAAATTCCTGTGCAGATAACTTCCAAAAACATTAGCCATTTCAGACGCCTATAAAGAATTCTTATCACACACTCTTTCTTGCATGCACTCTTGCGCTTCCTGGATGTCAGTGCTCTTCCTTTCCAGTACCTCTTTTGCACCTTCTGCCCAGCACTTTCCAGGTCTTTGTCCTCTCCTCTCACCTCGAACTTTACAGTCTTTTCACCTCCACTCTTTCCACATCAGCAAACCATCCCTAAACATTCTATAATAACCTTTACCTCTGTATCTCCACATTTTCGCCATTTTTACTCTTCAAAAGCCACATAAACTACACAAACAGCTTCATCCGTTTTCGTTCATTCTCACCCAGCAACCACGCTTCACTACCATAAAGGAAAGTGAGATCAGCAATCCCTTTAAACATTTCGACCTTGATTTCGACTGTCACTACCTGCCTTTTTCACGCACATTTCAACCATTCTAGGTTCACCTGTTCTGTGACTCGCCTCTTCTTTCATCCTACCATCATCATCCGTTATATATACTCCCACGTACCTATACGAAGTGTGCGCTTTAGTTAAAATTCATTGCTTCATCTTCCTGGCTTTGGTTTATGCTCATAAACTTAAACTTGCTCAGGAATGACAAAATATAGTCACATGAAACGATAACTATTTTCAAGGAGAGTTGAAAAGGGTTTCAACTTTTTCACTTATCTTTTGTTCAATATTCTTAGCTACGGTTAAACTTCTGTACGTACAAATAAAAATGAGAGAGAGAGAGAGAGAGAGAGAGAGAGAGAGAGAGAGAGAGAGAGAGAGAGAGAGAGAGAGAGAGAGAGAGTTTTGTAAACTATCATTGTTTGAATAGTTTGTATCACAATGGAATTCTTTGAAATAGAGAAAGAGTGAAAATGCATCTGCCTTTATACCAGTTGAGCCGTCTCATTCCTCAGAGAGAGAGAGAGAGAGAGAGAGAGAGAGAGAGAGAGAGAGAGAGAGAGAGAGAGATTCGGGACATGACTAGTTCTCTTTGGCCTTCAGCCAATCACAACTTAGAACTGGTGATGTATCCAGCTCATATAAATAGCTTATGCGAAAGTCGTGTGAAGGATATAGGGGAGGGGGAACTTGTTAATAAAAATGCTTTAATGGAGAACTTAAGAGAAAGACTGATGCGCTTGCAGGAAAATAAATGACTGCAAATGTCTTGTTGTTTCTCAGATCTCTCCATCGCTCCTTTTCTCTCTCTCTCTCTCTCTCTCTCTCTCAATTATTCCGGAATATATAGAAAATTATATGATAATGGCAAAACAAACAAAATGTTTATCTCTCTGTCCATCAACCATGTACAGCTGTTTGCAAATATGAAAATTAAAATAGAAATTTCTCTCTCTCTCTCATATATTATTGATTCTCTATATGAAAACTACAAAACTTTACAGTAATAATAAATTATAAAAGCAAGGTAGATGTTCTCTCTCTTTCTGTCTTACTAGGTGACAACATTAATATTATAGATGAAATGTCGTCATGATGATATGAAAGCAAAGGAAATGTTCTCTCTCTCTCTCTCTCTCTCTCTCTCTCTCTCTCTCTCTCTCTCTCTCTCTCTCTCTCTCTCTTTCTTATACATTTATACATACAAATACGCACAAACACACACTATAACTGTGACATAGCAAATTTTTTTTTTTTAATTTTGATTGCATATCTGTTTGTCCAGTTTCCCATTTAACTTAACTGAATTCATGACTCGTGTAAATATTGGAAGAGGTGTCCTGGCGGGTGTTGCTAAACCTCTTGAAAAGAAGGGAGCCCTACCTCTGAGCTCAACTGGAATGGTGTAGATATATATATACAGTATACATATATATTTATATATACAGTATATATATATATATATATATATATATATATATATATATATATATATATATATATATATATATATATATATATATATATATATATATACATTTTTTTTTTTTTTTCATTACATGTGAGTATTCCACTACATTCAAAGTAATATAGAGAGAAACATTTATTTTTCTGTGCATCACAGAGAACTTACGGTTGATGGCCGTCGCGTTTACCAATCATAAAATATTAAGGAAGAAAATTCACGGCAACAGATTCTACTTGATATGTTGTAAGTGGGTTGAATTGCGAAAATACTCAACCATTGGCCCCATTTCTGACAGAAGAGGTATGGTAGGATATTGACAAACCATAAGTGATTGTAATAATAAAGATATATAGTATTCACTCTTACCATATGGTACATATGAATTAAACTCTCAAATGCACAATGTACCGTTTAAAATGGCTAACACAATACAGCAGGACCAATGGTGATAATGATAATCCTAAAAAAAATAATAATGTTGGAATATACAATACATACACACATATATATAAATATATATATATATATATATATATATATATATATATATATATATATATATATATATATATATATATATATATATATATATATATACAATATATGTGTCAGCCCATGTAGAATCATTTCTGACGGGAGAGGTACGGTAGGATATTAATAAACCATAAGTGCTTGCACCAAATAAATACTGTATATATATTACTTACCATTATCATATGATATATATGAATTAAAAGCTCAAGTGCACAATGCAGTGTTTAACAATAACTAACAAAATACAGCAGCAACAATGATGACAATGATAATTATAAAAAAACAGTAATGAAGAAAAAGCAAAAGCAACCTTCCTCAAAAGAGTCTCATATCTTCCATTGCAGATTGCAGAGTCAGGCTTCTTGGCCTGTGGCCATTTCCTGACTACGTTTCCTTGCAATAATTCACTTGATCTTACGCAGATGCTGAGTGAGCACCTTTTCAGCCCACCTAATTTTCTCAACATTGTTCATTCGAATTTCCTCATTCACTGTCTTGGCTTTATTTTGACAAAGGCTGCTTTGCACTGTAACCAGTTAATATGTACATACACTCACGAAACACACACACATATATACTATATAAATACACACACTCACACACACACATATACTATATAGATACACACACTCACACACACATATATATGTACGTATATATATATATATACATTTACTAGCAGGTCCTCATTCAAACTCGATATTATCTAGTGGAGATATTTATTCAAAAAAGTTACTTTTTTGAATAAATATCTCCACTAGATACCATCCAGTTTGAATGAGGTCCTGTTAGTGATTGTACTAATGCAAAGAACAATTGTGTATATGATAGAGCTAATATATATATATATATATATATATATATATATATATATATATATATATATATATATATATATATATATATATATATATAAATTTTAGCAGCGCGTTGAACCCACTTTTGCTCAGTGTCATCCATACCCATTCCGTACTCACCCTCTTGCTTTATGAATGTTAAGGGCCCTAAGGAATCAAGGAATACCAGAGCAGAGAGAGAGAGAGAGAGAGAGAGAGAGAGAGAGAGAGAGAGAGAGAGAGAGAGAGTTCCCTAACAGAGGGCACAGCATCTTGATATTCTGTTAAGGTGTCACGTTGTCACTTAAAAATATTATTTCACATGGTTCTTAAGGCTGGGAAATGGTCTTCAAGGTATCTTTGATGATGTTGATTTTTGAAAATGTTAACACTTATTTTTTTTTATAGGAGACCTTTATTTACTTATTATCTTTTATTCTATGATTATTAAGCAGGACGAAGAGCTATACCTGTTCATTTTCACTGATTGTTGATTACCTCAGAACGATTTTTTACATCACCTTTATATCCACAATATATTGAAGATCTGACTCCTCTGAATAATACGCTGTAAAATCTCTCTTCTTCTTCTTCTGCCGTTAATTTGTCTGAGGAGAAACAACTGAATGACCCCCAGAGGAGACAAGCGGGTTTTATTACCCATAAAATACCTCAACGGTATTATAAACCTCCATTCATTTTCATCCTGTGTTGACATAACAAATGCCGGAGATATTGCGCTTTTGAAGTGCACTCTCGACATGAACTCCGGAGATAAAAATATCTACTTTGAATGAATAAAAATACTATTATTAACATCAATTTGCATTAAATGGTTTCTTTGGTTTTCAAATATGGATATTCTGTGAAGTGGAAGTTTCCTGCAAGTTCATTGTCATCTTTTCGTCCGTTCCATACGACTGGGTATACACGAAACATCATTTCCTACATATATCGAAAGCGTAACAAACGTACTTAAGTACAGTAAGTATAAACACAGTGCTAATAATAAAAATGATGATGATATTTATCATAGATGACATTCCCATTCATAGAATTCGGTAACAAAGGGTGCTACCGTTTTGGTCACGGTTAGGGAACCACGCAGCGTTAGAGGTTTGGTGTGACGTTACACTTTTGACTTAACACTTGCCATTCTTTGTTGAAGTGTATCTTTGGGAATATTAATGGCAGGAGGGATGTATGGTAATGGGCCCCCCAGAGTTGTAAACTGTTAGGGTACGGACTGCGGTGTTTGTGGTATAGAGAGAGAGAGAGAGAGAGAGAGAGAGAGAGATCTTGAAAAGTTGATTATGATTGTCTATTTAAATTATATATATTCAATAGGATGAAGGTTGGTTAAAATTAAGCTAATTTATGCCGCCACCTGTTACGTGCAGTAACAAGTGAAAAGGATTAGGAGGCCCGATGTGGCCCTTCGGACTCCTACCTACCAACAGGGACCCGAATCAAGGATAACATAATGTTCTTTGCATGTACACAGTGCACCGTAGAGGACTAAACAAACTGTAGGGCAACCGGCTAACCGTGAGCGAACATTACCTGAGTACTTTCCTCTAAGTTTGTAGAGGGCTGGATATATCATGGACTGTTTATTTCTCTCCATTAAAAGGGGAAAATCTAACGACTTGCGAAAGACATCAACGGCCATGGTAATTAAAACGGAGGCTACGAGCAGAAGGAGAAAACTAAGCAACGAAATTATCAACGGTGTTGAAAGAGTTTGTTATTGTTTACATGGATTTTAACTCCGATGCCGGACCGCATGGGAGACGGGCCCCTGGGAGAATGATTCTTGCTTTAGCTGAAATATATCTAATTTGTCAGATTACTGAGACATTGAAATGAGAGGCTTTCTTTCATAAAAAGAAGACAAATATCGCATTAACAAAATAAAAAAAAATCTTACAGCCAGCTTTATCATCTGTCTTTTCAGGCCGTTAAGGCAAAGCTCGGCCTAACTCTGTTGTGGGTAACAAAACTTCCGTATTTTCCTAATGGCATACGTATATTAGACCGGCTTTCTTTTCTAAAAGGTTTGTTTTTAGTCAAGGCTATTTTCGGTGTGTAAAACTACGGAGGGATGCCAAACGTGTGACATAAGATATGACGCAAAGAGGAGGGTAAATCTCAGATGAAGTTTTACCCGCCAAAACCTTCATAGATCATGGTCTACCAAAGCACCAGGGCAAACTACTTGTTCCCTATCTCTATCATTCTTAGACTAGAATATATATGTATATATCGGGATGCCAAGAAGCATATCTAGAGGCCGCTACTGGTGTAATATATATAGTTTCTTCGGAAAAGGCTGCTAGTTCCATGTTGTCTTCCCTCTAGCTCCGAGCTACCATGGAATCGCCAGGTTCCAAAATCATTAAGCTGATCAACAGAAGCACAAAAACTTTTTCAGGGAAAGCTCCTGGATTCCTTCCACCACTGCCTAGGGATCGAACTCGGTACTCGCAGTAGTGATGTGCTGGTGATAGCACTTGACAACGAGAACGTTATAATAATACGTGTGTGTTTAAAATATACACGTTGTTACTGCATTGCTCTATACCAAGCACAGTCGATTACTTGTCTCTCCTCTACCACCCAAACACCGACATCTTCCAGTCAAATTAGAGCTTTATTCAAGCGCAGTATCTTAATAAACAGCCAGGAAACTATGCACCTTGAGAACAGAGGTTACGATATTCTTTCCCGTTTCTTAACTCTTCGTTGTTTTACAGTCCTGACTCCCGGGAGAGAGACGGAGAGGGTGAGAGAGAGCAGTCACTCTTCAACTCTCTCTCTTGTTCTTGTGATAACATTGGTAGTTCACTTGCCTCTTTAACGAAAGGTTCAGAGTTCGATTTGTGGCGAGGACGGAACGATCTGGGACTAACCCCATAAAAATTGCGACCAAATGGTCAGTCGCCTGTAGTGGGGCTGTAATCGAAGAGAGAGAAAAGTCAGAAAGAAGGGATGGGATTGAGAGTAAGATACAAGGATGATCAGAGGTCTTTCGAAATACACACACACACACACACACACATATATATACATATGTATATATATATATATATATATATATATATATATATATATATATATATATATATATATATGTATGTATCACACGTGTGTAAGGACTTGAGAAAGTAACCCTAAAACCCGTTGGTTTGTAACCATTCATCAGATATTCATAAGCAATTCTCACTTTCTCTCTCTCTCTCACTTAGCAGCCTTTCATACCGAAAGCCCCGGCACGGGCACCTTGCGCGTCTACGAGCCTTCCACAAACAAACAAGCAAAAGAGAAGAGTAAACATTACCACGAGCGTGTCATAAAATCACTCTCTCGAAAGATACTGCGTCGATTCCTGTATAGCGCGAGAGGAAAAGAATCCCCGCCAGGAAAAGAATCCCCGCCAGCCACAAAGAACGACAAAGGTAATGTTAATGACAATAAAACAGTAACTGCTATTATGAAAATTATAATAATATTAATAATTTAAATCTGCAACCTTCGATTCCTACCAAAAACCGCGTAATAAATGGTACTTTTAAGAGCTAGTCCCATATTTCCCAGGGCGTAAACGTAAGCAAATCTTTTTTACTATAAACAGAAGGTTCATCACGAGGCTTAAAGTCCGTTTGTCGTAGAAGTTAAGAGGAGCAAAGGAAAAACAACTTTCCCACAGGGAATGAAAAAGTGAAAGGTGTTAGTCAAACGAGGAACTAAATTCCAATAGGCGATGGCCGATGGATTCCTGTCATCTCAAGACGTTCCAGGCTGGATTACAAAAACTTAATTTTCAAGAAATAATTTACTCATTTAAAAAAAATGAATAATTCAGAGAAACAAATTAGCCTACCATGTATCGCGTTCAAGGTCAGTATCGTTCATATTTAATAAGAAATTATTTAATTTATAACCTACAGTAGACCACTCAGCTGACGTTCAAAAATTTGTTACGTTTTCAAAGACTCCCAGTGTATCGTTACATAGATATAACAAACCTCTAAATCAAAGTGAATTTCAAATCTTGAATTAGTTCTTAGGTAGCTTAATCACATAAATTCTACGGCCAAGAAGTTTGAAGGTTCTATTATCTTGCCATGGCGCGATAGAAAAACCGTTAGACTTGGCCTTGGCTATAGTACAGTATTTGGTATGGTGCGCTATTTTCGCACGAATCTTACCAATACAGCTGTAGTTCTATTGATTTAATACTTTCGTTGTCGTCTGTATTTTCTTGTATTGGTTTTTGCTTTCGTTCCTTGTCCTTTACATTGCTCCCCATCAACAATTTAACTGAAATTTGGCTGGTTTAAAAATGTGTGCACCTTCCGGTTAATGATAATCTATTATGCTATTATTCTGCTCATTGGTATATACGCCGCTACGCTTGGTAAAAAGCATCGAGGGTCAACAAAAACTGGAGGTGCTGTTTGTAATATTGTACTACGTAATTTAGTTTGTCGTCATCAGGGCGACGCTGCTTGATGTGTAGAGCCTTGCAGCAATCTTTAAATCTCGGGAACCGCGGAAGTGGGTCAGGAGCTTAGTGTGTCCTGAGAATATTTTCGTTAATTTTCTTCATAATGATACGTTGTACACCTTATGATTACAGAAATAGGCTCAGCAATTCTTCAAGGATGAATGGAATGATATGTCGCAGGTAAGCAGAGCGCATGGAATTTTATTTATCCATAATTTTGAGCTAGTAAGACATATGTCTTGTTGGCAGTACATAAGCTTTCCCTGTATCTTGTTGGCAGTACATAAGCTTTCTCTGTTGGCATTTATGTTTTCGATATATTATTGTGGCACATAGTGCATCGCGATTTCAATTTTGAAATCAGAACATCATTTATTTTATGAATGCCATATAATATAAAGTAAGAGAGACCTTGCTTTATCAAACTTGCGTAGTATTCTGTAGGCCTACGATGTTACTGTGATGCATAAAGACACCTGCGGTGTTTTATCAGTCATCAAGAATTTTTTGCAGTAGGTAGGCCTGAGGTATTCTGTCTATGCCACCAGTTTTTCAGTTTTATATATGTGAAGGCAGTGTTAGAGTTGTTTAACAAAATGCATTTTGATAAACGTTTCCCAACGAAATTCCGAAGAGTCCGGTTTGGTAAGAGTATTTCAGGTCGACTTAAAAAAACTGTTGAAAAAACTTCTATTAATCGATACAAAGTAAAAATAGTTGTTTAATTTGTTTTTACCAAAACGATATGTCTCATATATCGGTAATGACAAGAAATGAGGTTAGGTAACCTAGGCTAGCCTATGCCCCCAAATTAATAATTTGATAGGATGCTATATCATGTAAACATTATTCGAAATACCACCAAATTTCGAATATATAAAAATAATTTCTCTATGGTAAAAGTTACAGAATCGTCATTAAAAAATAATAGCCTTTAAGCGTGGAGATAACAAAGAAAAGACCCTTGGCCAAGAAAACGCTAGACCTATGTCCATTGTTTCGGCAAGAGTAATTTTTGTTTGTCCTTTTAAAAGCAATTTTATTTCAAAAGGTCAAAATTACGTTCAGATGGCAGTCCTTATCTAACATTTATATCGTTCCAAAGCTCTATAATAGAAAGAAATTACTTGCTAGAATTCTTCGTCGTCGGTCTGATTACGAGATGCTGAGTTTGGCCGGAAAAAATATTTTGCTAAACTTGTTTTCAAACAGGGGCGTCATTTGGGGGGGCACTTGCCCCCTCAAGACACTGATGCCCCCCAAGACTTGGTTTGCCCCTCTAGCCTTTGAAATAATAATAATGATAATAACACCAGTTTGCTGCTTTATTAACTCAATACAGCTCGTATATGGCTTCAAAATGCTTCCAAAATTTTCTCAAATTTCCAAAATTTCTCGGACGGGCTTACGGTCCCCACCTACCCCGACCTGATGGGGTGGGGGTTCGCCAGCCACCCCACCCATACCATGAGTTCTAAACTTTGTCCCCCCCCCACAAGAAAAATCTGAAATGACCCCACTGTTTTTAAAACTGTCGCTAAACAATGCTTCCGGAAATGTCAAAGCAGCTAAACATGCTAAACAAAAAATGCAGCTTGTTTAAGGGATGTGGCAACGCCTTCACAGTGGTGCTATATCTTGCTTGCCATTAGGAATGCTTGACCTGGAAGCTATTATGTTAACAAGTCTTGCTTAGACCTGTAACAGTGATGCATGAGAGCTATAGTTGTGTGTGCATGTATTTGTTAGTGTATATATATATATATATATATATATATATATATATATATATATATATATATATATACATAAGTATATAGTTTTTTGTTTTATTAGACGAGAAAAAAAAGGCAATATTTTGCCTTAGTGTCTCGTCACCATAGAACAGCAGTTACTACTCTTAAAGGTATAATGTTACCTGTCTTTCCCGTAGATTTTTACAAATCTGTAATCAGTGTGAGAAACCAACTCGAGGGAAATCACGGCCTTCTGTCACTTAAATACAACCTTCTTTAGCCAAAAACCAAACGACCAGCGCATAATAATAAGATTTTTATAAAGCGATAATTCCCTTTGAAAATTCTTAAAAGTAAAAGAACACGGCATCCCTCAAATCTAAAAGAAATGAATTTCCAAAAATAAATGCAAAAACCCGTTGCCTTAAGACTAAGACTAAGACCCGTGTTGGCATAGTCACACCTAGTCTAGAACGAAAGAACCGTTGCATCAAGAACTGAGAAGGAAATTCTTGCCTTTAAAAGAGAATTCATAAACAGTAAATATTTATCATCGTCCTCTTCACCTCAACAGGTAACTCAAGAAAGGTCAAACAAAACTGATCTCGGAATATTTGATATTCAGTAACCGTTGTGATGGCAGGGTTAGCACACCTTCTGAATAGCCTTACAACGACGTGTTGCAAGATTGTTATGCAGGTTTTCTTTACCTCCATTTTTTCACCGATGTAATTAT
>NC_089761.1:46501772-46509272 GCF_040412425.1 Macrobrachium rosenbergii | reverse complement strand
ATATGTCTACGAAGAAGAAAAAAATGAGATTATCAGTGATGTCGATAATTGTAGGCAAATTAGTAAAAATTTACGTAGATTACCATCCCTTGCTGTTCATCCACTCAAACTACTCTTAAGTAGTTATGTTACCTTACCACAGAACAAACAAAGGGTAAATAACACTCAAAACGAAACTCTGAGATGGCTTATTAGCTCTCTCTCTCTCTCTCTCTCTCTCAGAGTGCCTGTGTGGTCAAACGACTCTAATCTAAAGGTCGTCCGACACATTTAGGGGAAAAAAAAACGGGAATAAAAAAAAATTTAAAAAAAGGAAGAGCCCGTGTCACAGCCAATACCACGCTAAAGGCAACAACAAGAGAAATGTTGGAAGCGGTTCGCCCGCGAACTTTCGTTTAAAAATACTGTTGCCGCCGCTGCTGCTGCTGCTGCTGCTGAGATCCGAAAGATTTCTGGCTGGTTCTTCCGCCCTCTTAAAGTGCTGCGCGTTGCTGAGTTGAAACAAATAAAAGGGGGTTTGGAGTGATTTTTTTTTTTAAATTCCAATTAAAGGTTTGAATGTTTGAGAGACAGTACTTTGTGATTTTTAAATTCATTGATCTGTCCTTGGGTTGAATGTTTTGAGATACAGAACAAGGGAATTTTTATACAAATACTCATGTTTTATGTGTGTGTGTATATATATATATATATATATATATATATATATATATATATATATATATATATATATATATATATATATATACATACACACTATGTAAGTATGTATGCGCACATGGTAGGGGAGGATGTTTGAAAGCTATTTTGAAATTTATGTACATATTCTAGATTTGAAATACTGAGTCTTATTGCGTAGACATTCATAATGCATAACTGTATTCTACAATTGAATGTCTGAGACATAACAGGTAGTTAGCAATAATGATCACATTCGAGTACACATTCTAGATTTAAACGTTCGATGCATATACAGTAATTTATAGTTTTTTACTTATATTCAGAATTTGAACGCGTTAGGCATCTTGCCTTGCAATACTTCCGCAGTAGGGACGATGGGAGAGAGAATCAAGAGCAGGAGGGCGGGGCTTGAAACTGGTGTTCTGGATGAAATTATTTTCGAGAAGTTTTGGAACCATTTTTTCCATAATTTTCTGTACTTGAACATTTTCGATGTATCACCTGGTACAACAATATTCTACTGAATATATCGGTGTTTCTAAGGGAGCGGTTTTGTTTTTATTATCATTATTATTATTAATTTTCTAACTTCATATATTTCCTCAAGGAAGTAGTTTTAGAACCAATCTCTGCTATTATTATTATTATTATTATTATTATTATTATTATTATTATTATTATTATTATTATTATTATTATTATTATTTGTAATTCAAATAGGTTTTGAAATGAATGTTTTATTATCGTTTTCTTAATATTATTATGATCACGAACCGGCGTCACCTCAGTGGAATTCACTTAGGGATCCTTCACTTGAGAGTTCATCAATCAGGATACTTGACTCTTGGGCCTTCAAATTGAATTCTTTTAAACGATTTCTCTAGATTAAACTAAGCACATGAAGTCACTAGACTTTCGGCACGACGGCCCAGTGTAGATCTACAATAATTGATAATAATAATATCAGTATCAATACTTCTTTGTTTCTTTGAATCGCAGTTTCTCAAGTGCCTGAAGGCACACCTGTTTTCTTTCTCTCAAATCCACTTTAGGAGTTTCCTCGGTTCCTTGAGGCGCTTCTTCTGTTATTCTGTCTGGAGGTGATGTAGATATATATCGGCTGTTCAGGTACAAAATAATTATATATATATATATATATATATATATATATATATATATATATATATATATATATATATATATATATATATACATATATTATAAATATGTATATATATTAAATATCATATATATAAATATATAATATATATATATATATATATATATATATAAATTATATATATATATATATATATAAATATATATATATATATATATATATATATATATATATATATATATATATATATATATATATATATATATATATATATATATATATAGACGTAATCACAATAGGATTCAAATACACATACACTCGTATCCATGAATGAGGAAGGAATCACGCACACATACACATACTATTGCAGGTGTTATAATAGTTATTCACTCCGATAAACTCTTCATTGCAATGCTTTAGTTTTCAGGGCAGTTTAAAAGTACACAATTATTCTAAGTATATAAAATCTGAAGTTTCACTTTTTTTTCTTTTTTAGAAACAATTTTTTCCCACATTTCCATGGCACTGATTTTCACCACAGCAGAAACCGCAGCTCCATTTTTTTCCTACTATTAAGAAACCACCAACATGTTATTATACACTCGTGAATCACAAGGTGGATGCAAATGCGATTTATAACTAAAACTGCGATTTTTAAATCACCGAAATACAATAATTACAGCGAATAAATAAATCCCGCAGCGGCACCAAGGATAAGCACTCCTCACCCCGTAGCCAGCGACTGCGAGAGTGAAGTGTATGTGTGCGAGTGAAAGAGTGAGAGAGGGAGAGAGTGTGTGAGTGTGTGTAAGAGAGGGAGAGAGAGAGAGAGAGACCGGTAGGGGGTGTAGTCGACGTGGGGGGTTTTACGTGCCTGTATGTATGTGTGTTCGTGTGTACGCGTGCCAACTGTGGGCGTGTGGCACGAAGGTATGGGGCGGGGGTGTTGGGGTTAAGGGGGGTTTAGGGGGATTACTTAGGGGAGGGGTAGTGTAGCAAAAATACTGGGGGTCTTAAGTCCCTCTAGTTCTCTTTTTCTGTATGGCACAGAGAGAGAGAGAGAGAGATTAATTTGGCCATGACTGGGGTGAAACTGATAAGCAGGGAAACTTTATGGTTCATGAAATTGAAAAAAGGTAGATAGATAGACAGACAGGTAGAAGTATTTGGCACAGGTGCCGGCTCAGGACGTGTTGAACATCGATAGGAAATATATTATTATTTTTTAAAATAGATATAGACAGATTATTCCGGTCATTCTTCCAAGTACACTTTAATCATAAATGGAAAATGAACGAACTGACTGATCAACTGGAAAGGCAGTTAGATATAGCTACGCAGTAACTTAATTGTACACGTGATTACATTCCAGTTATAATTCCTATGAGAGAGAGAGAGAGATAAAGGCGTAGGTGAGAATAATGATAAAGTAAAAAAAAAAATTCCGTGAAGAAACAGACTTGATATATGCTTTACAACAGATTAAAAAGTGCAATAAATAGGAAACATTAAAAAGTGAGAAATAAAATTTTTAACCGAAGAAAAATGTGAATATCCAGACCGAGTTGAAATGTTTCTAGCGATTATGCATACCGTTTAGCTCACCTCTTTAATTGAGTCTAGAGCTTAAAAATAATTTGTAGATATTTTGATTAATGACGAAGTATCCTGATTGTTTCATTGTTGCTTCGTTTCCAAATTAATGGATTTTAAGATCATTACAATTAATAATAATTACTTTCGCTAGTTATGGTGTTAATCCACATTAAAATAAACTTTGTCAGTATTATTTAACGGGCACTAAAACGATGGTATGATAATTGTGATTATAATCATAGAAAACAATGATAATAATGACAACCATCACATAATAATTCTAATAAAAGATGATGACTATAATTTTGTCACTTGAAATCGATCGATACAGTTATAATTATCATCAACATTACCGAGCCATTACTGCTGACGATGATGATGATGATGATTATTATTATTCACTCTATATATAATCAAAACGATCATCATCATTGCCATCAATGTAGCTATGCTTATGACAATGATGACTAAGTGACGTTACACTGTTGCCAATTCCGCACAGGGAACGTTACAGTTATCGTATAGCGTAACAAAGTTAGGGCTAAACAGCAAACATAAAATAGCAGGGGTGAGGGTCGAGGAGGGGGCGGGGGTGGGAGAGGGGTGTCTCAGGGCGATAGTTTACAAGAAAAAAATGTCCTTTTTATGCTTTGTTTATTTTTCCTTTTGGATTATTCGAAGGCCTTAGATGGGGGTTAAAAGTAACGCTTTATGTCTGTTTTATTTTTTTTTTTTTCTTATTTTAACATTGAAGGAGTGAGGTTTTTGTCTGTCAGTGAGACCGTCTGTCTCATACATTTTTGTTAGACGTTTGTGTAAATATTTTCAGTCTCAATACATATATATATATAATATATATATATATATATATATATATATATATATATATATATATACATATATATATATATATATAATATATATATAATTATTGTCTATGATATAGACGATATATTAATTTTTATGCCTTGTCTTCTAATGAGGAAGACTCCACACACGCACAATACTCATACACCCCACAGACACACACGCAAACAAACAAACGCAAACATATATATATATATATGTGTGTGTGTGTGTGTGTGTGTGTGTGTATGTATGATGTATATAAATATATATATCCAAGTAGGGTGAGTCTCGACTCAGGATACAATCTCGAAGGCGAAGGGAAAGGGCACCATTGTTATAATTAGTTTATTATGCCGGCGTTACACGACAATTGCTATCGTCGTATTAACAAGGCTGCAATGATTAAAAAACTTCTTACAAAAAAGTCACATCAAAAATGGATATCTACATATAAATTATAAGATAAATGAAAACAGGGTGAACAGGCACAGGACATACCTAAACCGCAGAAGTAACAAGACTAAAACAAAAGTTTTCTCGAGAACACAGGAAGAGCAAAAAAAGGACGAGAGAAGAAAAACATAACCAAAAGGTTAAGCAATGAACAATTGTACAGAGGTTGTTGGAGTATTTAGTGTTGGGACCGTCTTTTTTATGATAATAGATTCTAATATATTGAGGTCATTTTCATTTTGGGCTTGTCCTATTATAGGAAAATCTTTATAATTAGTATCAGTTTTGCTCATTTTTACACGATTTCTTATATTTGAGTGGTCTGGATTAGACAGTTTACATCCAGTTCTGTAGCTTACACCTTTATGGGAATCTATGCGAATCCGTAGTAGCCTCCTCGTGCATCCGACGTAAATCCCACGATCACATCCTGGGCAAACATACTTATAAACGATGTTCGAAGACAAGAGATGGCTAAGACGATCCTTGAATTTAAATATCGATCCGATAGTGCGTGGATTCTTGGGTATCAGTTTCAGGTCTACAGCTGCGGACGTTCTTTGAAATATGGCAAGAAATTTCTGCCTAAAGGTGTTGTCATTTAGGTAGGGAAAATTTGCATACATTTTCATTTTCGGTACTGTTGCGATGGTAGGAGTTGGATTATATATATATATATATATATATATATATATATATATATATATATATATATATACATATATATATATATATATGTATGTATGTATATTATATATAATACCTATAATATAGATGTTATAATCATTTTCACGCCATGTCATCTTAAGAGGAAGACTCCACACACGCACACATACAAACACATATATATATATGTATGTGTATGTATACACATATCTTCTGTCATGGGAATAACAATGTGATAATGGATATGAACATAGTAAAAGCCCACGAGGAAGCTGAAACAACAGAACACGAGGTCTTTCGCGTTTAATCAAAGACAATGATGAAAATGCCTTGGAGTAAATATCTAAACAGCTTGCACTTAGTGGTCTCAGTTTCCTTGGGGCTATTTACTCTATTTGTGTGTATATATATATATATATATATATATATATATATATATATATATATATATATATATATATATATATATATATATATGTGTGTGTGTGTGTGTGTGTGTGTGTGTGTGTGTCTGTATCAGTTGAAATTCAAAGTTCAGTCAAATGACATTAATATTTTAAATATTGTCTTTAGAAAGGATTCATATAAAAAAACTTAGGGGAAAACCTTCCTCTCCAAATTGCCCCCGCTTAATTCTCATTGTATTAGCTTACAAAAGCAACTTATGACTGCAGTGCTAACACCGAAGTAATATAAAATATCAAAACAGTTCTTACACTCTTTCAAAGCCTTTCGGACGTCATTATGCAAATAGACTTCAGATGAACGAAATGAACTGGAAAACTGTTCAGAAGTTATATGGGGAATTACCATGGCCTGGAGGATTTCCCCCGCCTATGAGTAAAGTGATAGTAGGTTATTTATCAAGAAGCCTATGAGGCACACGTGGTGAATTGTGGCTCATTAGTCATCTTTTGGTCAAACGGAGGGCCAGTGTAAAACCAGGAGTGCCTACGATAACACCAATTCCCTGTCCGCTCCTTCATTTGTCATATCCGGCCTGGCGTACCTCCTAAGCGTGGTAGGTAAGTTATATTCATTTGTGCCTACTGATATATTTTGCCATTCTTTTTTTCTGTCCCAGTTTGCTTTATTTATGCGTTACGGGTTTGCATTCATGTTCTAATAAGTAAAAATGGCTGTACCTATAACTTAATAGAACAGTGTTGCGGAAAACAAGTCGTTGGTCACGGAAGCAGTTCTCGCGGGTGTTATAAGCACCAAAAATTAAGGACATGCCTCAAAAGTTAAGTATACTTTTAGTTTTACCAGACCACTGAGCTGATCAACAGCTCTCCTAGGGCTGGCCCGAAGGATTAGACTTACATGCTTCAGAGTATCAATATGTGACTACATATTCAAGAGTAATGTTGTATGTGGCTTATTAGGATTTTATTCCCGGTCTAAATTCCGCAAATGTACCGTTAACTTGAATGTCATTTTACTTTTCCAAACAGGTTGTACCTTACCATGTAGCGATTGAAATGAAAAGCTTCCGTTGCGTGGAAATTTGCCGTTAATTCTAATAAAGAATTAATATAAGAATTCATATATTAATAAAGAATTTATAGATGTATTTTTTATTTATTTTTGTTTATATTTTTTGTTTTTCATTTTTTATTAATATAGTTTTTCATTTTATTTTAACTTATTTTAGTTATTTATTTCATTACTTTTATTTATTATTTATTCATTTGTTGATATTTTTTATTTCTTTTTATAAATTTTTTTATTAATCTTTTTATTTATTTTTATTTATTAATTTTTTATTTATTCCGTTGCCTGGAAATTTGCCGTTAATTCTGGTAAAGGTTACCATTTATCGCTAATAATTTTCAATATGGAGTCGCTCCTCAGGAAAGTAATTTGCAATAAAACCAGACCAAAGTGAGTTACTAATTAGATACAAGCAAACCAAGTATCTACATGTATGAAAACGTATGCCTAATGTATACTGTACGTAAAAACTAGAAAAACTGTATGCTCTATTCGTTTGAGGCAAAATGTTCTTTAGACTATCTACTTGTTCATTTATACGCTGCCTTATTCCAGCTATTTCATTATATTTCTTTTACCACAGAAAAATCACTGAGTTTTAAAGCTTGGCAATGAAAACACGGTGACGCTTCTCTCTC
>NC_089761.1:46494272-46499272 GCF_040412425.1 Macrobrachium rosenbergii | reverse complement strand
ATCCGAGAGTGAGTCATGTCTTTGCGCTTCCTGGAGATCACTTGTTTTTTGTTTCCCCTTTTTTTTTTGAGAAGTTTATCCAAGGAACGCCCCCACCACCCCGCGTTGCTCATTCTCTCCCGCCGTGAAATGCCTGTGACACATTGATTCTATAAATGGCAGAGAGCCGTCACTGGGATGAGAGCTAACGGTAACAGAGAGAGAGAGTGGGAGGGAGGGAGGTTTATAAGTATTTATGTATTACACTTACTATAACAATAACATTCAAACTCAACGAATTTGACATGAACACGAATTCATATTCGAGTTTTAATCATGGGCCAAGTCAGCGCTCAGTGCCATGGGCAAACAGAATAGTGTATCGTTCAAAATAGTGTATATTTCAATCTAATTATATTCATTGGCAGCAGTTATGATACGTATGTGAAGCAAGCCTAAAGGTCATTAACATGGCAAGCGTGCACGGATTAATGAAAGCTAAGCACAGACGAGCATAGCACGATACAGAGGAAAAATAGATAAATAAAAAGAGATAAACACTCATTCATACAGATAAAATAAAAAATTACGCAGCTCTTTGTCTTCTTTTCTTCGTTTAAGAGGCAGTTCTTTTCTCAAAATGGGAAAAACAATATGATGTATTTGTCTATTAATATTATTTATCTATATTTATTTATTTATTTATTTATATATTTATTTATCTATTTATTTCATCGAAGCAACACCACTTCGGTAATTTCAAATTCGGTTTCAGAAGAACCATATTCTTTGAATAATTTCCTTTACATTCACAAAAACATTTTTATTCAGAATGTTAGAATTATCATCATTTGAAACTTCAATCACCTCGAATACCGGAGAGTCTGTACGAATTTAATGTCAGCGTTAATTTTGACTGTAATTTCTTGAAAAAGGGGATTTGATTTTTGCTTTAAGAGCCTGATAAAATATTTAAGCCATAAGTCATATTACTTATAATATCAGAATTAAGAGAGAGAGAGAGAATCGGTGGGCGAGGGTATATAGTATGCTTTGATGAAGAATTAGTTAACAGCTTCTCTCTCTCTCTCTCTCTCTCTCTCTCTCTCTCTCTCTCTCTCTGTAGATCCCCTGCTGCGACTCATTAATGCCGACTGACCGCCATGCAAACTATTTCCTACGTAGGTCAAATACGGCTCAGTGACTTTTTCGGGAAACAGAACTATACCACTCTGACCTCGAGCAGTAGTGAAAGAGAGAAGGAAAGAGCGAGAGAGTTTGGCATCACGCAGTTTCCGTTTCTCCAAAGGAGTGATGAATCCTCAGGCTTGTTCCCCTCTGATGAGAGTTCGTAAACTCCCTTCTGACGTGAAAGTTGGCTAGTTGGTTTAGATTAAGCCAGCCTTCTACCAACACGGGCCCTTCCCCAGAGGTAAGTGGGCAAGGCATGAAGTAAGATGCTTCATGTGGGTTTCCGTAGTGTCAATGCCCTTCTGCGGGAAATGCCGCCTTTGCCTTTAAGGGCATAGGTCTCGGGCACTTGGTCCTCAATGCTTGGCTTGTACTGAACTATGATTCATTTAACTGTAGAGCACTGTGGTTAACTTCGAAAGCGAATCGCCGCCTTCACTTTTTCATTTCACGAATTGCATTATGAAATATATCCCAACTTCCTTTTCTATTCTCTCGAAGTTCAGAAGAACCCGAAGATTCGTTTAGAGCTTTTAGTCATATTTTCTTCATAATTCATGAATTCTATTCCTATTCCAACGCCTTTCACTTCCTCCTCTTCATTTTCTTCTTTTAGTATGTTGCAAAACCGCAACTTATTAAAATCATTTTTAAGATTATTAAATTTCATTCCCTCACAACTTCAGCTCAGAGAACTGGCTTTTATTCACAAGGTTACTTTTCGCAAGGCAACATATTAAATCATTTTTCCGACTGCCTTTTCTCAGTCCTTAAATTTCTTTTCACCAAAAAGCTCGATTCCCTGTTTGGGGTTGGCTGCAGAGAAACATTAGACGAAAGCTTCCAAAATCTATCATTCAATAGCCCAATCGAGGATGAATCCCCTTGCTATATACAATAATAGTATGTATACACACGCACACACATATATACTGTATGTACATGTATACATATATATATATATATATATATATATATATATATATATATATACATATATATACATATATATATATATATATATATATATATATTATATATATACAGTAAGATGTGTGAGTGCTGTGTGTGTAGATACTATTATTGTATATAGTAAGATGGATTCATCCAACCACCAAACATTGAAGGATAAATTTTGGTGAAGTGAAATTGAAGGACTGAGAAAAAGCAGTCGGAAAAATGATTTAATATGTTGCCTTGCGAAAAGTAAACTTGTGAATAAAAGCTGTGTCCGTGTGTGTGTTTGTGTTCAAAATTTTACCATAAAAGACATGAGAAGGGAACAAAAGTCTAACTTGTTACATTTCTACTTCCCAAAAAATAAGATGAACAAAATCCATTCTTTACGTTCTTCACAATCTCGCGTGACGTAACGCTAACCAAGAGTAACACGCATCTTTGCGCTTTTAATCAGAGAAATGGAAGTCAGTTTCATGGAAACAGGTGTTTTCCACCTTTCCCCGTTGTTCCGTGAAAGCAACAGGAACAGCCCTCCTGGGCTTATGTTTTTCTGTTACGTATGTATTATGTGGAGTTGAAGCTAAGCAACGAATTACATTTTTATTTTTTACATAAAAGCGAGCACGTTTCTTTTTAAACCATGTCCTACTCGGGAAGAGTCCCTTAGTGGGTAGTACCGTCACTGCACCTCACCCGCGGTGCACTGTAGACATTACTTAAGGTTCTTTGCAGCGTCCCTTCGCCCACTAGCTGCAACCCCTTTCATTACTTTTACTCGACCTCCATTCATATTCATTCTTCCATCTTCCTTTCCACCCTCTTCTAACAGTTGTTTCATAGTGCAACTGCCAAGTTTTCCTCCCGTTACGCCTTTGTGTTGTAACCTTTTACTCTCAATTTTCCTTTCATAGGTCTCAGAGCTTGGCCTTCAGCTTAAATTGTACATAGTCTATACACTTATGTCTAAGGTACGTCCACACTGCGGTAAATCATGTCAAGAACATATATCGGAAATTTATCGCATATATATTACAAACGGGTTATAAAGAAGTCAACGTCCCTAAGTGAAGAACGAAACTGGCAAATGCTGGATGATTGTATGAAGCACTGGTTAGTACTAACAAGAATTCGTTGACTTGTATTCAACCTGTTTGTGGTGTGTGTTTGTGAGATGAGTTGCTGACGTGTGTTAATTACTTGTTTTTCTGTAGTGTGGACTTAATTAGACAACATGCACAATAGTTATATGTACAACCATATATATATATATTATATATACATATATATATATATATATATATATATATATATATATATATATATATATATATATATATATAAAAATTAAATGTATAAATATATTATATATATATATATATATATATATATATATATATATATATATATAATTAGTAAGAAGGTGCACAAGATGAAAGACCACACTATTGTACTGTAACCCACTTGAGACCAGTACTCTTGAAAGCACTCATGTATAAATTACACGATGAAATATCAACGATGCATCCAGTGAAGAACAGAGAGAGAGAGAGAGAGAGAGAGAGAGAACCTTTTGGCTGCAGCTAAATTTTGAGAATGTTATGATAATCACTTCCACGTATATATATATATATATATATATATATATATATATATATATATATATATATATATATATATATATATATATATATATATAATTTATAGAGCGAAATACGGTCACAGCTCCTCATCAAGAGCAACATTACATATAGCTTTCACTTCAGACACACAGACAGACGGACAGACAGAGACTGCGAGAAAGCACCATTAGAATGCCAACGGTTATAATGATGTATCCTCAAAGGACCCTTTATGCAGGACCTGTATGAGATGCGCCTTATCCTTTCTCAAGTACCTGAAGGATACGCCATCAATGTTGGTATTTGTATCCAACCGACTGGAGGTGATGGCAGGGGTCAAGCCATCATCAGCGTCTCCCCCTCGGCTTGGTCTCAAGTATAACCTCAAGTGTAACCTCTCTAGCATATTGAAAAACACGGGGGAAATGAAACTCTGGATCGGTTTCATCTAACCTGGCCAAAGTTGGAAACTGATGGAGGATTTGCACTCCTCACTCCACTCATTTCCACGTTAACGCCGTGGAAATTGGTGATCCTATTAGGAGTACATGGTTCAGTAACTTTGTCTTTCCGTCTACTGATAAGCTTTGGAATTCTCTTTCCGCTTCAGTTTTGTCTACTCCCATAACCATCATTCCCTTAAGTGGCCAAAAGGTCTATCCCTTCAAATGTGGCTTATCTCCAGAGTCCTTTCCTATGTCTTGACTTCCTCGGGCCTGGGCCACAAAAGGTTTTCAATACAACCTTCCCATCAGCCTGTGCTCTCGAGAAGGGGAAAATAAATGGATGATTCGCGTCTCCGCCAAAGAGACATCTCTTGTAGCCTCAGAATATTTTCGCTATTTTCGTTCCCTTGCGTTGCCATCGTGGTATTTATTCCTTATCAGAGGTCCGGTAAGGCACTTGAACTCGCCAACAGGGCTTTTGATTTTACATGATTTATTATCACTTACGGCCCTAATTCGAATCTAGGTATTGGAGAGTGAATTATTGGGTACAAAACTGTAATTCTTTTCCTCTTGCTAAACCGGTGATAGTACTTAGCTTGAATAGTTAACTATTCAGTTTAAGACTGAATAATTCCTCTGGGTAAAATCGTGAAGCGCTTGATTTACATGTATGAGAAGATAGTAAATAATCATTAAGCCTAAAAGTGTAGTAACTTTCTCTGGCTAAAAAGAACATTCTCCTTTCAACTGTTAATTCATACTGACTCCACCATTAAGATGCCTCCATATTTTCAGTTTTGTT
>NC_089761.1:46486772-46489272 GCF_040412425.1 Macrobrachium rosenbergii | reverse complement strand
GACTTAATGAGCCTTCAGCTAATAATCTGATGTGAGCTCAGCCAGGCAACGGCTGATGACCTTTTGTACAGAAGAACAACAGGTACTGACCACCTGTTGCAGACTTAATCAGCCAGCTGCTTAGGTGGTGAACATAAGTACATTCATCCTCCTTTTTCTTGGGAACGGAGGCATCTGTCAGGGAAGAATGGGGTTGACGTTATGGTTGGCAGTTGCCGTTGCGAGCTTTTTGAGGTAAACGATAAGAAAATAGGAGGTGTGACATCGAAAGGAACAAATGAAAATCTCTGAAAAAGCAAAGGGAAATTACTTGCTTGCGAAAATATATGTTTTAAGTATAACAAACGCAACTGTTTTGCAATGAAAGATCAAAAACGAAAACAGACCAAGGTGTCCTCACCACCATGGGAGATCCCAGTGACGTTTATGTTGGCAGATGATCATGCTCCCACAACTGGCAGCTCAACCCCAACCCCCACCCCCCTCTCTCTCTCTCTCTACCCCAGCGTTTGTATGTGTAGGCGCGCGTGCCCGTGAGCGTCCTATGACTTGGTCTATCTCTCTTAATAAACAAGACCATGGACACTTGATGCCACGCCACTTGAATCACATAACACTTTTTTATGTCTCTATACTGTACACATTCATTTGGAATCACAAATACTCCATTTCCTTATCTTAGTTTATTAAGGCAGTGGCATACATACTGAACTCTTGCCGTCTGCAACTTAAATTCATTCCTTGAGCACGTCAGTAACCGAGGTTATTCTTGAATTGATTTGAATTCTATCTGGATACAAAAGCGAGAACGGAGGTAGCTTGAACGGAGGAATAACAGAAGACCAGTGAGTTTGAGTTTTAAAATCTATCGGAAAGAAAGCCATAAAAATGCTCAGGTTTAACTTTCAAGGAAATGAAAAGCTTCTTGAAGACGAACAACACGCCAGTATGGAACAAAATAACGTGATGATTCATTTTTAAATCATGATTATACTTACAGAGTTAAAGAAAATGAGGGAAACTTTGTCTAAAACAAGTAACAAAAGGTCTGAAATATTTTTAGTACATTAAAAATAGTAAAAATAAATAAAAAGTAAAAAATGTCTCGAAGTTTCTTCAGCGCAATCGAGTTTTCTGTAGAGTCGCTACAGCGTAGGCCTATAATCAAGGCCACCGATAATATATCTATCTTTCGGTGGTCTCGGTATAATGCTGTATGAACCGCGGCCCATGAAACTTTAACCCCGGCCCGGTGGTGGCCTATCCTATATCGTTGCCAGAAGCACGATTATGGCTAACTTTAACCTTAGATAAAATAAAAACTACTGAGGCTAGAGGGCAGCAATTTGGTATATTTGATAACTGGAGGGTGGCTTACCAACATACCAATTTGCAGCCCTCTAGCCTCAGTAATTTTTAAGATCTGAGGGCGGACAGAATAAAGAGCGGACGGACAGACAAAGCCGACACAATAGTTTCTTTTACGGAAAACTAAAACTAAATGAAAGCGTGTGATGTACGGCGGAAAACAAAATTGTAGAGATATAAGACAATAAAGAGACTGTGCTTTTAATAAAAATAGGGCCTAAAAAGCCCACGTATGAAAAAAGAAAAAATTAAAAAAATAGGAAGAGAAAAACGAGATGTAAAGAAATCAGAAAAATAAATACAAGTAGATAACACTAATAAAAAAAAGAAAAAAAATATGAAAAGAACTAAGGGGCACGGTATGAAGTGTTGTGAAAACAAACAGAGAACTTCCTTCCCTGACCTGTAACAAGAAAGGCAATTAGCAGGTAACGGCAGTGTATTTAGAAGCAATTACCCTCGCGTACCTTACGTGGATGGGGATACTTTTTTTGGGGGGGAGGGCAGGGGTGAAGGGGGCAAAAGTACTGTCTTCATTTCTCGGAAGGAAATGTAGGTCTCGTTATCTTCAAAATTCTTTTTCCTTTTGATTTATTATTATTATTCTTATAAGTATTATTACTGTTTATTAGTTTAGAGGTAAGTGTTGTTGTAAAGTATTCATTTTCATTTACATTTTTATCCCTGTATATATACAGTATATATATATATATATATATATATATATATATATATATATATATATATATATAAATAAAATATTTTATATATATATATAAATATATAATATATATTATATATATATTATATATATATATATATATATATATATATATATATATATATATATATATATATATATATATATATATATATATATATATATATATATATATAATATAACTAGTCAAGGGATATCGCTCGTTTTATCTGCATTGTGAAAAACAGTTCCCATAATGAAGGCATTCGTAACCATATGAATCCCAGTCAGCGTACTCCTTATGGCTCGTTATCTTCAATATTCTTTTTATTTATTATTATTCTTTCAAGTATTATTACTGTTTAATAGTTTAGAGGTAAGTGTTGTTGTAAAGTATTAATTTTCATTTACATTTTTATCCCTATATATATA
>NC_089761.1:46426772-46481772 GCF_040412425.1 Macrobrachium rosenbergii | reverse complement strand
GTACAACCGCAGTGAATTGGCGGTTGTATTGCTCACAGGTAGCAAAGGCTTTCTGTGAGCGACAGCCTCCCATAGGGGGCCCTGGCGCTGTTGTGGAAGTTGATATGAATAGAATAGGCCCAAGCACACGTGAAGATGAACAGGAGTGTAACAGCTGGGTGTTAGGCGGTATTGAACATGGGCCTGTCTCCAGTAGGCCCAGGTGTTTTTTAGTGCCCCTCCGAGATGAACGGGATAGAAACGCAATCGTCGCCATAATTCGTAAGTTTGTTTCACCTGGGACTGAGATTCACTCGAGAGAGTGGGCAGCTGAACTAGGCTTGAATTCTCTAGGGTATAAGCACCAGGTAGCAGACGTGACTAAGAATTTTGTTGGTTCTCAAAGTGGTGCACAAACACAGAGAATCTTCCGGCTGTGGGGCGATGTTAAGGACTACATTTCGCAAAGGGGTATGAGAAGAAAATACAGGGAAGACTATCTTGCACATTACATGTTTCTGCATTCCTTTCCCGACAGAGCTACGCGCCTACATGCTTTTCTCGCAGAAACTGCGAGACTTTACCCACATGTGATGCAGGAGGGTCGGGAAAGTTCGAATAGGCCTAGTCCAGAACCTGTAGGTGTCAGCCAGGTTGTTTCTGGCCCAGTAAATGGACAAGTGCCAGTGACATATAAAGTTGCTGATTCATGTGAAAGGAACAAAAAGGCTCGAACGGTAACTCTCTGGAGTGCACCTGAAGGTGGTAAGTGTAATGAAATGAAAGTACAGTACAGTAGTTTAAGTTTTTAAAAGAGAAATGACAAGGGAATACCCTCTCTTTGCATAGGCCTAATACTTAGTGTTCAAGAGGTATAATAACTTAGGCCTAACTTATAATTCCTGTTCAGTTGATTTGATGTAGCTTATAATTTAAAATTCAATACTTAGGAAATCAACATATGATCACTTGTGATGTAGAAATAAATATGTGTCTCACATCAGGATCAATCCCAAGACTCTTAAGTAAAAGGTACCCTTGCATTTCACTTGAGAGTCCTAGGTTCAGTCCTAGGTTAGGTAGAAAATTATTCAGTACATTGTTAGATAAACAATTCCATCAAATGCTTAGCCAGAACCTTACATCTTTTTAATTATAGATTATTATATGACATCAGAACAAGTGAGATGAGATGGAATGGAGGTTTCAAGGGTAGAACTATATAGTAGCTCTGCGCAGCCGACAGTGCTATAACTTTACTTTTTCTACAGTTTTTTGGTTGCTAATTATGAATTTACCTTTCATTTTTGGCGCTCGAGCCTAATTAACCTGTAATTAACCCCTGAAGTCCATCCAACAAGGGGTTTCCATACGCGATCTTCACAAGACAGAGCACGGCTACGTCTGTTTCGAACGGTTCATATCCCGTCCGGCAAGTGCAATAACTTGTTAATGTTTGGGTACCCCCCCCCCAGGCCAGTACTAAACATGGCGAAGGGACATTCCAATTGGCCGACAACAAACAGATGCACCGCCAGTATCAGAACCCCTAAAAGTGTAGAAAAAAACCAGTTGAAAGGGTAAAAACAGGCGTGGAGCTAATGTATAGAATTACCGTTTCAAGAAACATTGAACCCTCATTTTCCATGAAACCAGCTAAATACTTAGGACTAGGGTATGGGATATTTACTATAACTAGGTATAGTTTGTTTTTTAAATATTTGAACAGCAGGTTGAGTTAGGTTAGGATGTATTGACTCCTTGTAATTAGTTTTGTCCCATTATCAATATGTATATGTTAAGCGTTCAATGGCTGAAAGTGCCCCAGTGCTTGGCTTGGCTGCCTACATTTCGTGAATTCAGTCCAGTCCATATATATGTGTTAGTTATTTAGTTATTGATGGTAAGAGATTTATAAATTAGAAATGGTATGTTTTATGTGTCTCTATTGATACCACAAGGTGAAAACACCTTGTGAAGCACTATACAGTATAGGATTTTTTGCTTGTTGTGCATACAAGGTGAATGAATGAATCCTGAATCTTGCCTTATTATATTTTCCAAGCGCGATTTCATATGGTACCTCCTCATCTTAACAGACCATTGTATTCAAAAGCTACATTATTACTAGATACAGGTACTATTTTTTTGGTTAGCTACCATTTAAGGTGTCATACATTTATAAATAAATCACTTAAATTGAGTGTTAAATTTAAAGAACAGGATAGTGTAGGTTAGGAATGATGTGGAATAGATGTTAACTGTCAGATATAGGGTCCATCTTACTCAACGGACTTTGTTACTCATCAGAAAACCAGACTCAAAATGTCTTGTTAGTTGCGGTGCTACTGTATGTATAAAAGTAGGTCCATTTAATTTCTGCAGTGCCTGTTTTATTCAACAATGTTTTGCTCATATTTCTCCAGTTTTATTTTAATTGGACACATCATTTATGTGGTCTACATTTATATTTCCTCTATAAATTGCTAACAAAAGGAAAATCTGACCAAAGAGCCTTAGTGATGAGAGTGGTTTTAGAAGCAAAACCAGCTATGATAGGCATTGAAAACAGTTTTTTATAGTTATTATTTTTATGGCTCTTACCTTTATCAGATAAAAGGCCATTCTGTTGAAAGTTTAAATGAACCCATTGCCTTGCCTTATGGCCTAGAAATCTGGTCATTGTATAACAAAATTTACTTTATCAGCTAACACATGATGCTTATGTTTTTCTAATTGGTTGATGTACGGTATGCTTAACCTGTAGGCACTTTTGATTATAATTTTTGGGACATTGAGAAACAGGGTTTTTGAGGTTAGTGAAAATATGACTGAATAGTGCTAACAGCAGTAAAGGTATATGCTCAAAACACATGAGAAGCAGTTGAATAAGATAGATTGTTCAGGATGAATTTACATACTGCTAAAGTTAGCTTATATCTCTGTACTGATAGGTGAATCGGCATTCAAACAAAAGATCGAATGGCTGCCCAGATGACTGTTTAGTACACCTGTTCTCCACCAGGTGTGTTTCGAATGGTTTAGCTCTTGTAAGAATTCTCCTTGCCACCATTGTGTATAGGTGCTTGTTGGTATTTCATGGCTGTTTGCTGCTACCATGGTACTGTACTATGCATTTATTTTTCCTAGGATGCCTCCACTGGAATCAAGGCTAAGAATGTCAGGTTCTGTAGGAATGATTATTATATTAGCAGGATGTTGATTATTTAGGAGGTACACACTGTTTATGCTGGGTGCAATGGCATAAAGTGTGATTTTGGGAATAGATGTGAGGAAGCAGGGATTTTTGAAGGACTTTCTGCTTACATTCATTAGTACAGGAAGAGAAGGAAGCAGATAGATTGCAAAAGCCATTAGTTAGGTCAGGTTATCAACCTGTCAATTCTCCCCCTTCTCCAGTTCCTTGGTATGTAGTTATCCACACTCAGTCTAGGCTTTTCCTCTGCTAATGCTTTAGTTAGTGCTGAGGCTTCCTCTTTAGCTCCGCCTTCCACTCCCCTTTCGGTTCAGGAAAAGTGTATTGAGAATTTAGAACAGGATGCAAACCTTATTTTGGTCAGTAAAAGGTTTGTCTGAATTGGTTAGGGAACCGGTCCGGGTTCCCCCCATGTTGTGCGATCATTTTCGCGTTCCTTATGAGAGGTGAGGTGTAGGTGTCGGTGACCTCACCCACCTGTAGCTTGAGCCTAGGACTGCCCTGCGACAGTTGGAAGAGTCCGCTGCCAGGGAACCGGATCGGTTGTCTGGGTGATGTGATTGTGTGCCCTCTGTCACCTGCCTCCGGTTTTCACACTCATAGGCTCGTATACTGTAATGCGCTAGCCGAAAGACCTTTTTGGTAAACATTAATCATTGCCACTTTGGCTTGTTATCTATGCGTCACCTACTCGGTGGTAGTACTAAACACCTTATGGTAAATGTAGATGGCCACACGAAGATATCGTTTATTAATATGTGTAATTTATCGACCCCATAATATAAAAATGGGTGTATATAACACTTTGATCCCCAAGGGGCTAGTACTAAACATGGCATCCCAAGGAGCTTCCACCATGTTTAGTACTAGCACCTCGGAGTAGGTGATGCTTAGATAACAAGCCAAAGTAGCACCATGTTAATCTTCTCTGTGTATGTGACTAATGCTGTCATTGGCACCTAGTATGAGGTTAGCACCGATAGGGCTAGTTATATAGGTATACTAGACAGTTTTATTAAAAATAATGTGTCTATAGCGAGTTTTACTTATTCTGATGTTATGTCAACTCGGTCGAGTGTTTAACCAATCTCTTCATCTTTTGCTCATTCTAAGTCCTTGTCTGCTAGCCTATTCCTCTTTCTTAGTCGAAATGTGCTTGTCCATTCTTTACATGCTTTTTCTTCGGCTGTCGGCAAATCTCTTACTCTGCTTGGTTAATGTTTCTCTTTCCAAATCTGTCATGGTTTCAGCAGCCTCTGTTGTTTCCAAGCTAGATATTATTCTAACTACATAGCTCTCTAAGGATGTGTCGTATTGGAATGCTCTCAAGTATGTTGACTCTCTTTTGTACGAGGCAGGGGTGCCGTCGTAACTCCTCTTTCCCCCCCCCCTCTTCCCAGCTTCCCAACAATTACCATTTTGTTTTGCTCAGCTGACTCTTGTGGACTCAGCTGAGTTGCTTCAGATTCGTGTTGCCAGCTGTCGCCTTCTGGCAGAAGAAGAGTTTGAATTGGGGGATCTCCAGTTTGAGCGACGTGTGCTGGAGCGTTGCATTTTGCTGTATCCTCATATAGTTGAGGAAAGAGGCCACACATAGAGAATAGATCTCTCTTGTCTTCGAGTATTTCGGTGCCCTTTAATTATTTAGAGAAGAGAACCTAAGCTTTCTCCTTCAATTAGAACGCATTTCATAAGTTTTCTCGTAGTCAGGCACACAAAGCTGCATATAGGTCTGCCGGGACTTTTATGAAGTCACGGGACACTGCCTCTTGCAATACAGGCACTTAATTGGCGCTTAAGCTGTCTTCGGTAGAAGATTCAGTGTTCTTTTCTCTTTCCTTGAAGAGATGAACTCGAGACTGACAAGTGCTTTGGACATGCTGAAATGGAATCGCAGTTTAGGTTGTTGAAGTTTTTGTCTTTTATTGAACTTTTGCTCAGTATCTTGCCTCTTCAAAGAGGTTGAGGTGCCAGTTCAGTGTGCTTTTGGTGCCAGCTTAGGGAGATTTTGAAGCCAGCTTTAAGGGTTTTTGGTGCCAATGGGAGTGTAGCGAGGAAGAGTGTTAGTTTTTAAATATTTTCTGATGCTGCAGGCTAGTGCTGCACAGGTTAAGGCAATAAGGAAGAATACACAGTGCTACCCCGCTTTTTTGCGCTTCATTTTGTCGCGGGTTTTGTGGAACACATTACCTGTATTCACTTTTCTGCTGGGAAACTTTCACTAATTCGGGGATTTTGTAGATAACAATACTACTGTACAGTATAAGAAGTACACTGTAAATTATTTTTATCATAAAAATCTGTATTTAGTTATGAACACAATATGAAAAAATACAGTAATTAGTGAATAAAACAGTGTTGCTCTACGAAAAAAAGCAAATTAGTGATAATTTTGATTGTTTTTACCAGTATATAAAGAAAATGGAACAACTTATGTATTATAAGAGAAAATGGCTATGCTTATGTATACAGTACAGGGGTAACTTGATTAGTTGTCAACGTTCTTAAGACAGATTTATTTAATTTGTATTAAATATTTTATAGATATTTTGCTGTGTTTACATTAATATTAATATTTTAAAATTAGTAAATCATTGTTATAAGCATTTTAGGGGGCATATATACATAAGAATAACAGTTGTAAAAGATATTAATCTAAGTCTCGTTTATACCTTGGGGATAAGTTCAGCCATCAGGTTCTGGTAGATGGCTACTTGCAACCCTCCTGGCATGCTTGGAGAGACTTGGAAGCAGAACTTTGTGGTGGAGGCAGTGAAGGAGAGTTATGATTCCTTTTAGGTTACCCTCCACTGGTTTAGTCTCCAATAGCTGTTCCTTTGTGTTCTCCAGCAAAGTCTCTCATTCTTTAGTAGGAGGCTGCAAACTAGAGAGAATGAAATGGACCAAGTGATAATTCACCTGGATTTTTCCTCTTGACTTTTTCCTAGCTCCATAAGCAACTGGAGATTGACGGCTTTGTTGGGCACATTGAAACTGAATAACTTTACATGTCTGTCCCCATGCTTTTTGGTTTTTCCAGTATGGTTTTAATGACTTTCCAAAAGAACAATTAGATGTGTTGGTGGACGTGCAGGAGACATTTTTCTCATACCAGTACATTCTCACCCATGCAAGTTCCTTTGAGGTGTATTTACAGAGGAGGTATTGCTGTTCAAGGTGCTTTGTTTGGGCTCATGTACAACGCCTCTATAAGTATTCACGGGGAATTTGTTGTGGTGTCGATTTTTAGGAGCAAGAAATCTTTTGTACTGAGGTCACTGGTTCAAGTTGGCCAATTCTGTTGACAGTATTTCAAAGACTAAGGATTTGTTGCTTCACCTGGTCCAGTCTCTCTGTGCATTACGATTTTCAGTCAACTTCCCTAACTCCTCCTCATTCTTATCTAATGATGTGGCTATGATACTTGAAATTTGCAGGATTGTCTGTCAGAAGATGAATAGGCACTTGCTTCTTGAAGAATTTTAGCCCTGAAGGAAGCTCTCCAAGTGGTAAGGGTTTTCTTTGTCAGGAAACATGGCCTCACTGGGGATTTTGTCAGAATAATCAGGCTCAATTACAGTACAGTCTCAGCATAAGAGATTATGACTTTCTGCTAATGTTCATTAAACTTGTAAGTAATCCAGGACCATCATTGTCACCAGTTTCTGTAGGAGGGACTCTGAAACCAAGAGTTGACCATTGTATTCTTAAACCTATGTCCAGGTTTTTTCCCCTCTGTTGTTTAACATGAAACAGAGAATTTTGACTAGTGTCATTACACTTACATACAACATAGAATGGTCAGCACTATTGTACACCTGGTAAAACTTACTAGATGTCAGGACAGTGGAAAAACCATCGAAGATGCTTAGCAGGTTTATCTCTGGTTAGAAACAAAGTCTGATCTTTCCTAGATTCAGCAGTGATCCCCAAGGGTTTTTGGGGGTTGTTATCTGGGATTACTGTAATATTTCTTGGGGGCCTTTATCTTTATGATATTTACAGTCTTGTTTATGTTTTCATGATAATTCCCAACAGGCTTGTACTAAACATGCTGCAAAGGTGGATACAAACCGAGTTAAAACACGTGGGGGTCACTATCTAGGAAAGATCCACAAAGTCATAGTGGAAAGTTTGTTTCTTTGAGTGAAATGAACAATATGATATTGGTCTGATAATTCTTTCTGTGGAAGGACAGTGTGATGGGGATTCAGAAAGAATAAAACTACCTACAGAGTGGCCATTACATCCACAAGTTTGACAGTTGCTGTGGGACTGGAGGAGCGCTCAGATGTAGACTTATTAGCATGCAGATGAACAGGAACAGCTTGTCGATTACTACTCCTTTGATGGCCCTCAGGCTTGAGCAGTGGATGTGTTTCTTTAAGTTTGGCCTGATTCAGACTCATAGGCCTTCCCCCTCTATCTACACTAAGGAAGTATTAAGCAAATATCAAGTTCAAGAATTGCTCAGTGAGTCCTGTAGAGCCTTAGTAACCTTAGAGAAAATTATTATGGAACTTTCTAGCTCTCTCAGTAGATGTCTCTTATTCTTCCATTAAAGGAAAATTGACTCAGACTACAGAGTTCCATGCACTTCCACTAACTTCTGCATCTCGCACTTAACTGCTTGGAGGTACTTGACTGTCTCCTCCCAGTTAGGGGATTTTCAAAGGTTTCATGGGTTCTATCCTTAATCAAGTGAAAAACAACTGTGGCCGTGTGTCAGAAGCAGTGGTTTGTGTATTGATCAGGGTGCTGTTCTAGAAGAATTTCCAGCACCTGGAACCTTGTAGACATTAAAGTTTCTCTGCTTTCTTAGATATACTGTGGTAAGACTTTTTCGCTGTCTACTTTCAGTATTGTGTCATGTGCTATTATATCTGGCTGATGATCAGCACCTTAAGTTGTTGAGATCGGGTGAGATTGAAGCCCCTTCAACTCAGTATCAGTCTCTGTCTGGAATTTAGATGCAGGTCTGAGTTTTATCTGCAGATTCTTTTGAGCCTCTGGAATGAGTTCCATTGAATTATTTACTCTGAAACATTTTATTTAGCACCACTGGTAATTAAAAGAGTAAATTTATTTCAAGCACTCTCCTTAAGGCTGTTGTAAAGGGAATGTCATTTTATCTTATTGCCTTAGAGCTGAGAATGATGTTGAGGCTAAGTTTTTCAGAGAACTGTAAGAATTCCAACTTAACCTCTGTGGTGGGGAAGAAGAAACACTTCTCTGTCCTGTTGGGGCGATTAAAACTTGCTTGGATAGGTTACGCCTGGAAGAGGCAGTTATCATTTTATTTTATGATTTTAGAAACCTAGAACATCTTTGTCAAAGGTTAAGCCTGGAGTTTCAGAAAACCTAGAATGTCTTTGTCAAAGGTTAAGCCTGGAAGAGGCAAAGTTAACCTCTTGTTTTGTGGTTTTAGAAACCTAGAATGCCTTTGTCAAAGAACACGAGGTTCTCTGTGACATATTTGATTAGGCTACTGCACGAGAACTAGCTTCATACCTTTTACCTTCATTTAAGGTAAACATTCATAATGTGAGAGCTGTTGCAACTTCATTTAGTGCTTTGACGATTTGTCACTTGAGGATGGGATTAATGCGGCACAATAGAAGTGCAATTTGGTTTTGCCCCCTCACTACCTTAAGTACCCCTTACTGGGTTAGTGCTGTCAGTGCACCTCATGCAGTGCACACTGTGGGCATTACTTAAGGTTCTTTGCAGCATGCCTTCGGCCCTTAGCTGCGACCCCATTCGTTCCTTTTACTGTACCTCCTTTCATATTCTCTTTCCTCCATCTTACTTTCCACTCTCTCCTGCAATCTTCATCATTTGAAGATTGGCACTGCTTTGCCAGAAGTATTCATTCTTGAATATGTTAAAAATTCATAAGGGGTAAATATAAAGACGTTATACAATCAGATAAAGGTAGACTGGAGAGAACAGATAAAAAAATGAAAGGTGGAAAGCAATGCAGCTGGGACTGAAGGAATGCTGCGAGGAACCTTTGGCACCATCTACAGTGTTCCACATACGATACCATGCAAGACAATAAGTGGTACTCTCAATAGGAAATTTTCATGTGAACTTTACTTCATATTGATAAGGGGATGTATCACAGTTTCCACTCAAGAGGGATTCACAGCCTTTATATTTTCACATTACATAATGGATAGGTTATGTTATGAAATATTTTCACAAGATAAAGGTTAGTCCATGGTCAGTACTGTATGCTTAAATCTCAATAAAACAATAAGGAATTACTGCAGCGTTATCTTGACTACATGATGGTGGAAGATTTCATGTAAAAATTTGCTGCCCTCCTTTACAAGCATTGCCCTTAGTAACTAAGAAAACTTATTTTTATGTCGGCAGAAAACATCTGAAATTTTTAGATCCATGAAGAAATTTAATGGAATTTCAGAGGCGCTGAAATGACAGAAGTTTGACTTTGGCCTGCATTGTTTTTAATCTAAGTTTGTACAGGCAGTCCCCGGGTTACGACAGGTCCAGCTTACAACGTTCCGAGGTTACGATGCTTTTTAAGTATATTCACCAGAAATTATTTCCCGGTTTACGACACATGTTCCTGGTTTATGACGCTCACAACACTGATCCGACAGAAGAAATATGGCTACAAAACGGCAGAATAATCAAAATTTGGAGTTTTTTTTTATGAAAAACTCAATAAAAAAGCAGTTTACATCATTGTCAATACACCCAAAGCATTAAAAGTATATAAGATTTTCTTAGGATTTTTGACGATTTTCAATGATTTTTCTGTTTACGGCGATTTTCGGTTTACACTGCGGCATAGGAACAGAGCCCCCATCGTGAACTGGGGACTGCCTGTGTATTTAAAAATTTTTCTTTTGAATGGGAAGGTGACCTGCTTTGTAAAAAGTCCTGAATATGAAATTTCAGGCAAGTCTAAAGCAATATCTGAAACCGTAAAGAATATGATATTTGGAATTAACAAGACATAAGGTTATGAATAATGTTTTTTATTAGCTTAAGGTGATTTGATTAATACTTGTAATACTGTTTTCCATATTTGCACAGTTTGGTGCACTTTTCTTTTACCTCTGCTGCCAAGCTGTGGAACTCTTCTCACTTTTGTTTTCCTTGACTTAGCATTAAATTCAGGGTCTCTTGTACATTTTTACTCATTATATTTAATAGAGTATAATTGTATCTTTCAGGAACCATGGTGGTATAAGAATCTGAAGTGGAGAAAGAAAGTAGCCGTTCACCATCGTGATTCACTGGTATGAACTGAATGTTTTACGTACTAACTGATTTTCTTCAGTTAGGTTAACAAATGTAGGCAAGGTGTCTATTATGTTTGTGTTAGGTCTTTTACAATATTAATAATTGATGATTTGAGACAGCACTCATGGAATAATTTGATGCTACCTAAGCTCAGCACAGGATTTTCTTTTCAGTACCAGAAAGATTTTTTTCTTAAGTTTTACACATTGTAGTTACTAGCATTAAAAACAGGTATCCAGTACAGTAACACAGTAGAGCTACCTGTATTTGTAGATAATGTTGTATACCTTATGTAGTTGTAATTGTGCTCTTATAAAAGCTGAACCTAAATTAAGGATATGTTTATATGTGCTTACAAGATATATAATTATAGTAAAATAACAATTAATGTGAATACTCTATTTTTTTTTATTTTATAATTTTTGTTAACATTTTTAAACAAGCAGTGCCAGTTATTTTTTATGAAAAACTTTTTGAATACCAAGTTTTTGGTGCAGTCAGTACTGTATTTCAGTTTGAAATTCTTTTAGAAAGCTTTTTGCCCAAAGGCAGGTGCTTATGTGATAGAATGGGAATGTGAGCAGCTTGCATTGAGACTAATGCAAATGCAGTCTCTAACTGTTTACAAATGTTGTGTCAATTGGATGTATAGTCAAATTCTTCAAGAGGTGTTTTCTTGATAACATAGCAGGTAACCTGGTAAAAGCAGTACAGTAAATAGAATGTAAACTGTATTAAATTGTTACCTTGAACCTAAGTGGAATTGTGCATAAATCACCAAATGGATCTTATTTTAGTACAATTATATGATGAGTAATTTGCCAGACAAGATATAGAGCATCTTGTTTCTTTGCATGCTTGATGTGGAAGGCAATTTTTATTTTGTCTTTAACCTCTTAACCTCACAAGAGGCATTTACAATACATTTAAGTACTGTTTGTGTACAACTCTTATAAGTACCCACAATTTTATACTTAAGTGCAGAGAGAAACTCTTCTGCTTAAATGAATCTGTAAAGTTATTTAACATGCTTTTCCAGCTTCACTTCATGTTTATATGGATGAGAATGAGGAAACACCCCAAGTCTGGGCTTCAAACTACCATTAACCTTGCTTTCCCAGGAGCTGATTGAATTTAGTGTGCACTGCAGAGTAAATCTTAAGCTGCACACTAGACTATAAACTATATAAATGCAGGCTTGTAGTTATCAATAATTCACTTGCTGGAGCTGCCATTTGTAAATTGGCTACAGGAAACTAATCTAATTCCTGAGTTTTGAACTTTCATGTTATCATTTGACCAAGAATGGAGGTGAATTTAAAAAATTACATGACATGGAAAGCTGTATTTTTGTATTTGAATTTTAATGATTGGTCAGTTACATTCCCCAGTCGTACATACGATGAATGGCTGTGTTTATCTTAAATGCCATGTAAGATATTTATTAGGTATCTCCCCATAATGGTATATTAAATTTTATACCAGACGTGTTGTAAAAATCTTTAGTGTGATGCTGTTGTAATACTAACAACAGATTAAATCCTTAAATTTGCACACATTGGAAACTGTTTTTATGGAAACATTTCCCACTGTCTTTCCAGTGTACACAAGTCATAACTAACCAATTGATTTTGACCTGGAGCCAGCCTGAGATGAGTCCAGCAGCCCAAAATTAGTTTCAGATTATTTATAGAATATAATTGCAGTAATAGGGCTATTATTACTACACTATTCAATGTTTCCGTTCCCCATATTGTTATTGACCTTGTGTATGCTGTGCTTCAATGTTTAGAAAGCGCAGATGCCAATGTTTAATTTACCTTCTTGTGCAGAATACAAATGTTTTATTTGTAATAAATGGAGTGATAGGGGATTAACAGTCTCCTTCAAATTGTGAATACTATAGTTGCCATGGTTAATCATTAATATGACAGAATTTTTTTTTTTATAATGATATATTGAAATACACCAGCACAATACAGTATGTCGCTTACTATGGAGAACTGGAGTAGCCTCTTTTTACAATCATAATCAACAGAAATTTTAGGATCTTAGTGTGTGTTATATTCAGACAGCTGTATTACAAATAAATGGCAGTTTTATGAAATTGCTGTTCTCGAGTGCTTAAGCCTGCTTTCAAAAGTTATATATTTGATTTTGCTCAAAATAGAATTTTGTCACTGATGAATACATTTCCTGAACAGAAATTTGTCTAGATTAATAAAATTCTTTCCATTAAGAGAATGATATGTAAACCTTGCCAATGTATTTGTTATTTGGACATCTCTGGGAAAGGGATGGAACTGGTAGTGTATTAACATTACAAACCAAAGTTATAAAAGTGAATTTCTTGTGCAAAGTCAGACGGTCTCCACCATGGCAAAGCACTTGAGTCCAGAATTGCCTTTGGGACACAAAAACCTCCAACAAGCACTATCACAAATCCATAATGAGAGAGAAGCTATTAGCGAGGGATTCCTTCAAGGAGCCCATTTAGGCATTTAGGAGAATGATTCTCATTCTATCCACATAGGCGCTCAGAAATTATTGTAAGCTACTGGTACCTTGTATTAGTAATCCTTGTTTGGCAATTATGTTTGACTGCCAGCTGTTTAAGGTTAATTTGTGAACTTACTATGTCTTTGTTTTTCTGTATGAGATTCCCTTTGTTACACTTACCTTTCACTGCACTGTACTTCATAGAGCTTTGGTTGCAGTCCTTTTGCAACATTTCTATGTTAAATGCTTTAAGAACTTCACATTTTTCCAGCTACTCTCGTTGGTTCACGCTGGTCTGTCTAGCATGACCTACATCAGGCTAGCTCCTGTTCAACTCTTAAGCCCTGCTTTTTTGTGGTTTAGGATACAGTATATTGTAGTTAAGTTAGACTGCTTAATTCAGTCAGACAAGGCTAAGCTAGCTGTGTCCGTTGTGTGATCTTATTCTTCTTATTGGAGTGTTTGACTCCATTTTTGGAAAAACAGTACTGTTTTATTCAGTAATTTAGATAGTTTTGTTATGATTTTACTTGCCAGTTTTTCACATGTATTCTTTTGTTCATGTTGTTGCTTGGCATGATGGTATTTGCTGATTCTCTGTATAGTTTGACTGTGTGGGCGATGCACAAGTTTTGGATGGGCAGCTCAACTAAGGAGTGAGAGTGATTTTACCTTGGGCAGAGGCAATTTTGCTGTGTGGTTTATTTGATCACCTCTGCCTCTCCCATTCTTCCTTCATGGCATCAGTCAACACAACTAACTAAATCTCTTCAGGTTAAATTTGCTTACATAATGCTTACATTTTAACTCTTCTCCTATTGACTTTCTGCTAAACCAAATTGCTGTTACTGTCATGTAATATACTTCCCCCTCCTCCACCTTCCCCAGTACTGTACCAAGAAAAGTGTACTGTAAACCACTGTAACTTGTTACTGTGAAAATGCAAAATAATTTTTGGTTTCTTGGCTTCATTATGTGGAATATGTTGAAGCTGCTTACATAGTAGTTAAGCTTTTCTGTTAGGCACTGGGACTTGCAATGAATTTTAAGGACAAAGAATCAGAGACCTAGTACAGTATATTAATGAAATGAAAAAATAGTGTGATATTTACAGCACTGTTGAACCGGAACAATTCAAGATCTGGTTCACCCCAAGAGAATGGCAACCTAGACAGCTACATACTTAAGAGTGTGTTCTCTGATAGCAGTAACTCATTGCAAAGAGATTGCTTGGTGAGGATGAAAAATGGGGAGAGGAAGTTTGTACCTTCATGTAATCAGGAATACTGCAATTAGAGCCTAGAGCATCTTTCTTTATGAGAAAAAATTTAGCTGCAGCTTTTAGAATTCCAACATTTCCAGGAAAAGGACTTGAAGGTAGATTTGCTTCAGTAGGATAATTCAGTCACCCTATCAACAATTATCAGGCTTAGAGACTGTCTCCTAAAGGGTGCATAGAATACTATTTTAGTTGGATAACCTAGGCATCCTTTTGCCTCTTGCTATGACACAAGCTTATTTTTGTGGTGAGACCTTCACTACTGCTTGTCTCTTAACAATCTACATTTTTGGTGTGTACCATTTGACTCTCATCCAATAAAGGGAAAGGTTTAGGGACGGGTGAACAATTCATCAACTACTTTCAATTGATAAATCACAAGCCAGCTGGAGAATCCTTGATCCTAGGTGCGAATTAGTTGTGCTCTTCAGCAGAGAGGCTCTCCCTTCACCACCAGAGTTAAATATTTTCATGTGAATTAGAGAGTGACATAAGGAAGACTACTCCCAGTCAGCAAGCCATTTTTGTGACTGGTTATCATCTTTGTTGGCATTAGGAAAGTAATCAACTTAGAACAAAGAAAATACCCAAAAGATAGGTTTGTTAAAAAAAGGTTACCATTATTTTGTACAGAGAAGTTTAGTGTAGTATAACTAAAGCAGAGCTGTTTTCAATGTTCTTCAGCTAGACATAAAGCAATGCACGCTAAGATTGTGAAGGAATTCTTGCCCAGAGATTTTCTCCCCAATGCAGTTTATACAACCCCTCTTGTGAGATGGTCAGTCTGTAAGCTTTACCCATTTAGGAACTTTTCTTAGCTTTGAACTTAGACACAAATTGTTCCCTCTAAGGGGGAGGTCACTGATTCTAGTATAGTGACATTAAGAGCAGTGCTTGTGAAGAAATGCATTTTGGCTTTCTTATGATGTCCAAAGATGTACACTTCCATGACCTGTTTAATTTTGCAGTTGTGTCAAGTAAAGGCACTCTTATCAAGGAGATGAGTGCTGAGCTTCTCGGGAATACTTTTCTTTTCAGAGGTCATTTATCTTCAGTAACTCTCTTTCTGTTATCCTTCATAAGGGAACCCCCTGTAAAAAGACTTTAAACTTCCTCTGCCTCAGTCATGAAGTCCTTCCAGGTAGCCATGAGCAACAAGCCCAACCCAAGGTATTTCATCAGAAATGTGACTAGCTTGGGCCTACATAGGAAATTATATATTCGTGGGAGATGGTGAGAAAATTGAGTTTGCTATAATGTAGTTCTTGCTTTCTTTGCCTTAAATTCCAATGGTTCCAGTATTGGAATAAACAGCAGAAATGACTAGACCACAGTTAGCACCTGTGATGAAAAAGCCATACATGAGCCATTTGAATAAGGTGAAGTATTAAACTTATGTAGAGATTCCAATACTGGAACCACTAGAATTGAAGCCAAACAAGGAGGCAAGAACCATATTATTTGAAATGGTAAACGTTAAGAAAGACCCTCATTGTGTTATGAAGAAAATTATATGAGATGATTTACTCCTCTTATACATGTTGGTAGAAGTTCAAAAGAGATTTTGTTCAATCTTGGGTGCCATCATATGATTTTTACAAGTGTGCTTAGTGGGTTCCCTTAGAATGACCCACTGAATGATGTCTCATTACACTTGTTTGCATCTTCTAGTATGCTGGTGAAATATTTCATGGCCCCAATCAGTTTGCAAGAGTGACTTTTAAATCAAACGTATACTGTATACTTATATACTTGGAGATAAGTGTGATCAGGTAATGTACTTCAAAATTCTGAGAAGCCACTAATGACATGACTTGGAACATAACCAATGCATGAAAGAGATTCTGTAAAAGGTATACTCTCTCTCTCTCTCTCTCTCTCTCTCTCTCTCTCTCTCTCTCTCTCTCTCTCTCTCTCTCTCTCTCTCTCTGTTCTTCATTGGAGGGGTGGGTAGAGCTTTCGGCTAGCATGCTGTTGGCCCGGCGTTTGACTATCCGAGCGGCCAATGAAGAATTAGAGGAATTCATTTCTGGTGATAGAAATTCATTTCTTGGTACAATGTGGTTTGGATTCCACAGTAAGCTGTAGGTCCTGTTGCTAGGCAACCAGTTGGTTCTTAGCTACGTAAAATAAATCTAATCCTTTGGGCCAGCCTTAGGAGAGCTGTTAATCAGCTCAGTGGTCTGGTTAAATGAAGGTATACTTTTCTCTCTCTCTCTCTCTCTCTCTCTCTCTCTCTCTCTCTCTCTCTCTCTCTCTCTCTCTCTAAGCAGGATTAATAATCACATGCTGAATTTCTGACCCTAGAGACCTTGAGAGTTAATCTCCTTGTTGCAGATACTCTTTATATTTTAACATGAACATACTTTAATAGATGTCACTATAAATTCCATATCTATCGGACCTCATATGTGTAGCACAGCACACTTTGAAAAGTAAAACAATTGGGAAGTGAATGAATTGCACCAGTTTAAATTTGCCTCTGATGTAATTCACTCTAAAAGTATCAAAATTTTACAAATAAAGAGAAGTGTCCTTTTCTTATGGCACCATAATGCGTATGGAAGCAAACTTGTTCAAAGTTGAGCTCAGAAGGCCATGTATTTTGCCCCTGTCAGAGTATTTGTAAGAATAAATTTGATACATGTGAAATACAGTATTACAGAATTTCAGTTACATCAGTTCCCAATACTTACCAGAAGATTGGGAATTGTAATGCAAATATACTAAAAATAAATTTGTGTGTAAAAGAGAACTTTATGAATTTCATGGCTGCACGTGACAACATTCACCAGTGGTGTCACATAGAACACCCAGATTTAACTTTTACCTGTTGACTTTAATCTCCGTGATGGAAACATCAGCAGATAGGACTAGCATCCTTGATTTAGCAAGCTATAATGAATGTTATTAAATACATGTTACCTTGCCAAGGTAACATTTATTAATGGAAATTGGAAGCTTATGGACTTCGAACCAAAAAAACAGAAGTGTAAAAGACGTCCTGCTTGTCTGTGAAAGCATCGAGAGGGTATATATAAATATATATATATATATATATATATATATATATATATATATATATATATATATATATATATATATATATATATATATATATATATTATATATATATCTATATATATATATATATATATATATATATATATTATATATGTATATATATATATACTATATATATATATATATATATATATATATATATATATATATATATATATATATATATATATATATATATATATATATATATATATATATATATATATATATATATATATATATATATATATATATATATATATATATATATATATATATATATATATATATATATATATATATATATATATATATATATATATATATATATATATATATATATATATATATATATATATATATATATATATATATATATATATATATATATATATATATATATATATATATATATATATATATATATATATATGTATATATATATATATATATATATATATATATATATATATATATATATATATATATATATATATATATATATATATAGTATATATATATATATATATATATATATATGTATATATATATATATATGTATATATATATATATATATATATATATATATATATATATATATATATGTATATATATATATGTATATATATATATATATATATATATATATATATATATATATATATATATATATTATATATATATATATATATATATATATATATATATGTATATATATATATGTATATATATATATATATATATATATATATATATATATATATATATATATATATATATATATATATATATATATATATATATATATATATATATATATATATATATGTATATATATATATATATATATATATATGTATATATATATATATATATATATATATATATATATATATATATATATATATATATATATATATATATATATATAGTATATATATATATATATATATATATATATATATATATATATATATATATATATATGTATATATATATATATGTATATATATATATATATATATATATATATGTATATATATATATATATGTATATATATATATGTATATATATATATATATATATATATGTATATATATATATATGTATATATATATATGTATATATATATATATATATATATATGTATATATATATATATGTATATATATATATATATATATATATATATATATATATATATATATATATATATATATATATATATTTATCAAGAAAGAGTATATAAATAAAAATCAGGAAATCTTATATATATATATGTATATATATATATATATATATATATATTTTCAAGAAAGAGTAAATAAAAATCAGGAAATCTTATCATCATATAATAATGAAGTAATATATAGTGAAAATAAAAAAAAATTAAAAAAACAAACGAAATTATATGAGTTCATTTAACAGTAAGTCTTCAGTGATAAAACTCTCAATAGAGCAGAAATGGGAGACTGCTCCTTATTACTAAGAAAATGGAGAATATATCAATCGAAAGAGAGGCATAAAGGAAATCCATCACATCCGAAGGTGGGTTCCGGCGCTTGGTCTTCAAGACCTAAATTTCATAATCAATCAGCCAACATCCGAAGCTGACTGATTAAATGTGCCTGCAGCATTAGAACGACGTGTTAGGAGTTTTTCTTTATGGTAAAGCTTTGTTCATCTACTTGTACACATATAGTTTGTATTCACTTTCAAATATTTCATTAACGTCTTAACGTCTCCGCTTTCGTGCTCAGTAAACAGGTTTGTAAGTTATCTGAGAACTTTCTTCATGTCGGACAGTTGTGCTCTAGCTTGGATATTGCTTTTCTTTGGCACCTTTCCTTCAGATCCTCATAATCGTCCCGATCTACTCGGGTCTAACAGTACAAATATTGCTGGAGATTAAGCAGGCTGTATGACAGCACGGGTCCTTGCTCCTGCAGTAGTCCGTAAGCACAGATATAACTGGGTCATACTTCATAATCTAGTCTCGTTTTCTTTAGCATCACACATCTTTATCCCTGTTTTCTTCAAAGAAAAGTTTTCGGGCATCCTCAATCATACATAACGCTCTTCCAGTTCCACAAACTTTGAGTATCTTTGCACCTGGCACCTTGGGTTTTAGTAACTAGGTACTGTATTTGTTTTTAGCAACGTGGAGCGGTCACGTAACATTTCACTTTTGTCTATGAGAGTTTGTGTATGATTCTCATAGTCAAGATGAATGGGCCCTCATCTGTAGGCTTTAAATTATCCATACAAAAGACTCAAGCATTAATGCTTTATAAAAATAAAAAAAATTGAAAAAAGGTGAAGAAATATAATTTAAAAATCAGAAACCATTGTATACCAATTAGCCAAACAGCAAAATTTTTGGGATTAGTATTTGATCCTCACCTGAACTGGAAAGCCCACATAACATACGTGAAATCTAAATGTAAATGAGCATTAAATCTAATTGAAAAACTATCACACACCACTTGGGGAGCTGATAGACATACCCTTACTTTACTGTATAAAGCAAAGTTGTCTGTTATTGATTATGGAAGAGAAATGTATGGCTCAGCATCAGACGCAACGCTGAAAACGTTACACCCAGTTCATAACGAAGGTCTTAGAATGTTCAGGAGCCTTTAGATCAAACCAACCTCATCTTTACTAGTTGAATGAGGTGAACTACCACTGTCTCTCCATAGAGAGTTTGTAACAATGAAGAGTGCGTTGAGAATTCAAACAAGTGATTCTCCAACCAAAAATTATTTGAATTAAGAGATGTGTTTATAAACAATCACTCACCACCTTTCCCTCATAGAGCTAGAAGACTGTTTGAGTCGTTGAATATAAATGTGCAATTGCCTTTAATAGTAAAATTACCTCCACCTTTGTCTATGAATAAAATATGAATTTGTACACACTTAAAATATTTGTCAAAAATTTACTCGTATATCCCAGAACACCATAGACAACATACAGTAGAGCATATAAGCCGAAAAGGTCCACATTACGCAATATACACAGACGGATCTAAATCAGAGTACGGAGTGGGATATGCTACAGTATCCCAAGACAAAATTTATCAATTCGCTCTACCTAATAAGGTCTTGGTATTTACAGCTGAGTTATGAGCAAAAGCACCAGCCGTAAAAATAATTAAACCATGTAATAATTTTGTAATTTTTAGAGACTGTAGAAGTCATTCAGAGTTACAAACCAAAAAGTAACATTTACAACAGATAAAAGTTATTACTCCATAAGTTATACAATAATGGGAAAAATATAGAAATATATGTTGGATCCCTGCCTATGTAGGGATCCAACATATGCCTATGTAGGGGTCAAAGGAAATGAAGAGGCTGATGAAGCAGCCCTTATGACACGATCTAATGTAAATATCCCTGAAATAAGTTGAAACAAATAAAACCGGGAGTTAAAAAATGGAGTCCATCTTACCGAAGAGAGAGACATGCGCAAGTCATTCTAAACACGTCTCCGAATAGATTATACTCGTCTGACACAGACACTTAATGAGCAGCCCACATGAACCAGCTCCCGAATGCCCAGAATTGCAAAGTGATGATAACAGTTAAACATGTGTTATGCGAATGCCCGAAATACAGGCAACGTCGGTTATCAACTTTTGGAAGTGGGTCGGTTGGTGAAGTTTTGTCAGTCTGCAACATTCTCAATTGACTCAGTTTTAATATTCATGAGGAACTATAAATTAATTGATAAAGTATAAAAAGTAATTTATGAAAATACAAAATCCCATGGTGCAACTAAAAATCCGAATTTTAAAAAATCTTAAGTTATTCAAAATTTTATAATTAGTTTTATTTATTTTTTTAATTGTACAGGTGAAACTTGAGTAGATGTATTTAATGTGTGCATGTGTTCTAGTGTGGAAGTACATGCCTTTTTGCAGATTTTTAAAATTTTATTGTTCATTCATCATTTAGTCCCATTGCTTAGTCTATGGCTTAGACCTGGTACTCCATTTCATTTTAATCCTTAGGGCCAGCCCTATGAGAGCTGTTAATCAACTCAGTGATCTGGTTAAACTATTTCAATAATATATAATAATAATAATAATCAGCTTAATATTTTAGCGAATCTCGTACAGTATATAATTCATCCTTCATTTGGCCCGGTTAAAAAGGCTTTATGGCTAGTCGTCAGGGCAATCAGCACAGTTCATGGGTGCACGAGAAAAGGAAATCCAAAACCCACTTGCAACATATATTTATTAATCTATGAGGTGACCCTATGGCAGCTACAGGTGAGAAAAAAAAATGATATTGTTATTTTATGCACATCATAACAGCTGCATTTATAAGATGTGGAGCAGACGCATTCGGCGGTTCAACTTTTTCGCTCCAAAACTAATTAACTTGCTTCCTGTGACAGAGGCAACTCGGATGAGAGCCGATGAAGAAGCGTCCGTTTTGCGAAATTACGAATACTGATGAAACTTCGTTTGGAGAGATGCGTACGGAGAATAGTAAGGTAAACCGATAGTGTAATTCGATACTTTGTCAGCAGACGTTATAAAAGTGGGTATCTTCCTCTGTACGTACACTCGGCAAGGAAAGTAAGGATACAGTTTTTTTTTAAATCTTCGGACATATATTGCTCAATAATGCGACATCTGGCAACTTTAGAAAGGGGAGGTGCTTCAGTCTTATTGTGTTTGTTTTTTGCTTGACCTCCTGTAACTTTCAGTCATAATCTACGATTCTGAAATCATTGATACTTAAATGCAGTAGTAAGCTTTACAGTATTCGTTCAAGTTGTAATTTGTAGCGACAGTTCTGAGCAAAATAAACATTTTTCGACATAACCTACCAAGTAACCTTACACAAATGAATTTATGAAACCACAATGAACAGAATGCTTGCATAATTGGAAACACGATCTTCCATAATGAAATCAAGAGTTAAATTTGAGCAATGTCCAACAAAAAAAGTGGGGAACAATAAAGGAACGAATGCAATGTTATGAGAGAGAGAGAGAGAGAGAGTCTGCTGTTGTGTAAGCCTAGGCCTATATGTATAGCTACTCATTTCATTATTTTTTTTCTTTTAGAGATTGAGCGAAACTATATTTGTATAGTGTGTTTTAGCAATGGAGAGAGAGACTATGACAACGTCAAGAAACACCCAGTTACTTGTGTTTTTCCGCTGAAGTTCTCGTGCTGCTCCTCACATCATAGAGAATGCTCTTGCGGATTTAAATAGATTTGGTCAACCTACCCTAACTGTCACAACATTTACTGCCATTAATTCCAGCTGACTTTTAACATCATGAAATACAAATATGAATGTGTAAAAATTAAAGAAATTATCATTACCTCGTATGATGATGCAATAATAAGCCTGTTCATAACGGAAAATGAGTAAATATTGCCGTTCTGATAAACAGTACTACACTGAGATATCCACACACTATCTTTTAGATCTCTATGAACGAAGTCATCTGAGAAATTCTGATTACTTCGGACATGCATGGTGTTTTTAAGTATCTGAACGTTTTTGTTTTGCATATTTAACTTATATGATTTAATTTGCATTGTAATTTCATATTCTAGAGTAAATTTACCGAGATTATGTGTTTTCTGTGAGAAAAAAATTGAAATTCGATGAACAAAATCTAATGAAAACTGTATGTACACAAGTAATAATGAACCATAAGGACAACGCCATGGTAGACTGGTGTATGCCACCTCTATTCTTGAGGTGTGAATAAGGCTTAGTTATACTATCCATGCTTACTGACCATGCCTCATGTGTTGGGGGGCCCAGGTTTATAACAACCACACAATTTCCTTTATATTAAAGGCTGCTGTATACCAATGAGGTAGTCGATGTTTCTGATTTTGAATTGGGTCTAGGCTTCGAAGGAAAGCTGAGGTTTCCAACCGGTTTTGTTTGTTTTCATAGGCCTAGACGGAGGCATATTATCTTTCGACTACGTGTCGGATTATGCTCCTCAAATAGTGCATGTAGCCTGATACAAAATATCGATAAGTTATAATGTTCATATATAGGCCTATCGATCACGTCTGTGACTGAAGCCAAGAGAACATCTAGTCTTCGAATTCTGAATTCACACCTCAACGGAAGCGTAGTTATTCAACATGTATTAACTATATCCTGGTAATTGACCAAATCCCTACTTACACTATACATTCTGCTAAGGCCGCAGGAAAAATAAAAGGAGTACCAAGCGCTTTTGTGTTATTTCGACACATTTTCGAGGTAATTAAAGGATGTTTAGCAACTACCACAGTTTCATGAGAAAATTAGGCCTATTTGCACTGTATCATATCATACATGTTAATGATCGAGTCTTATGACTGAACATTAAAAAACATGAGTAAGCGTTTAAATCCTTGCATGTGGGACACAATCCACGTGACATTTTTTCAACAGAGGTGTTACTGAGAATGAGAACTTAACCTACGAGTCTGCGCTTTCGAAATTCACGAATGGAATATAATTTTTCCCAGTTTTTTTTTATGCTGGAAGCAGCCCTCACGAGAACGATAGCAATACAGGTAAAATGAGTTGTATGGAAGATTCCAGCTTTATTTGCTTGTGGTAATACAATACAATAAAAACGAGTCATGAAAATTTTTGTACCGTAATGCAGTAGTATATATACTTATTCTTATCCCTTAGCCATTAATGATCATATGAACATACTGAATCGATAAGCAGATGGTGAAAAACGATACATATGAAAAATCACTTATGTAATATTTGGTAGAAAAATTTTAAACACTTCCACCGAACAAGTGTTGGTTGGAGATAGGTTGCCAACCTTTTCGAAGTCTTGTTTTTGTATTACGAAGACCTTCGTATGCTACTGCTCACTCAAAGTAGTGAGATTTTATTAGTCGGATTCAGTTCGAAGTGGAAAATTGTTTATGTGTATTAGCCAGTAGTAGCACAGAAACAGAAAGCATGCAAGGAATGTAATGTTTTGTTTGGTTTTCTGTATTATCTTGGTTCAAATCAGTAATGTTTTTATTTCTATCGGTTTTCAAATGTTATTGTTAGTGTCTTGTTTGGACGCATGAATGTAAGAAATAAATCAAGCATCGTTAACCTTCTCAAGCCCTCTCCTGTTAAATGAAGATACAATTCTAGCGTGGGTGGGTATACTCAAAACAAAGATCTACAGAATATTCTGTACACCCTGCTCGATACTACGCCATTTGTTGCCTCCTAATTAAATGATAACCCTCGTAACTCAAAGCTTTAGAGTGCCTTGGTTAAGTAAGAGAGAAATGTGGTCCCATCAGTCTTCAAAAACTCCATGTCTAGCACGGGACGACCATTCTCGTCTTTCAGCTCGTCGAGCTCCTGTCTGTGAACTTCTTCGTAACCCAGTTTCTTAGAGATGTGGTACGTGATGATGTTTGTTGCTTGAATGGACGCCACATCGCAGCCCATCTCTCTTCCCTTCTCCTCACTCAGCTGGGGGATTAATAGCAAAAGATGAATGCCTTAAACTACGTTTCTTGTTCTTTTCAATAGACATTAGCCATTAAGACTAATAATAACTAAGTCGCTCATAATAACTAAACAACAGCCGTGGAACTGACAAAGAAAGAAAAGTACAGGCCTTGAGTTTTGTAATCGGCAACTTTGCCTCTCATCTCATCCTAAGTGTCCTTGGGATAGCATGTGAACATTACAAGTTAAAGCTGTTCTTTATTTTTATAATTTTTATTTGGTTAGCATCACTGTTGTCGTTCTTCGCTTTTTTGAATAAAGAACTAAATATCCCTTTATATTCTCATATTTTCTGAAGTGCCAGTGTGAAGGAAAGAAATGTTCCTCCAACCTTTGCCTACGGCCAGAAAAGTTTCTTACGGAAACTTGATAATGCTACAACAATAGACAGGGAAGAATTTATATATATATATATATATATATATATATATATATATATATATATATATATATATATATATAATCGTGAGTGTGTGTGCTTTAACGTAAGTGCTAGGGAAGAGTTTGAAAAGGCGTATGACATCAGGAAAATGACGGATCTTTTCATCAGATAAAGGATAATATTGAATATCTGAAAAACGTATTCAGCAAATGCTATTCTTATGGAGTTATTTCAGCTGTCCCTTTTCTGTATTACTGTTTTCGAATTTCTTTACTTCCTTTTAACTTTCCAGGTTTATGAACAACGCGTCACTCACTTTGATGAGCTTCTTCGCCAGTCCTCTCTTCACGTAATCGGGATGGACACATAAGATCATAAGTTCAAGACACTTCTTGAATTTCCCTTGGAAGACGTCCACTCCCGTGCTGAAGTCGCGCATGACCTCTGAGTACCAGTTGCTCTGCACAGAGAAAGAGAAGTAAATTACGGAAGGAGACCAGGTACCTTTTTTACAGTTTTATTTTTCATGACATTTCTCAACCAGTGTTTACGTATGCATATGTTGAGGCTTCTTTATTTGTCATTTTCGTATTGTAAATTAGTCGGTGCTACTTTGGCTTGTTATCTACGCGTCACCTCCATAGAGGTTCTATCTGTATACCAATGAATACTTACAGTAGTTCACAGTGTTACCAACAAATTTTTGCTAAATCATGCTAGTCGGTCCAAGTCGGATGAAAAACATATGCTAAATAGCAAGAATTTATGCTAAATATGGTGTGATTTTGTGCTAGAATTATGCTAACATGCTATCATTATTTCATAAATTTCTCTAATACATTTGAGTCAAAACAACGTAATGGAAATTTCAAACATTTATGTGAGGTGAAATGATACAAATTTGACAAACTGACAATGTTTTGAATTAATTATTGGATATATTTGATGATCTCTAAATGTTAGAAACTTGAAATAAAACACCCTTTTTCTTTAATAAACTACATACACAATTACATGAAAAGTCACTTCACACATCACCTCAAACATAGTTAACATTTTGATATCTCTACTAAAAAACGAAAACTATTAAAGAAAAGCAAATCAGTCTTTACTCATGAAGAAAAACATACATATATATTCACGCTTTACTGTTCATTGAGCATGCCACTGTGGGTACACATTCCTATTAATAGAATTTAACATTCCTTGGGTGAGTTCAAACTAATGACCCCCTCACTATAGCGTAGGCCTTCTCTAGCAATCAACTCATTTGTTAGGGTGCTGTTTTTGAGGAGGTTTCTTTTTTCGATTTTTTAAAAGTTTACAGAGTAAAATATTCTTTCACAGTCAGCTTTACTGACAGGAATTGTTAGCTATGCTTTTGTATCTGAACGTTGTGTGACTCGTGTTCTGTTAGGAAGAGAGTCAACAGACCTCCAAAGTACAAAATTAATGTATCAAGATATATTCACTAGAGCCGAGTATGAAAATCGAGGAATTTCCTGCATTTTATTTAAAATTTTGTGAAAATATGCTAAAATTATGCTAAAACCTTAAGTATGCTAGAATTTATGCTAAGCTTCAAATTTTGGGTCAAATTAGGCTAAAAGCATAAAATTTTGCTAGACTTGGTAACACTATTAGTTCGGTGGTCTTCCACCAGGGCGGCGCTGCAGAGCCTTGCGGCCATCTTTAAAGGTCTGGTAGCCGCGCAAATTGAACAGGGGCTTAGTGCGACTGTGAATTTTTTTTTATCCTGAATGTTTAATGTTAAGGGTTTAGTGAATGTTAGTTAATATTTAGTGTCTAAGTATTCAGTGAATGTTTAAGTGTTTAGGGTTGAGTGAATGTTAAGTGTATAAGCGTTTAGTGACTATTTAGGGTTTAGTGAATGTTAAGTGGTCAGTGATTTAGTGTGTAAGTAGTCAGTGAATGTTTAGTGAGTGTTTAGGGTTTAGTGAATGTTAGTGTGTAGTGAATGTTTAGTGTGTAAGTATTCAGTGAATGTTTAGGGTTTAGTGAATGTTTAGTATGTAAGTATTCAGTGAATGTTTAGTGTGTAAGTATTCAGTGAATATTTCATGAGTGCTTAGGGTTTAACGAATGTCTAGTGTGTAAGTATTCAGTGAATGTTTAGTGAGTGTTAAGGGTTTATTGGATTTTTGTGAATGTTTAGTGTGTAAGTGTTTAATGAGTGATTAGTGAATGTTCATTGACTGTTTAGTGTTTAATGAGTGTTTAGGGGTTTAATGAGCATTTGTGTTTAGTATTTAGTGTTTAATGAGTGTTTTGGGTTAAGCGAGTGTTCAGTGCATATTGAGTGCTTTGTAAATGTTTAGTGAGTGTTTAGTGTGCAATGAGTGTTTAGTGTATAGTGAGTACTTAGTGAATGTTTAGTGCATAGTTAGTGCTTAGTGAATGTTTAGTGTTTAATAATGAATGTTTAGGGTTAAGTGAGTGTTTATTGAATGTTTACTCAGTGTTTAGGGTAGTGAGTATTTAGTGAGTGTTTAGTGTTTTATGAGTTTTCAGTGAGCGTTTAATGTATAGTGAGTGCCTAGTGAGTGTTTAGTGTTATTGAGTGTGAGTGTATAGTAAGTGAGAGTGTTTAGTGAGTATGAGTGTATAGTAAGTGTGTGTGTTTAGCGAGTGTGAGTTTTAGTGTTTAGTGGTTGCACATTACTGTTTAGTTAGCGTTTAGTGACTGTATGCAAAGAAAGTCCTGTAATTTACAGGAACCATTTATGCTAGACATTGCTTAGATCCAAGAGCAGATGCTTAGGCCTTGGCCACAATGGTTGAAATGCTTAGGCCAACCTGTTTTTGTAAGCTATTTCTGTGAAATTTAGTCAAGTAATAATAATAATAATAATAATAGCAGTAAAAATAATATTAATAGTAATATTAACAGGATGATAATAATAGTGAAAAAGATAAAAATGATAATACTAATAAAGTATAGTACTATGAGCTGGACTGAGACCTTTCAATATGGCCGGCCGAGGTCACAAGCATTCTCCTTTTTCCATCTGAAACTTCCCCCTTTCAGGATTCCACAGTAAGCTGTAGGTCCCGTTGCTAAGTAACCAATTGGTTCTTAGCCACGTAAAATAAGTCTAATCCTTCGGGCCAGCCCTAGGAGAGCTGTTAATCAGCTCAGTGGTCTGGTAAAACTAAAGTATACTTATCCCAAATCCTCTAACCTTTTCCTCGTCGTATTTGGTCTCTTGGAAGATTTCGCTGTCGTCTGGTGTGACGATGAAGTTGCTCATAATAGCAATGATCCTCCCAGAGGGTTTTTCCCTCATGCCGTAACTGGCACCGCCTCCGAGTCCTCTGTTTGCCAATCCTGCTATAAAAGGCGTCATCTCTTTGGCGGTGGACTTCACTCCTACGCACTAGGGAATTGGGGTGGAGTCGGGTTTAGAATGATTTCGACCGTAAAGACGACAATAACAAAATGAGAATCACATTATGGCAAAAGAACTGTCGCAGGAACAGTAACTACTTATTAGTCATCATAACAGCAGCAAGAACAACAAATGATGATAATTATAACAACGTTAAGAACAAAACAATAGTTACAGTAAGGGAGAACTTCTCTGAGGCCACTATAGTGTTGAATATAATAACAAAATAAGGGCAGTTGCACCAACAGTAGAGAGAATAATGGGGCTTTATTAAGATAGAGGGAACCTATATAACTGTGGTAACGCCAGCAATAACAGTAATACTGTTGATCGTAACAACAACAGCAACGACAAATAGGATAGTAACAGCAATAATGACCACGGAATTAAAATAAAGAATGACAATACCAACTACAATCAGAAATAACGAGAGTTTCTGTAAGATTTATAAAAACGACTACATGGACAAAATACGTTTATATATTCACATCACATGTCATTTGCTATTACGTGGAAATTATTTGGAACCATTGTTGTATAGTATATATATATATATATATATATATATATATATATATATATATATATATATATATATATATATATATGTATTGTTGTAGTGAGAGAATCATATTATGATAGTTACCATATACTTAGAATAACAAGTGACGGGAAAACCAAGAAACATAAAGTAGCCTTTATTTAATGCAGAAAGTTGAAGAAAGAAGGCGCTTACCACCGGTTCGTAAGGTATGTATGCAACATCCACGAGTTCTCGAACGCCGTCTTTGTCCTTCTCCGACAGAATGAAAGTCTCCAGTTCCATTTTAATCGTCCTGAAAATGAAACTTTGGTCCATAAGTGAGGTAACTCGACGTGAAATGAGAGCTAAAAACTCATACTCGCACGAGGTGGAAAATTCTTGGAGAATAATTCCCGCAGTCGTGTCTAGGAAGAGGCACAGGTGGGAATATTAAAAATTGCGTTTTGTCATTTGTAACTTTACTTATCGACACAGCCTTGGAATTATTTTCAAAGATTATTATCATTTATTTCTCAACGTGTGATGAGCAATCGAGTTGAAAGATAATGAGGGTAAAAAGACGATGAAAAAATTGAATATTCAAGATGCATTGGCAAGAACTTTACCAAATTTTCAGGCTTTCCCGAAACCCCAAGAAGACGAAAAGTAAAGTGTAGATTATTATCATGGAAAGATGATGATTCAGTTAGTGAATTTTGTTTTTTAATTTCATGCCACACACATTATATATATATATATATATATATATATATATATATATATATATATATATATATATTTATATTTTATTTATATATATATATAGTATATATGGTTATATATATAATATATATATATATAGATATATATATATATATATATATATATATATATATATATATATAGTATATATGTTTATATATATATAATATATATATATATATTTATATAATATATATAAGATGTATATATATACATATATATATATATTATATATGTATATTTGTATGTATATATACATAAATACACATAACATTCTTATAGAACAAATCAGAGCTACTTCCAAATAGTAGTATGACCATATGCGAACAAAAAATAAAGCAAAATTAAAGAAGTAAAGCGTAGAAATAAATGTATAAAAGTAGCTAGTATATTTTACAAATATATATATATATATATATATATATATATATATATATATATATATATATATATATATATATATATATATATACATAAATATATATTATATACATATATACAGTATGTTTGTATGTATGTGTACACGTACATACATAACTAGCTTTTTTTGTTTGCAAATGAAACGGCTAATTCTATTAAATTTTTCTGCACCGGAGCTCGTCCATGATTCAGTAACTAGAAGATGAATCTGGCGGTTGAGTTTTGGATATATTCATCAGACGACTCTCTCCAGATGTTAAACAGTCAAGAGCAACTGGCTCAAAACCGAGATGGTTTTATTTGGTTGCACAACAACCCGGAGACGACTTTTGATCAGTCAGCTCGAAATGTTCCATATCATGAGATTCTTTTCATCAAATTCTGTTACTCTTTCTAGCAATGTCTTGATAACGCCTTAATATACCCTCAGGTAAAAACGTAAACTCTTATAACGATCGTAACAGTTGTACTGAAAACGACCGAAATTGTAGGTTTCTGTAAATACACGCGGTTAGTTAAACTTTCTAGATTCATTCCGTTATTATCCTAGGGCGGTTTGGTCTTGTACTCACAAGTAGAACTTCTTCGATTACTAACAGTTGTGATGTCATTTTGGTAGTTACTGATTTTGTTTTCATTCCGGATACGTTCCGTAATGGTGCACTTCAAACAATTTATTTATTTAGCATGTATCACTAACCTTGTTTTCGCCGGAGAAAGCTACAAACGAGAGAGAGAGAGAGAGAGAGAGAGAGAGAATTGGCAACTACTCACTATTCTTGCAAGTTATTGCTCCCAAACTGTACAAGCTTTCTTCGGTCCTTGAGGTGGAATGCCAACACGGAGCAGTAGCCTATCTGTAGGAACACGACGGGTCGGTTGCCTGAGACACAATGACGACTCCTGAATGGGTGAAGGTGAACCGCTTAACTGATATTCATTCAGATGTGACGTCATGAACGTCCTTTGTCCCATGACCGAAAGGCCACCTGCTTTAATTCATTTCAGACATGTCGATGAATATTCTGTCGGTCAGTTGGCAAAAACTATAGGCTACATTTCCTGGAGCACAACCAAGCGCATTCCTGTGAGCGTCCTAGCCGTTTGTAAATTTTGTTATTGGATATATGACCGCTAATTAGTATATATGCGCCGAAACAACCAGTTCGGGTTAGAATATTGAACAGACAGACTACCCGACTGGTACTCCGGACAGTCGCCTAGATTTTTGTGTAGACTTGAAATGCAGGCACCTTAAAAATAAAACACCGACTGTAAAGAATATTTCATCGTTAAGGGTAGAAGAGGCTATTCTTGGCAGGCAACTCTTCTAGGAGAAGGAGCTCTGAAATGAACCAGCTGGTGGAAGGGACCGTTCAGCCATGGTAGGCAACCCTTCTAAAAACCCGGGAGCTCATTGAGACGCAGGCGACACCGGCAACGCAGCACAGAGCAGGGCAGAAAACTGCATTTCACTATTTTAAATGTAAGCGCGCACATTGTCACGCCGGACAGCACTGCGCAGCGGCCGACCTGCTTCGGCCTGCGTCACGCAGTGTTTGAAACGCAGTTTTCCGCGCAAATGCGGCACAGGAAGTAACTCGCTCGGTAATCCACATGATGTCATCCCCTGAGGAACTTATTGAGGCTGTCCGCCAACACCAAGTCCTTTATGATGCCACCTACCCTGATTACATGAAAGGGTCATATAAAGACGAGATATGGGCTAAGATTGCATCCACTCTACAGTTCAGTGATGGTGAGTATATTGCTGTATGGTAACATACATTAAGGTAACGTTAAAGTAGCACAAGTATACGACTGAGATAATAGGCTTCCCGTTGATGTGTGTGTGTGAGATGGTACAACTGAATTGTTAAAAATTAAAACATCTTTTTAGGATAATGCATTTATTGTAGTCAGTAACAGGCAATTCTATGCAAACTTTTATATGATAGATGTACAGAACTAATTTTATGAAAACATGAAAATCCCTACTGCCTATATGCTCATTTTTCCATCATTATTACTACCATTTTCCACTTATGCCTTCCTCTACTTTTCTAATATTTTCCTCTAAAGAACACTCTCTCTTTGCCATGGGACTCTTCCTTTTTCTGAATTGAAGTACAGTTTTGAACTGCTCTCTCACTTGAAATGCAGAGACAGTACCTTTAGATGCAGTTGCGTTTAATGCTGCCAGCTGATTCTCGGGCTGTGCCTCTAGTTCCTCTTGTGTATCTATTGACATTTATGTGTTCCCAAGTAATTATGAAGAACGCAAGCCGCCTTTACCACGTTATCAACAGTATCAACCATTGTAGTAAATGGGCGCATAAATACCCTGAATCGAGAAGCCAATATACCAAAGGCACACTCGACTCGTTGTCTTGCTAATGACAATCTGTAATTAAATACTTTATTATCAAACCTGCCCTTTGTCTGTGCTTTAGGATATGGACGCAACAAATTCTCTGTCAGTGGAAAGGCAGCGTCACCAGCAAATATGTATGGCACTTCTCCATCTACGCCTTCCATGGGTTATGGTCTAGGGATGTTCAAAGATTGGCTTGCAATTTTCTTTCCAAGCGCAGAGTTGCTAATAACAAGTCCATCACTAAAGCGACCCATCGACCCCTCGTCGATTGTCGTGAATTTGCTTTCACTGTCAACAGTGGCCATCAAAACAATTGAGCATGAATGCTTATAATTACAGAAGGATGACCCACTTTTTGATGGTTTTTGGATTCATATACGTTTTCCGTCGATCGCTCCCACACAATGTGGAAACTGCCACTTGCTTTCAAATTCACATGCCACTTTCATCCATGTTTCATCCATGTTTCCATTGTTGGTTCTGGTAAACAAAGGGGTTGCATGTTGGTCCACACAGCAAATGCTACTCGGTTGACGATTTTTGACACTGTTCGATCCCCCATCCGGTAGTTATAACCGATGCTTTTATAGGAATCTCCAGTAGCCTGATATCTGAAAGGAATATAGGTTCGACTGTATTTTTACAAAGATATTAACTTAATCTCTCTCTCTCTCTCTCTCTCTCTCTCTCTCTCTCTCTCTCTCTCTCTCTCTCTCTCTCTCTCTCTCTCCTGTACATTGACTGTTCTGTTTTGTTGCAGGGGCTGAGGCAAAGGCTGTATGGCTGAAACTAGTCATATGTCTGATGATTTTGTTAATTTCTGATGAATCTCTCGGAAAGACCTGTGTGCTTATCAACACTGTTTTCCCTGTTATTTTTCCTTTTTACAATTATCCATTATAATGACATTATGATGGCAGCATTACGGGTCAAAAAAAAAGGGAATTATTCATCAGTGGATTTTTTCCTCCGTTCCTATATTGCTGAAAGACAGACATGAAGGAAAATAAAACTTACCTTAAAAACACAGCCAATTTTTCTCTACTCCCGATTGGTTTTTGGGCGTTGCAACCTTCAGATATGTCACTTTGTATCGTGTTATGCACCTCATCAGATTGTTCTCTTTTTTTTCTCTGCTTAATCTGAAATAATTCTTGAATCTTGCATCACTCAACTCAGATGTTAAAGGTATTCCTCTTGGCCATGTACTCACTCCTCCACAGTGATCTCTTTCCCTTACAAATGTCATATAATAACAAAGTATTCTTGAATTCATTTTCCGAGTCAGATTCTGAGCTGAGGTTTCTCAGGTAGCCATGAGCGGCAGCCATGATCACAGGACCTGCATAGGACGACAGACTGCTTCTCAGTGCGCGTACCACGCCTATGCTGACCAGCCCTGCCCTGCCCTGAGTCTGCCCTGCTCTGAGCTGCCCTGCGTCTCAATGTGCGCCCGGCCTTTAAGAGAGGGTTACTCTGGATACAAACCTTGTTCTCCAACCTTGAACTGTGCCATACCGTGGCCTTCCATGGTCGTGGGATTGAGTTCCCTTGCTTGTTGAGGGTACAATCAGGCATTTTTCCTCTTTTTTTGTCCACTTTCCTGTTTTTCAAAAACTGTGCAGGACAGGCTGATGAGAAAGAAAAGTTGCTTGGTGGATTATCAGGAAAGTGCTTCTTCTTTACCTAATCTTCTCCTTCTAGGCTTTTTATAATGATTTCTAAATCCATGCTGACTGTCCTTCATCATTTGTTGTGGCAAACCTGGCTGGTTTCTTATATACCTTATAAGGTGTGCGAGCTCCACCTTATCGACCAGTTGCTTCCAGCGTTTTTCGAATGACATATGGTTAAGCTTATATATACTTTCAACATAATTTTTGTAAATAACGTAAATACTGTTGTAGCTGATTGCATTATTGTTTATTGTTCAGTCGATTTTTATTATGTTGCTGTTTTTATGAGTCTGTTTTATTAGTTTTGCTACTACAGTGGTGGCAAAAATAATCTTAACAGCAAAAATAATGTTGACATATTTCACAAAATAATAGCAAACTACTGTGGATAATTAAACAAACGGAAATCTTTACTTATTTATTATTCAGAGACATGAATTAATACTTTGTCATCTCTCCTTTAGCCTGCAATACAGCCTGGATGCGCTTAGGCATGGAATCAGCAAGGATCATGAAATATTGAGGGTCCATCTTAGTGCACCATGTCAACTTAATCTCATTCTTAAGCTCAACCATATTTGAGGGCTGGGCACCTGCAACTTTGTCTTTAATAACTTTCCAGGCATTTTCAATTGGGTTCACGTCAGGTGAATTGCCTGGCCGCTCGAAAACAGATACATTGTTCTCTGCAAGCCACTTTGTTACTGTCTTAGTCTTGTGACATGGAGCCCCATCATGCATAAAAAATGCAGAATCATGTAACCTGTAAAACTCTAACATGTGGTCCTTAAGCACTTCTAAATATGCTGTTCCCCTTAGGCAAGAAATACAGCCCAGCTCTACCCAATTTACCAGTAAATGCCCCCACACCATAATGCTCTATGGATGCTTCACGATTTTTACGGTAAACTTGTGATGGCATCGGGACACACTCATGGGCCTCCTCACAACAGTCCAGTACGTTTTGGCGCCGCTCTTTTGGCGACGATGATTTGGCGCCGCCGTTTTGGCGCTAAATGGTTTTGGCGCTCGTTATTTTGGCGCTAGCCCATTTGGCGCCAGCTTGAAAATTTTCTGATCTGATATATATATATATATATACATATATATATATATATATATATATATATATATATATATATATATATATATATATATATATACATGTGTGTGTTTATATATATTGCATGGGTCAAAAATAACATAAAAATAAAAAAGTTCTATTTATTTTCAGCAATACAATATTAAAATGCTACAAAAATGAAATAAAATGAAATATTTTCACCAACAATTTAATGCATTTCATAGTTATATGCCAAACCACGTAAGTATTCCAGTGGTTCCCGTGAATCAAACTGCTGTACTATAGTTAAAATGCGTTCATCAGTCTTAATGTATTTTAAGCGTTTTCGAGCAGGAGGATTCCCAGCCATTAGTTGTTCATAATAAGAATCGCGTCCTTTCTGAATTCTCTTTATGCCATCGATGAATTTCCATATAACTGGGTGGTTCATTCCAAGTTCTGCATAGATTTTCCTGTGCGTAGCTTCAGCATGATTGTTTGTCTTGTCCTCACCAGATATCGTTCGACTATACATATTCCACATTTGCGTAGGGAAAAGTGGTGAACGTCGGCCATTTCCCCTCCTCAGGGGTCTTCCTACATAATTATCTTCGACCCAGTTCATTAACGGCTGGAGTTCATCAGGTAAATATTGCGCCAAAGCATCGATGTAAACATCCATGTGAGAAATAGGTACAAAAGATAAAGCAACGATCATTTTGGCTTTTACTGAGAAGTCGGGGTCATTATTATACAAATGTTGGAGCCCAATTTGTTTCAGGTGCTTATGAATATTATGTGCAAAATGGAAGAACCAGCCTTTCAAGTCCACATCCGGAAAACATTCTGTCATTGCAGAAGAAGCTGCTTGTTCATAATCACAATAAATGCCCTTTGGTTGCAACTCTGCAGACATCTCAGTTATCATTCGAAACACTTTCACGTATGTTGTTCGACGCTTATTAGGTAATAGGGCGTATAGTATAGGGAGAACTCCTTCATGCTTTCTTGCCATAATTACGTAAACCTGTGCAAATACCGGAGGAGACATCTTAAACGTGCCATCGGCGTACCACACATCAGAATCGCGTAAAATATTTACCCAGGTCTTTCTACCAAATATTAAAATTCTGTCATGTTCATCACTGCTATCTCCAAGCAAAAAGTCTTCAAATTGACACTGGTAAAATTATATGATAACTAAACAAGACTTGAATATCGTAATAACTGGTTTAATATTACAATTCTCAAATCAGACGAGCCTTTGGTGTAATGAGGTGATCACTAAACGAGACACAAATTTGCGGATGGTCCTTAAGTTTGTTTCTTGGCGCCAAAACAGCTCATCGCCAAAACAATGAGTGCCAAACTGTCTATCGCCAAAATGGCGGCGCCAAATCGTCAGCGCCGAAGAGTCGGCGCCAAATCGTCCTGTTCCGCCTCACAACATTGCTGGCATTTCTAATCATTCTGAAGGTTGATTCATCTGAGAACATAACGTCACGCCATTGTTCCTTGGTCCAGTCTTTATATTTCCTACAGAAAGCCAGCCTTTTCTTCTTCATGCCATCTGTGAGGAGCGGCTTCTTTGCAGCACGGCGGCACGGTAGTCCCAGGTCACACTGCAGACAATGTTGTACCGTACGAACAGCGACGTTTCCAAGCAGATCAGGATGCTTTTTCTTGAGTGCAGCTGCTGTAATTGAAGGATTATTCAATACTTCCCTCTTCAGAATTTTATCTGTCCTCGGAGAGGTCTTCTTCTTCCGTCCACAACCTGGTTTCCGCTGTGGCACCACTCCTGGTGGGAATCCAGCTGCCGCCTTGTTCAGACTGTAAATGGCTTGGCGAGAGACACCAATATCTCTGGCCACACGAATCACAGAGACTTCCTGCTCCAGCTGGGCAAGGGCACGGGCCTTTTCTTTTTTGTAAGCTTATGGCGTCCTATTATGTCAACGACAAACTGAGTTGTGGGCCGCCAAAGATGACTGAAAAATGTGCAAGTTATGGGGTGATGGAGCAACTTGTTACAGCTTTTCTTACACCAACAGCTCAGCGAGCACTGACAATTCCCGCCAGTTTTCCCGCTCATATGGGTCCAAGGAATCTGCCAACCATACGACAAATCTCTGGTGACAGTGGTATGGCTGCCGCACAATTTTGAAGTTGACAGACATTTGATGTTAAGATTATTTATGCATTTTTGCTGTGAATATTAATTTTGCCGCCACTGTAATTTTATGGTGTTAATTTTAATTCTTTTGGGAGACATTGAGCTGAACCGTGGGCCTGCTACTCCTTACTGTAAGGAAAATTGCAGAGTACTTTACTCAAATATTCGGGGCTTAAGATCAAATCTTCTTGATCTCCAGACATGTGCCTGTAACTAGGATTTGATGTTTTTATCTGAGACACTTGTAAGTAGTAACAAGTCAAAGGTTGAGTTTTTAATCCCAGGGTTTGATGACCCAGATTTTATTTATCGTCGTAACATCCCACATGCGCAAGTTATGGCTGCATGCACTAAATCGGGACGACCCATATTTCGCCAGAAAAACTTAAGAGTGTAGTTGCGATGAAATTCTTAGTTTTAAGATTTTCAGTAAGTTCTGCAATGTATACATATTTGCTGTTTACTGCAATCGAAATATCGACGATTTGTGGAGACTGTAATGCAAAGTAGAGTGAGTGGCTTAATTCATATTCCACAGATCAACATGGCCAGTCTGCTTTTGAGTTGTGTGCATCCTCTGATTATGTCAGCTAATTGAGGAACCCATTCATATTTCTGGTAATAGATTTGTCCTCATATTCACAGATGTTTCAGCTATTGTGAAGTCCAAGGTCTGTGAGTATATAGGCACTTCCGATCACTGCTCCATTGAGATGGACATATCTGTCAATCAGTATATTTTTAATAATGTGTAATGAAGTATTATATCCGTATCTGTTTAACTATGATAAAACCAAGACGCAGTAGCGTAGAGAAAAGAGAGAGTCGCGGTGTGTTGTTCATATCACTTGTTGACGCAGGCTGTCAAAGCAAAACAAGAGACAACGCCTGAGCGAACGAGGTCCATGGCTATCTGTTGTCAGTTCGCTGTATAACTGAATAACATTTGTCTTATCTTTAGAAACATTATCTGTTATGTTTCAAGTCGGAAACGACAATTGATTATTTATCGTAACCGATTTAATCATTACTAATGCTATTCAAGCTTTGATTCACATTTGTGTTTTAAAATGTGTGCGTGCGTGTGTCTGTGACGCGCAAGCAGGAGTGTAATCTGAATCACCACTCAGGGCATTCAAGCGCAGGTTGTGAGAGCGGTAACACGCTACTTTGTACTTAAGATAGAAAATAAACCAAAAAAATGGAGACGTGTTCTTATTAACACTTCAACTCCATCTTTACACCACAAGACGGTCTTCAAAGGGAAGTTCCCTCGTAACATAAATTAATCCCACCGCTGCTACCATTTATGTTACGAGGGAACTTCCCTTTGAAGACCCTCTTTTGGTGTAAAGATGGAGTTGAAGTATTAATAAGAACATGTCTCCATTTTTTTGGTTTATTTTCTATCTTAGTACAAAGTAGCGTGTTACCGCTCTCACAACCTGAGCTTGAATGCCCTGAGATTACACTCCTGCTTGCGCGTCACAGACACACGCACGCACACATTTTAAAACACAAATGTGAATCAAAGCTTGAATAGCATAAGTAATGATTAAATCGGTTACGATAAATAATCAATTGTTGTTTCCGACTTGAAACATAACAGATAATGTTTCTAAAGATAAGACAAATGTTATTCAGTTATACAGCGAACTGACAACAGATAGCCATGTGGCCTCGTTCGCTCAGGCGTTGTCTCTTGTTTTGCTTTGACAGCGCTGCGTCAGACAAGTGATATGAACAACACACCGCGACTCTCTCTTTCCTCTACGCTACTGCATCTTGGTTTTATCATAGTTAAACAGATACAGATGTAATACTTCATTACACATATTCCTAATTCCACCATTGGAAAAACGGTCTGACTGAAATCTAGAGCCAATTGGGATCATATTATGTAAGCATCTCAGGCACTTAATAATTCAGATGCTATATCAGATCCAGATCCCAAGAAGATGCTAAATGAAAAGTTGATGGCTATTTTTGTAAGGTATGTCCATAGAAAGGTCATGAAATTCAGGACAATTGACGAGCCACAGTTTGATAATACACGTAGAAGAGCTTAACCATGACAAACAGACCAAATTCAACATATGGAGGCAAAATCAGTCTCATGAAAATTACTCCACTTTTGCTGTCTTGCCATGCTGCGAATAGAGTTTATCGTATAGCTGAGAGAAACTACAATAATTCCTTAAAGAGAAAACTTGAAGGAATTCCTCAGCATCGTCTGTGGCGGACCAAATTGGCTTCATCTATCTTTAGGTCAGGCTCATCTTCCATTCCTCCACTACTTACAGCCGATGGTAGATTGGTTATTGGCCCCGAGGAAAAAGCTGAACTGCTTCATCAGGTTTTTGAAGCTAAGCAATCAGCTGAGGATGTCCTTTTCCTGATACGTGCCATCCTAAGCCTATTCTTACAAAATTTGCATTTTGCTCTAGGGATGTGAAGAAATTTCTTGATAATTTTGATAGCTGGTGTGTAGAAGGTCCTGATGGTTTCTTCTCTTTGTTTTTTAAAAAAGTTTCTAGAGTGTTGTCTTCCAAAACTAGGAGCTTCTATGGATTTTTGTGTAAACGTAGTACCTTTGTAAATGAGCGCAAGGTTAGCAATGCAGTGCCTGTTCCAAAGAATGGCATATCTGCAGACTGCAGTAACTACAGACCAATTTCCTATTCTCCCCATGCTCTCCAAAGTTGCAGAAAAACTCATTTTTAAGCCACTGTATAAGTATGTGGACTCTAAAGGATTGTTTGCTGAGAGTCAATATGCACATCGAAAGATAGGCTTTTGAGTGTAGAGTAATTCAAATAGATTTTAGTGCTGCTTTCGATTTAGTAAATCACAAGGCACTTACGTATAAGTTTCAGAATCTTGGAGTGGGTGGATGTGTTTTAGGTTTACTTCAAGATTTCCTCACAGGTAGACAGCAACAAAATGCTGTTGATGGGATATTTAGTGAACCAAGACCTATTGTATCTGGAGTTCCACAGGGCTGTGTTCTTGGCCCACTATTATTTTTAGTGTATATAATTGATATGGTTGCCGACATGGAAAACAATATTGTTCAGTATGCCGATGATGCAACACGTGTGGGTGTCGCAAAGTCTCCACTTATGAGAAATGAAACTGCCCTTAGTCTCAATCTTGACATGGAGCGGATTAGTGAATGGTGTAGTTGGTGGGGTATGAGGCTGAACTCTAATAAAACGAAAACACTGTTTATTAGCAGATCTCGTACAGAATTTCCTCCCCATCCTCCCCTCAAGTCGATGAGTCTCTGCTAAATGAGTCTGAGCTTCAACTATTCTAGGTGTAATTTTTGACTCACATCTTGCTTTTGAGAAACATCTAATGAAAGTGTCAGCAAAATCCGCACGAAAGTTAGGTATAGTATGAAAGACCTAATATATTTATAAGTGATAAAAGCCTCGCAATATGTTGTACGTCATTTGTCCTTCCTTTACTAGAATACTGTTCTCCGGATAGAGTGGTTCGTGGTGGTAGGTTTCTGTGTCTGAACATTTGTTATGACTTGGACCATCGACGGATGGTCTCTTGTTTGTCAGTTTTTCATAAGTTGTATTTTAGGAGAGATCTTTCACATTTAAGAGAGATCTTTCACATTCTTAAGTGATCCCTGATCCCCCTTTCCTGCCGAGAGCAACTAGATTTGCTGAACAGCATCACCAGTATTATATAAATGCGTCTCACTGTAGAACTTCTGTTTCAGAGGTCCTTTATTCCTCACACCATTGGACTGTTGAACAGTCTCCCTGAGGATGTTGTGCAATTGGAACCTCAAAAGTTCAAGCGAAGATGCAGTGCATTACTACCCTAGTACTATTCTCCTTGCATTTTAATATATTTTGTGTCTGTTTATTAAGTGATTAATTTATTTTTTTCTTTTTTAATGAGCGAGATCTCTTCTTTCTGTATTTCCCTTTACCTCCTCTTACTGCTTCCTAATGAACACCATATTCTTTGGAAGCTTGAATTTCAAGTCAGTGGTCCTTGTGGCATTGTCCATATGAATAGGGTTAGTCTTCTGAATGATAATAATAAAAATTTTTCTTCTCTCTCTCTCTCTCTCTCTCTCTCTCTCTCTCTCTCTCTCTCTCTCTCTCTCTCTCTCTCTCTCTCTCTCTCTCTCTCTCTCAGTGTATTATATACCTGATTATTATTTAGTTGAAGTATGTTAGGACACGAGTAGGAATGCGATTAAAATAAGAGCTTGAATCAATCATTTTTAGAAATATACCATTCAGGCCAGTGCTCAGCGGGCCAAACAGCGTGTAGTGGGTACAGAATTAGAGTCATCAGTTTAAACTGGACACAGTCTAGTGAATTTACTTTTTTATCATAGGAAAGACTCAGTGAAACAGTTTTTAAGAGAATACTTTAAATTCTCTCTGTATTTGGCATATATTTCATCGGTGTATATGGAATATACAAATAGAGACAATGAAATGCAAACAATCTAGACACAAGATAAAATTATAAAAATGATAATTGGCAATATCCACACCGTTGCTGAAGTAGTAGTAAAAATAGTCATGGTAATAGTGGTAATGAAAGTACTAATATTGAGGATAATAGTAAAATATTAAAAGTGATAACAATTAAATGCAAATTGCATGCAGTTAATTTCCAGCTAGGGTCCTTTGGCGGTTACAGAAGTCAGATCCAGAGGGCTAAATACGAAAAGTGAAAAAAAAAATCAGTAGAGGAATAATAACATTAATGATAATAATGATAAGAATTATCATAATAATAAACATAATAACACAGCAAAAACAACAACAACGACAATAACAGCAGATTCTGCAGATTACACTTTATTGAATTGCAAAAATAGAGAATAAGTGTACACAGCAACTCGGGCCACCCCGTGTGAGGAAAGATAACGCCATTTATGGAACTAGACGTCCTGTTATCCCAACTTTCCCAAATTTTAGATCTTCTTGCCTCACTGCTTACGATGCCTCGTATAAGCGAGTTGCTGCTGTTCCGCAGTCGGGTGATCAGACTGGACATCGTTCGCCTGACAGTGATTTTTAAATTATCCAGGCGGTTTTGTATGAACATCTCGCGAGGCAGAGGGCTAGCGTGGTGTTTTGGTGAGGGGTCACTGAATGTCATTGTGCACAACGGTGATAGGTCTCATGGCCTCTCGGGCATACAGTAGTTCGTCCAAAGGGTACACCCATATGTACTATATATATATATATACATATATACATATATATATATATATATATATATATATATATATATATATTATATATATATATATATATATATATATATATATATATATATATATATATATACATTATTATATATATATTTTATATATATATATATATATATATATATATATAAATTATGTATATATAAATTATATATATATATATATATATATATATATATATATATATATATATATATATATATATATATATATATATATATATATATATATATATATATATATATATATATATATACATACTTTATGTGCCTATATTAGCATCAGTTAACCCACTTTAATACCGAAAATAATTTCAAATTTCGTTAGGTCATTGCTTGATTAATGTAGATTATTCATCACCAGATTCGTATTAACAGCAAATTTTGAGCTTCATCTAGCAAATCTTTCTTTGATATGTTCCCATTTTTTCTCAATGAACTGATCACCGGATTAGGCGAACAGAGAGGACACCTGATCAATTATACATTTGCTTTTTCCTTGATAATATTCTTGGGAGTTATTCTCTAAATTTTTGAACTCCTTGTTCTTTGCTTCTTGGGCTTCGTCTGACAACATTCCGATAGGCAGGCTGAAACTGTGTATGACAGATGCTCCGTGAACAAGAGACTCACGCAATACCAGCCAAATCTATCTGCATAAACCCTTGCCGTTTCCATGCAGAACCTCTGAAACAGGCCAGGATCAATATCAAGGCCAGAAGACATAGTGCACAAAATTACATAAATCTTTCTGATAAAGTCGGAGTCTGTTCCAAGAATTTCTGAATCCTGGAGTCTGTTCCAAGAATTTCTGAATCCTGGAGCCTATTCCAAGAATTTCTGAATCCTGGAAAAATCTGAACGCAGTATTGCCATAATTAGTTTTCCCATATTCGCAATTTTTAGGCACATAAATAATTAATCTAGTTGTGCCTCTGAAGTGTTGTTGGATGGTTTCCTTTCGATTTGTACCGCTACCTTTTCTTCTCCGATCCTTGCTTGACATTTACCTATTTGAATTTTGTAAGAAATGTGCAAACGGTATTCCATACATCTAATCCAAGCATGAAGAGCTGTAAACCTACATTGCAGACCCTCTGATGACAATGGATGATTTAAAACTTCATATATTTATCTTCAAACCTGATTACAGCTATATACAAGGTTATTCAAGAGAAAATTTGATTCTTCATTTAAGTACTTGCTTACTTTTAAAATCGTTTGGCCAGTATAATCTAACAATTCTCTGAAGTTGATCTCAGCTGAAAAGTCAGAGATTTTACATTCGTTAACTGAAGAAAGGAAAGATTCATCTCTGACTTGCCGAATATGATTATAAGATGCGTATGAGTTAATTTTTTTTCCTGTGCTTTCGTTCTTAAATGTTGATAAACCGACTTAGATAGGGAGCAATGGTCTTCTTTAGGCCTATGAAGAGTTATTTGGAGCAAACCAGAGTATTTTACAAAGAAATTACTTCTTTGCGATGCACACAAGACCTCTTAACTTTCAACTGTTTAAGGAAATTAGCAGCAATTTCATATGCAGTGTCATGCAGGAATTCTTTTTCATTAATTTTCTCAAGATATCTTTTAGCTCTGTGGCCACTAAGACTGTCAAATTCCCCATCCTAAGCTCCATCTGATAGATTCTCAAATAAATTTTGATTGGTTATAGCCATTATTTTCTCATTAGTCTCTCAGCAACATGAAAACTAAAGAGAATATCACAGTCACTTACATGAGTTGTTGGCTTACGTCATACAAATCGGGTAATAGTTTTTCACGAATATTGATGTCCCGAATGTACAGCTGCAAAGCGCTGCGGGTGACATTTATATGATATGATAGCATGATGTTTAATACTCCCAACCATCACTGTTTCATCGTGTGCTCTGCTGTGCAACAATTTCTGCACATATGAGAAGAGAAAATTCATTTATATGTGCTATAACGTTAATTAAATAACCCATACCGAGAAAAATAACTACTAAAGAAAGACAGCAACGTATATATATCCAGCTGACAGCGTATTCAGATTTTCAATAAAGTTCCCAAACCCATCTGGTTATCCCTAACTGCGTCCTACTTTCTGTGGAAGTACAAATGCTACAGAAACAACCCCAAGACAATGAGCGCTTGTTTTCAGCGTGATCTGCAGACCATCAGATAAGTCGTTTGAACCTAATACTAAGTACTTGCAATGAAGAACTATCTAGTGATACAAAGGCAGTGTCAATGAGCGCTTGTTTTCAGCGTGATCTGCAGACCATCAGATAAGTTGTTTGAATCTAATACTAAGTAGTTGCAATGAAGAACTATCTAGTAATACAAAGACAGTATGAAAATGTTGAATTTCAAAACTTAATTTTTTGTTTATTTCTATCCATCCTCAGGCCCACTGTGCAACGTGGAAAAACGGAAGGGCTTCGAATAGGTAGAATGACTAGAGTGCACTGTTTCATTAATCTTAAATCTTCTGACACCACTCTCCTGCGCACGTTTTACGAGGCAGGTCCGTGGTATTATTCAGGAAAGATAGTCACCTTATGGGAACCTGATTGAGAACTCGAATGCGTTTTGAGCGATGTCTATAATAAACAGGGTGACAAATTGGTGGTAAAAACGATACATAAATAAAGAAGAAGGCCAGACGAACAGACGCCCCCCTCAGGTGGGGGAAGAGTATTAGAATCTATGTAAACGGAACAAATTCACTGGTGCAAGTTGCTGTTTACCGTGTGTGTGTTTTTTTTTTGGTAATGTTATTTCAGAAATCATTGTAATTTTTGTAATCACCTTTGCTTTTAAAGAAAGAGACAAGTATCCTCACGTTTATTTGGAACACTTCTTCCATCCAGACATGCCTAATAAATTCTGGCCAGCCACTCATACTCTATCACCTCCTCTCTCATGTAATCCCATGACCTCCAGATTCCTCTAAACTCACTACGTCCTCATCATTCACTTCCACAAGTATTCTGTAGAAGTACTTATTCTCCCTAAAATCTTGGCTATATTTTCCGTCTATGTTTAGTATTTGTTTTATTTTTTTTTCTCACTCCTAACTGCCACATCCATCCTCTGTATACCTGAACGTCATATTCTGTCATGCAATTATATCTCAGATCATATCATTTTTCGTTAACTAAACCTACACAGACACATACATTACGTATATATATATATATATATATATATATATATATATATATATATATATATATATATATATATATATACATACATACATACATATATATATATATATATATATATATATATATATATATATATATATATATATATATATATATATATATTGCATGTGTGTGTTTAAAAGGAAAAAATTCCTCTTGCATGGCGTCGAAATATCTGAACAAGCAGGTCAGTATTTGACAACTGCCGGCTTGTATGTAACCCCAGTTCATGATACTAATCAGTCATACTAGTGAAAGCTACCTCCATATATATAAGTTAACACACATCATTGGTGTTTCTGATTATGATTTCTTTAGTCATTAAAACTGAGCAGGTTGTCCCTGATGTGTCGTACCGTGAAAGCTAAAATCTCAAGCAGGCGGGAATAGAATTTTGAGTGATCGACTTATCCTTTAGCTGAAATGTTTGTCAGTATAACTAACAAGCGAATTCCTTCCCGTGTGTCGAATTATCGTAATGTAGAAAAGAGTCCGGTCCAGTGACATTCGTAGACATGCTTATTTAGAGTAAAAGGAGGGTTATCACTTATGGGAAAGAAGAAAATTTGATTTGTCGTGGATTGATATTGTCCAGCTTATAGCTGCGACTCGGAGAGATTATGCTCCTGCTTAAAATGAATACAATAAAAGAAACTCTGATACAACTCGGGAACATAAATGGTGGGTACGCTCAAATCAGCCCTTTTCGATGTAGAGCATACTTTGCTAAAACAAGACGGCTCTGCTACTCGATTTTCAGAAGAAAATGTAATGCTTATTCTGATGTGGTTGGCAATAAGAAGAGTAACGAACTCATTATACCACTTTTATTTCCTGAAGCTCAACGGACTTGTTTTGTGATGCCTTTTGAGGTGTAGAACTAAATTGCATTTTTCCATTTTTTCCTCTTTATGATGAAGAAGGATGATTACTTGGCTCCAAAGCTGTCTGTCATTCCTCTAAGCTAGCGACAGGAGGTTTCCTTTGCACGTATCAGAGAATGGATCATGTTAATCCATCAGCTAAATGCAGGGGTGATAGCACGTGTCGTGTCGATCACTGCTCAGTTATAACTTTCGTGTCATCCGCATTCTTTAATCAGTTGGCGAAAGTGGTCACGTGTTGCCTGATTTGTAACTAAGCCTTTAGAGTCCAGTCATGAGTTTGTACGACTGGTCTTGAATTAAGTGCTGCCTTTGATCATGTTAATCATGGAGTCTTTGTTTTCTGACTTAGACAGGTGGGAGTTGGGGAGCATTTTTTTTAGTATTTTATTGTTTTTATTTAATAATAGATTGCAAAGAGAAGCTGTTGACGAATATTTTAGTTACAACTGTAATGTGTTACGTGTTCTGAAGGATAGTATTCTTGGCTTATTACTCTACCATGTATTGGGATATATAACACTATATGTGGTTTGGTCTTGATAACAATGTTGCTATTGTGTTTGCATCAGTCACATCTGAATAGACCAGTAGCTACTACATCTTTTAATAAAGATGTAGCTAAAACTAATTTATGGTGCAAATTATGCGGATGACGTAAAACTTAAAAATACTCAAACTATGACTGATCGCCTGGTCAGTCTTGTCGTAGACAGTGTAGCCTATGGAACCATTTAAAATTCTATTGTCATTCTTGATTGCAAATTCACTTTTGAGAAACATATCCAGTCTGTCTTCCTTTAAATTGTCTCCGCAGTGGGCTAGTGCTGTAAGTACACCTCACGTGGTGCACTGTAGGCACTACTTGAGGGTCTTTGCATCATCCCTTCGGCCCATAGCTACAACCTCCCTCTTTTATTGCTTTTACTGTACCTCCGTTCATATTCTCTTTCATCCATCTGACTTTCCACCCTCTCTAACAATTGTTTCATAGTACAACTGCAAGGTTTTCCTCCTGTTACACCTGTCAAACCTTCTTACTGTCAATTTCCCTTTCAGCGCTGAATGACCTCATAGGTCCTTGGTCTTGGCCATTGGCCTAAATTCTATATTCTATCCTATTCTGTTCTCTTAATTTGCACAAGGAATCGGCATATTAATGAAATTTTTCAGCATCTGAAAAAACTTGAGGTTTGTTTAATTTCCTATTGCAGAGCTTCGTATTTTACTCTCCTGCACCGTCAGCCATTAAGTTCACACTGTGAATGTTTTGTAAAATTTTCGTAATTCTGTTTATGCTTTGCAATCAGATCCTTCCAAACTGTATCACCCACCATATAATAGTAGATTTGCTGTTAAATTTAACAGTCTTGTCTTTTCTTTTGCGAGGTGTGACCAAAGTGTGGGGTGATGTTTCCAGACATGTAGTCAAATCTTGGAAACTTTAGAAGGTCAAAATTTGTGCGAATGCTTTCGTATTAGCCAGAATCTCTTCATAGTTTGTTTTTATCATGCTTATTTTAATTTTACGAATATTCTCTTTTCCACACGGCTACTTTCTCAGTGGAGCATTCAGACTTTTAGCTGAGATTGCGGCCTTCATAATAATAATAATAATAATAATAATAATAATAATAATAATAATAATAATAATAATAATAATAATAATCGTTTTCTATCACGCCCCCATGATGGTAATAGAAAATGATCAGGCAAAGAGCACTGTAGGCATTACTAAAGGTTGTTTGCAGCGACCCTAGCTGCAAACCCTTTCATTCCTTTTACTCTACCTCCATTCATATTATCTTTCTTCCACCTTGCTATCCAACCTCTCCTAACAATTGTTTAGTGGTGCAACTGCAAAGTTTTCCTCCTATTACACCTTTCAGACCTACCTACTTTCATTTTCCTTTCCAGCGCTGAATGACCTCATAGGTCCCAGTGCTTGGCCTTTGGCCTAAACTCTATATTCCATATCCATTCCATTCCATTCCGATCAGGCAAAGATCATCTGGGACTATGGTAGGTAGGGTGGTACGTGCCAATAGACCAGACTTGACGCTGATTGACAAAATCAAGAAGAGTTTCATACAGCATTATACGCTGTACAGAAAAGTGGATTGCGGCGAAGAAACTTCGGCGCATGTTAAACTTGTTTACCTCCGAATTCACCGTAATACCCTCAAAGCTCACTACAACACCAGCTGCAAATTTCAGTATTTCTCGAGAAAAGTAGGCCTGTTTGGAGAGGCACCTAAGTGTTAGTATTCGAAATTCATGTTTGGAAATCTCAACTTGATAGTTTGCGTCTAAATCCGTGATTATGAAGCAAAACTCCATGTGATATTTTTTGTGATGGATTGCGTAATTGAAAAATTGCTTTCATCATGAGTCTCTGCGTATGAAGTCAACGAATAAAGGATTATTTCTGGAGTGAGTATCAGTGTCTGACGAATTTCATGTGAGAGCATCACCAACACTCACATAATGAAATGAATGCACACAAATTCAGGCTTTATTGCTTGCGATCGTAACATAATACACTAATATCAGTTAAAAATGAACACGATTGTCAACAGTTTATCTACAAGGCCAACTACACATATTAAAACATTGTTGATCAACTGAAAGGCGACATTGGTGAGATATTGTGAAAGAACTGTACAAAAACAAGTACATAAGAGCGTTTGGAGACAGCAAACCTTCACCAAAACTGCAGTCCACCCGCCAGAGTCCCTTCTCTCCCAAGAATTTTGTAAGTTGTTGCCAACCAAGAGGCCCAACTTTGGTAAAATTTTCTTAAAACTCAACGCGTCATTCTTTGTGTAAGCCTACTACCAAACAGGGAACCAAGCCGAACCAAAATGATAACCTCCGTTTAGGAGGCAAATACTTACAAGTTAGTTTTGGTTGCTGATGCTGGCAGTCCACAGATGGTGGATTGTAAGCATCAGTAGGCCTATACAGTGTGTGGGGTCTCGTATTATAATTAAATAATGAAGGAAGCGTAGTAATGTAATATTTGCTACCGTTGCTGTTTTTTTTTTTTCTAGGCATGTGTTTTGCATCTGTTTCCTTTGTGTGTGTTCTGCAGAATCTGATTTCACTTCTGATAAGTCTTACTCTTGATTAAACATATAGTGCAGAATTAGTTTCTTTTTAAATAACCAATAGTTGATGGGGTTTAGTGATAAGGTCTCTTTTTGTTCTGTTGGTTATTTGGTTCTATTGGCCGGTCTCTGCAGTAGCTTCTTTGAACACATAAAAATGAGAGATTATTCCATCATCGTTAATCTGTTTAAGCCAACTCGAAAAAAAATTATGAGGGCAGCTCTTAGTTTTCGATAAATACTGATAATCCAGGAGCAAGATTTATTTAACTTTAAAGTATATTTTTATGAGAAATGGTTTTGCAACATGTTTAGTAAGAGGCAACTCTCACAACATCACCCTTTATAGGCTTTTCGGTGAAGAGATAATTCTAGCCTTGCTAATTCTCCTAAGATCTCCTTCATATTATCACTTGTTTGAGTGAATCTGGTAAGTTTTGTTAATCCCATCATTGTTAGTCTCTTGGTTTTAGCGGTCACAACCCTTCTGTACAGTTTCTTAATTCAACAGCAGAAAGCTGTGGCTTCACTGTCCCTCATATTCCAGCTCTCATAGCGCTTTGGTTAAGTAAGAGAGAAACGTCGTCCCATTAGTCTTCATAAACTCCATGTCCAGAACGGGGCGACCATTCTCGTCCTTCAGCGTGTCGACCTCCTGTCTGCGAATTTCTTCGAAACCCAGTTTCTTAGAGATGTGGTACGTGATGATGTTCACTGCTTGAATGGAAGCCACATCGCAGCCCATCTCTCTTCCTTTCTCCTCACTCAGCTGGGGGATTAATAGCGAAAGATGAATGTCTTGAATATGGAAGACGGCGAGCTGTGACCACATTTCTCGTTCTTTTCAACAGGCATCAGCCATAAAGACTAATGATAACTAAGTCGCTCATAATTAATAAGAGCAGTAATGAATCATTAATAGCCGTGGAAGTGATAAAGAAGGAAAACTACAAGTCTTAGTTTTGTCATCTGCAACTTTGCAGATTACCTCATCCGAAGTGTCCTTAGGATAACATATGAAGGCTGTAAACTGAAGGTGTCCCTTAACTGGTTAGCATCATAGTTGTTCCTGCAAATACTATAGTTCATTACATTACTTCCTATTATTACTCTTTGTAAATAACTTACTTCCATTAAGGTTTAAATTTCACCTTCCCGTTCGCCTCTTTGAATAAAGTACTAAATACTCCTGTATATTCATCATATTTTCTGATAGTGTTAGTGTGAAACGACAGTCAGTACCGTGTGAGGCTTGTTTAGATTATTTGCCTTCTTCCAACCTTTGCCTAAAGTCAGAAAAGTTTCTTACGGAAACCTGATAATGCTGCAAGATGTAGATGGGAAGAATTTCAGTGGCTAAAGTTGTCACTCATCTTTTATTCTTCTCAACTTTCCAGGTACAGAAACATCGTGTCACTCACTTTGATGAGCTCCTGTGCCAGTCCTCTCCTCGTGTAATCGGGATGGACGCATAAAATCATCAACTCAAGACACTTCTTGAATTTCCCCTGGAAGACGTCCACTCCTGTGCTGAAGTTGCGCATGACATTTGAGTACCAGTTACTCTGCAGAGAGAAAGAGAAGTGAATTACGGTAAGTAGACCATTTACCTTTTTTTCAAGTTTATTTCTTATGAGTTCTCAACTAATGTTTACGTATGCATATGTTGAGGCTTCTTTGTTTATCATTTTGTATTGTCCTAAATAAGTCTTTCCTCATATGGGCATTATCTTCCTGGAAGCTTGCCTAGGAAATTAACTGCGTTTTTTGGATTGTTCCGGTGAAGGTTTGTACACTTTCGTATTATTATGTTTGAGGTTATATTGAAGCAGACATTTGTGTCGTGTTTCATGTCTTTTTACTCTTTATTCTTAGGGTCTACAACATTTTCTTCCAGTTCACTGTACTGTTTTTATTATTCCTAAATCTGCGCTTTCTTTCCTAGGTCATCCTATTGTTTTCATCTCTATTTTGTGCTTATCATATCGCATTGTGTCCCTAGTTGCCATCTCCAGTCTCCTTTGTGTTCAAAATCCTTCACTCTTTTCATCCTAATACTCCACTACTTTCCTCTGAAATCGTCTTCCGTTTCGTAATCACCTTTCCTTTTTATGTCAAATCCTATCTTGTCATCCTGAATCTTCATCCTCTCTCATCCCATATTCTCCTGTCTTTGCTCTTAATGTTCCTCCTTTTATATCCAAAAGCCTCTGTTTTTATCCCAAAAGCACCCCTTTTCGTTCACAAGCCTTCTCCGTTTCGGTCCCAAAGCCTCCATAATCACCCCTAATCTTCATCCATTTTGATTCCAAGTTCTCCATTTCATCCCATAAATACCCCTTTCGTTCAAAAATCTCGTCCCTCTTCGTCCCATGTCATCTTCCCCTTTCGTCCCCTTTCATCCCAAAATCACCGTCCCCACTTTTTTCCAAAACATTCTCCGTTTTCGACCCAAAATCCCCCTGCATTACCATGCCTCATCCTCCTACCACATCCTTACCTAAAACTATTCAAGTGTACCAGCTTCATACTATTCAATCTCAAATAATTGTGTTTCATCCCGAAAATCCAAAGCTCTTGTTTTTTTTTTGTTCGCAAGCTTCACCCATTTAAATCTTCATACTCCATTTTTTCCCCAAAATTTTCCTTTCTGCTTACAGGCTTACTTACTTGTACAGTAATTCTAAATCCCCTTTCCTTTTCAACCCAAAACCTGTCCTTTCACCCACGCAGCTCTTCTTTCAGCCCACAAACTTCACCCTTTTTAATCCTGAATCTCCCCCTTCTATCACCCCAAAACCTCGCTTTTCATTGACAACCGCCTTCCCTGTTTATCCCAACTATTATTGCTCTTTCACTTGCGCCCCTCCCACCCCATCAAAAAATATCCTTCCCGTTTCACAAGTATTCTCCTTTTTTCCATTTCAAACGTCCCCTTTGCATCCCAAATCCTCTAACCTTTTCCTCGTCGTATTTGGTCTCTTGGAAGATTTCGCTGTCGTCTGGTGTGACGATGAAGTTGCTCATAACAGCAATGATCCTCCCAGAGGGTTTTTCCCTCATGCCGTAACTGGCACCGCCTCCGAGTCCTCTGTTCGCCATTCCTGCTATAAAAGGCGTCATCTCTTTGGCGGTGGACTTCACTCCTACGCACTAGACGACAATAACAAAATGAGAATCACATTATGGCAAAAGAACTGTCGCAGAAACAGCAACTACGTATTAATAATCATAACAACAGCTTGCACAACAAATATTGATAATTATAGCAACATTAACAACAAAACAACAGTTACAGTAAGGGATAACTTCTCTAATAGTTTTGAATATAAGAAAAAATAAGGGTAGCTGCACCAACAGTAAAGAGAATAATGGGGCTTTATTAAGGCAGTTACAACTTATATAATTGTAGTAACGCCAATAATAACAGTAAAAATGTTGATTGTAACAACAAAAGCAACGACAAATGGGATAGTAACTGCAATAATGACTACGGAATTAAAGAATGACAGTACCAACTACAATAAGAAATAACCGAGTTACTTTAAGATTTGTAAAAACGACAACAACATTGACAAAATACGTTTATATATTCACATATCACATTTCAGTTGCTATCACACGGAAATTATTTAGAACTGCAGTTGTTTAGTTTGAGGTACATGTATATATATATATATATATATATATATATATATATATATATATATATATATATATATATATATATATATATATATATATATATATATATATATATATATATATATATATATATATATATATATATATATATATATATATATATATATATATATATTATATATATATATATATATATATATATATATATATATATATATATATAGTTTATAGACATATATAATATATATATATATATATATATATATATATATATATATATATATATATATATATATATATATATATATATATTATATTATTGTTGTGAGAGCATCGCATAATATCATGATAGTTTCTAGAGGTTAGAATGACAAGTAATGGGAAAAACGAGGAACATAAAGTAGTCTTTTCCTAATGACAAGCTAATGTACCATCATTCCTGTTTTGCGGTGTTTGTAAATTTAACGCAGAAGGTTGAAGAAAGAAGACACTTACCACTGGTTCATAGGGCACGTATCCAACATCCAAAAGTTCTCGAAGGCCTTCTTTGTCATTCTCCGACAGAATAAAAGTCTCCAGGTCCATTTCAATTGTCTTTTGACCTGAAAATGAAACTTTGGTCCATAAGTGAGGTAACTCGACGTGGAATGAGAGCTAAAAACTCATACTCGCACGAGGTGGAAAATTCTTGCAGAATAATTCCTGCAGTCGTGTCTACGAAGAGGCACAGGTGAAATTGAAATGTGGGACTATTAAAAATTGCATTTTGTCTTTTGTAACTTTACTTAGCGACACTGCCATGGAATTATCCTCAAAGATTATTATCATTAATTTCTCAACGTGTGATGAACAATTGAGTTCAAAGATAATGAGGGTAAAAAGACAATGAAGAAGTAGGATATTAAGCTTTCCAAACTCCTAGAAGATGAAAAACACAAAGGTGGATTTTCATTATTAAAAGGAGATGATGATTCTGTAAGTGAAATTTGTGTTCATATTTCGTTGCCACACACACACACACACACAATATATATATATATATATATATATATATATATATATATATATATATATATATATATATAAATATTACATACATGTAGAAATATATCTATTTCTACATCTTTCCAAGCATCCAAGCCACTAAACACTTAATTTAAAGCTGAAAAATAAAACAGTGCATTTTAGCACTGCCTGATAAGGAAGGGCAAAAGGAATATTGTCCCCTCCCTTAATCCAATAATTGCATTTTGTATATCTCTCCCACTTTCTCT
>NC_089761.1:46319272-46421772 GCF_040412425.1 Macrobrachium rosenbergii | reverse complement strand
CCCTTTCTTGAGGGTACAATCGGGCATTTTTCCTCTTTTTTGTTCACTTTCCTGTTCTTTCAAAAAGTGTGTAGGACAGGCTGATGAGAAAGAAAAGTTGCTAGGTGGAATATCAGGAAAGTTCCTTCTTCTTTATGTAATCCTTTCCTTCTGAGCTTTTTAGAATTTCTAAATCCATCCTGGCGGGTTTCTTATATGCCTTATAAAGGTGTACCAGCTCCACCTTATCGACCAGTTGCTTCCAGCGATTTTTGAATGACATTTGGTTAGGTTTATGTATACTTTCAATGTAATATTTGTAAATAATATAAATACTGTTGTTGCTGATTCCAATATTATTGTTTATTGTTGAGCTGATTTTTATTATGTTGTTGTTATTATGAGTATGTATTAGTTTTACTACTAATTTTATGTTGTTAGTTTAAATTCTTTCGGGAGACATTGGGATGAACCGTGGGTCTGCTACTCATTACTGTAAGAAAAATTGCAGAGCACATTACTCAAATATTCGGGGCTTAAGGTCAGATCTTCTTGATCTCGAGAGTTGTGCCTGTAACTACGATTTGATGTTTTCATCTGAGACTTGTAAGTAGTAACAAGTAAAAGGTCAAGTCTTTAATCCCAGGGTTTGATGGCCCAGATTTTATTTATCATTTTAACATCCCACATGCGCAAGGTATGGCTACTGCGTACACTAATTCGGGACGACCTGTACATCGTCAGAAAAACTTGGAGTGTAGTTGCCATAAAATTCTTTGCTTTGAGATTTTCAGTTAGTTTTACTATGTATACATATTTTCTGGTTACCACAACCCAGAAGTTCTTCATTGGTGGGGTGGGTAGAGCTCCCGGCTAGCACGTTGTTTGCCCAGCGTTCGACTCTCCGACCGGCCAGTGAAGAATTAGAGGAATTTATTTCTGGTGATAGAAATTAATTTCTCGTCATAATGTGGTTCGGATTCCACAATAAGCTGTAGGTCCCGTTGCTAGGTAACCAGTTGGTTCTTAGCCACGTAAAATAAATCTAATCCTCTCGGTATAAGGTTGGTTAGCGGTCTTTGATTTTGCTTCTATGTCTTTTTTTTTTTTGTTTTTTCGGTTTTTATCTTGTATTTTAACTGTGAAGTATTTTATGGATTTTATTGATTTTAAGAGCAATTTTAAAGTAATTTTATTCATTATTTAACAGATTCCTGATGATGTAATAAAGCTTTTTATTACGAAACGTTGGAAATAAAGAATTATGTAGAGATGAATACGTTTCCATGGTCGCTAATGTATACCACTGGCCGTCGCCTACTTCTGTTCTTGATATATGATATATATATATATATATATACTCATATATAAACACATATGTATATATATATATATATATATATATATATATATATATATATATATATATATATATATATATATATATATATATATATATATATATATATATATATATATATATACTGTATTATTACCTGGGTCGGTCAGTTATTTACTTTAACAATCGATTAATTGGAGTAATATTACCTTGCTCTACCTAAGACCCACATAACTCTGCCAATTAGGGCCAAGCAGTAGTGTTAAAGTAGTATAACCAGACCACTGAGCTGAATCTCAGCTCTTATAGGGCTGGCAATTAGGGCCAAAGAAAGCTCTAAAGGGCAGATAATAAAATGGATAAGGTCTCCAGCTGAAAAACTAGTATTACCAGAATATAAGAGTATTATACAACCATGTGGATTAATTAAGTAAAGTTACTGAAAACTAGTTTCAACAAAAGTAAAATGAGAGGAAGAGGATTATTTACAGGAGCTAACAGCAGCTCAACATATACGTCCTAACCAGGACAGATACCTTAGTACTATATAAAATGATTGCTTTTATAAAGCAGCTGAATTCAGTGAACGTTGAACTGTGGCTTCTTGGCACTGACGATGCAGATTCTTCTCCAAGCAAGAGGGAATTTCCAGGCCCAAGGCGTATACACACATCTAGAAAATAAGTATCCAGATAACAATCTTGCACCAAAGAAGCTCTCACTAGTAATTAATTAATCACAAGGGACAAATCTTATCTCAGGCATAGTACTTTTAACATCATGGAGGGTAAGTTATGTTATTTCACTAGACAACAATGAATGCAATTGATATTTGACTTCATAAAGGGAATATGCTTCACTAGGGGTTCTCAGTTAGGGGCTTCTAAAGACATGAAAATTTGAACAAGAAAAACGAGAGATTCAGCTGAAGAAAAAGAACACTGGGAGTAATTGTCACAATCCGACTTACCGCTGGGTTAAATAATGCAGTGATCAGTTGCATTAATCTTTCTTTGTCTGCTAGGAATAACAATCGTCCTACGTGATGGGGACAAAGGGGGAGAAACAAAGATTGCTCAGAGAAAGCACTGAACAAGTCCATTTGCTATGTTAGCTGAGCTGAGAGTCACCGATGACAGGTTGACTTGGGTCGTGTGACCTTCAAGGCTCCTCCCCCAAGTGTACTTTGGGCAACGGTCGTGGGTATCATCTGGAAAATGACAAAGACTCACCAGTACATAGGTCAAAGAAAAGTGGGTTTTAAGGACAGTATATCTAAGGTCTGGCCCAGCAAAACCATACCCCCTCTATGAAGCCTATGAGTTTAAAATTCTCACCCTTCGGTTGGTTGGCAGGCTTAGTTTGAAAACAACCCCTGCTTCTTCCCACTCTCTTTCTCATGCAAGAAATGTACGTTGTGTTCCTAGCTTTAAGAGAAAATTAATTTACTATTCTACTAAGAGGCAAGGAAAAGACAGCAATATATATATATATATATATATATATATATATATATATATATATATATATATATATATATATATATATATATATATATATATATATATATATATATATAGAGAGAGAGAGAGAGAGAGAGAGAGAGAGTCAACACCGGCATTCACCAGGGATAGGGACCACAACCACCCATGGATAGCTAATCCTTGAATACTTGACACCCCCCTCTCAAAATGCTTATAACTGCCTATTTTAATAGTTCAAACACCAAAGATTCCCTCTAAAAACACTTATAACTGCCTATTTTAATAGTTTGTTGCCTATTTTAATAGTTCAGACACTAAATATACCTTAAACTATCATCCTAAAGCACTTTAATACCATTTCAAAGTCATCTTACAACATTACCCTTAATGCAGCATTACCCTTAAAAATATATGGCTTACAGTTATGGGTGAAGACCAATCAAGTTACTCCTATATTCAGGCACAGCCATTTTCTTGTACAGTTTCAGTTTGTTTCTTAGTTTTGTTTGTGATATAGTAATTCATATTTCATTAAGAGAGAGAGATAGAGAGATAGAGAGAGAGAGAGAGACAGATACTGTTTGGCCGGCACCCTTCACATTAATATGTCAGTTAGGGCAACACCCCTTTCCTGCTTATCTACCAGAAAAAGACTGGGAGCTCCACAGAATTATGCTAAAATCGTACCTAATTTACTATATTTTACTATATTTTCCTAGTTATTGAAATGCAAAACGTTGTAATTATTGCATGGAAAGTAACGTCATGTTTCTCTATAAAACTATACAAAAATAAACATACATGTTACATATGCATAAAAAATCTCTCTCTCTCTCTCTCTCTCTCTCTCTCTCTCTCTCTCTCTCTCTCTCTCTCTCTAGAGAGAGAGAGAGAGAGAGAGAGGGAAAGGAAGGAACAGAGGAAAAAATAATTCTGCTGTGGTTGACAATAAGAAGAGTATAATGAACTCATTATACCACTTTTTTTTCCTGAAGCTCAACGGACTTGTTTTGTGATGCCGTTTGAGGTGTGCAACTAAATTGTATTTGTCCATTTTTTTCTTCTTTATGATGAAGAATGATGATTACTTGGCTTCAAAGCTGTCTGTCATTTCTCTAAGCTAGCGACAGGAGGCTTCCTTGATGTTAATCCATCAGCTAAATGCAGAGGTGATAGCACGTGTCCTGTCGATTACTGCGCAGTTATAACTTCCGTGTTATCTGCATTCTTTAATCGGTTGGCGAAACGTCTGAATATTTATCCAGAAAGTGGACACGTGTTGCTTGTTTTGCAACTTCACCTTTACAAGCATCAGGGTGCTTGTGATGCGCTTCCTTCGCTTTCCGATTGTGCGCAGATGTACCTAGATTCCAATCATGAGTTGTACGACTGGTCTTGAATTAAGTGCTGCTTTGATCGTGTTAAGCATGGATCCTTTGTTTTCAACTTTGACAGATGAGCGTTGGGGTGCATTTTTTAGTATTTTATTATTTTCTTTAATAATAGATTGCAAAGAGAAGCTGTTGATGAATATTTTAGTTACAACAGGAGTGTGTTATGTGTCCTGCAGGATATTATTCTTGGCTTGTTACTCTACCATGTGTATTAGAATATTTAACACTATATGTGGTTTGGTCTTGACAACAATATTTATTCTATTTTGACCAGTCCCATCTGAAGAGACCAGTGGCAACCGTACCTCTTAACAAAGATGCAGCTGAAGCTAATTTATGGTGCAAATTATGCGGATGACGCAAAACTCTTAAATTCAAACTATGACTGATCGCCTGGTCAGGTCTTTTCATAGACAGTGTATGCAACTACATTTAAAATTCTATTGTCATTCTTGATTGCAAATTCACTTTTGAGAAACATATCCAGTCTGTCTTCCTTTAAATTGTCCTCGTAGGGGACTAGTGCTGTCAGTGCACCTCACGTGGTGCACTGTAGGCATTACTTAAGGGTCTTTGCAGCGTCCCTTCGGCCCCTAGCTGCAACCTCCCTCTTTCATTCCTTTTACTGTATCTCCGTTCATATTCCTTTTCTTCCATCTGACTTTCCACCCTCTTTAACAATTGTTTCATAGTACAACGGCGAGGTTTTCCTCCTGTTACACCCTTCAAACCTTCTTCTTCTTCTTCTTCTTCTTCTTCTTCTTCTTCTTCTTCTTCTTCTTCTTCTTCTTCTTCTTCTTCGTTTAACGTGCTATTTCCCATTTTTCATATGGGGTAAGCACGATGCCTTCTTTTTTTGAAGGGCTTTGACCTTCTCACTGTCAATTTCCCTTTCAGCGCTGAATGACCTCATAGGTAGTAGCGCTTGGCCACTGGCCTAAATTCTATATTCTATTCTATTCTATTCTATTCTATTCTCTTAAATTGCACAAGAAATCGGCATATTAATGAAATTTTGCAGCACCTGAAAAAACTTGAGGTTTGTTTAATTTTTTATTGCAGAGCTAAATATTTTACTCTCCTGCACCGTCAGCCATTAAGCTCACACTGTGAATGTTATGTAAAATTTTCGTAATTCTGTTTATGCTTTGCAGTCAGATCTTCCCAGACTGTATCACCCACCATATAATACCGGGTGTTTCGAAATTAGAGCCCCCCCCCCTCCACAGAAGAAATGGAAAGTTATGAAGTTTTCTGCTATAGCCTGTCTCCAAGTACATTATTTTAAGTTTCTATTAAGCTATTTTTCATTTTACATTTCTTGTATTTTCAGACCGAGTGACGGAGTTAGATACAGCCATGGCTAACGACTCAGAGGAAATCAGATGGCTTGACAGAATCCCGGCTATAGCCTTCAGAGAGGCCAGGGATGCTGGCGCATCCTTCATTTCATGTTCCTGGATAGCTAAATACATTAAAAGAGATGAATCCTTTGTTAAAAGAAATTGGAACAAAAATCCATATGACTGTCATCGTGAAAAGAGTGAGAATCTTGGAAGGCCTGAAGTCCATTCTCAGGGGTCAAAAGACATCATAACTGAGGCAGTGGGTAGACCAAGAAAGTCTTTACGTAAATTGACTCTTGAACTAGAAACAAAAAGGGGAAAGAAGAGAAGTTATAGTGCTGTATATCATGAGTTGAAAAAATCTGGTATCAAGCCATTTCATGTTATCAGTAAGCCCAACATCACTCAGCAACATTGGGATAAAGCTGACTTTCTCCATGTTGCCGCATCAGATAAATTCTTCATTTACACAGTCAGGAAGCCAAATCATAAAAATGAGATCATTTGGGCTGCAAAGTTGGATGATATCAGCGATGACGTGCACTATCGCCAAGTCGTGAAATTTCCTGAATGGGAATTTTTCTCTGTTTCACAGCCAAACGGTTAATGTGGATCATCAAAGAAAAAGGACAGTCATGGAATGGCGAATGCTTCAGAGAAACTGTGCTTACTGGTGAAGTATTTCCTTTTCTCAAAGATCTTGAAAATGTGTTATGTGTTGAAGAAGTCACATTTTTGCATGATAAGGCACCATGTTTCAAGGCTCTTCAGACACAGGAGCTGCTTTGAAACAGTGGTATCGATTTCTTCTCGTCAAGTGAATTTCCAGGTAGCTCCCCTGACCTTAATGTGTGTGAAAACATTGGTAGTATCTTAAAGGATCGTGTTGAAGCGCTCACAGTGAATTATGATTGTATACCAAGCCTCGACGACCTGCGAAGAGAGGTGACCGAAGTGCTCAGGGAAATGGAGTTTGAGTCTCAGCTTTTTTTGCGATTTGCTGAAATCATACCCCTCAAGAATGCAGGCTGTGGTACAGGCAGATGGATGCCACACAAAATATTAAATACTCAGAGAGAAACAAATAAATACCTGTTCTGAATTACTTTTGTTTTTGTCCATATCAATTTTAGTTTATGCTGTAGAGGGGTGGCCCTCTAATTTCGAAACACCCTGTAGTAGATTTGCTGTTAATTTTAACAGTTTTGTCTTTTCTTTTGCGAGGTGTGACCAAAGTGTGGGGTGATCTTTCTAGACATGTAGTCAAATCTTGGAAACTACAGAAGATAAAAACAGGTGCTAATGCTTTCGTATTAACCAGAATCTCATTATAGGTTAATTGTTTTTATCATGCTTATTTTATTACTCTAAAAATATTCTCTTTTCCACACTGGGCTACTTTCTCAGTGGAGCTCCTGGACTTGTAGCATTCAGATGATAGAGTCCGGTATAAAGACCCAGTTTTAGTTTTCTGTAAAAGAAAACTATTGAGATGGCTTTGTCTGTCCGTCTGCACTTTTTCTGTCCGTCCTTTTTCTGTCTGCCCACAGATCTTAAAAACTACTGAGGCTAGAGGGCTGCAAATTGGTATGTTGATCATCCATCCTCCAATCATCAAACATACCAAATTGCAGCCCTCTAGCCTCAGTAGTTTTTATTTTATTTTATTCAAGGTTAAAGTTAACCATTATCGTGCGTGTGGCACCGCTACAATGCAGGCCACCACGGCCAGCTTAGAGTTTCATACAGCATTATATGCTGTGCAGAAAACTCGATTGCGCCGAAGACACTTCGGCGCATCTTTTGCTTGTTTACTTCCGAGTTCACTGTAATGTCTTCTAAGCTCGCTAAAACACCAGCTGCAAATTATAGTATTTCTCGAGAAAAGTAGGCCTGTTTGGAGAGGCGCGTAATTGTCAGTGTTCGAAATTCATGTTTGAAAATCTCAACTTGATAGTCTGCGTCTAAATCCGTGATTAATGAAACAAAACTACATGTGATATTTTTTTGTGATGAATTGCGTAACTGAGAAATTGCTTTCATCATGAGTCTCTGCGTATGAAGTCAACGAATAAAGGAGTGAATATCAGTGGCTGACGAACTTCAGCCTTGTGAGAGCGTCACCAACACCTGCATAACGAAATGAATGCACACAAGCTCAGGCTTTATTGCTTGCGGTCGTAACATAATACCCCGATATCAGTTAAAAATTAACACGATTGTCAACAGTTTAGTCTACATGGCAAATACACATATTAGAAAATTGTTGATCAACTGAAAGGCGACATTGATGAGATATTGTGAAAGAACTGTATAAAAACAAGTACTTAAGCGCATTTGCAGACAGCAAACCTTCTCCAAAACTGCAGTCCACCCACCAGAGTCCCTTCTCTCCCAGAATTTTGTAAGTTGTTGCCAACCAAGAGGCCCAACTTTGGTAAAATTTTCTTAAAACTCAACGCGTCATTCTTTGTGTAAGCCTAGTAACAAACAGGGAACCAAGCCGAACCAAAATGATAACCTCCGTGTAGGAGGCAAATACTTACAAGTTAGTTTTGGTTGCTGATGCTGGCAGTCCAAGATGGTGGATTATAATCATCAGTATACAGTGTGTGGGGTCTCGTATTATAATTAGATAATGAAAGAAGGGTGGTAACGTATTATTTGCCATCGTTGCTGTTTTTTTTTCCTAGGCCTGTGTTTTGCATCCGTTTCCTTTGCTTGTGTTCCTCAGAATCTGATTTCACCTCTGATGAGACTTACGTTTGGTTAAACGTAAATGCAGAATTAGTTTCTTTCTAAATAACCAATAGTTGATGGGGTCTAGTAATAAGATCTCTTTTTGTTCTGTTGGTTATTCGGTTCTGTTGGCCGGTCTCTGCAGTAGCTTCTTTGAACGCTTAAAAATGAGAGATTATTCCGTCATAGTTAATCTGTTTAAGCCCGCTCTTGAAAAAAAAATTATGTGTGCAACTTTCAGTTTTAGATAAATACTGATAACCCAAGAGCAAACTTTATTTAAATTTAGAAGTACATTTTTATGAGAAATGGTTTTATAACATGTTTGGTAAGAGGCAACTCTCCCGTCACCCTTCATAGGCTTTTGGTTAAGAGATAATTCTAGCCTTGCTAATTCTCCTAAGATCTCCTTCATATTATGACTTGTTTGAGTGAATGTGGAAGACTTTTTTAATCCCATCACTGTCAGTCTCTTGGTTTTAGCAGTCAAAACCCTTCTGTACACAGTTTCTTAGTTCAACAGCAGAAAATTGTGGCTTGACTGTCCCTCATATTCCAGCTTTCATAGCGCCTTGGTTAAGTAAGAGAGAAATGTCGTTCCATTAGCCTTCATAAACTCCATGTCTAGAACCGGGCAACCATTCTCGTCTTTCAGCTTGTCGAGCTCCTGTCTGCGAACTTCTTCGTAACCCAGTTTCTTAGAGATGTGGTACGTGATGATGTTTGTTGCTTGAATGGACGCCACATCGCAGCCCATCTCTCTTCCTTTCTCCTCACTCAGCTGGGGGGATTAATAGCGAAAGATGAATGTCTTAAACATGGAAGACGACGAGCTTTGACTACATTTCTTTTCAACAGGCATCAGCCATTAAGACTAATGATAACTAAGTCGCTCATAACTAATAACAGCAGTAATGAATCAATCATAGCCGTGGAAGTGACAAAGAAAGAACAATACAGGTCTTAGTTTTGTCATCTGCGCCTTTTCCTCTGATCTTATCCCGTGTCTATAGGATAACATATGAAGGCTGTAATCTAAAGTTCTTCTTTATTTTTATCATTTTTCTTTGGTTAGCATCATTGTTGTAGTTCCAGCAAGTACTGCAGTTTATTGCATTGTTTCCTATTAGTAGTCTCTTTAAACAACTTATTTGTGTTGTAAAGACTGTAAAGTTAATCCACACTAAATTCTAATAAAGTGTAAATTTCACCTTCCCGTTCGCCTCTTTAAATAAAGTACTGAATACGCTGTATATTCTCATATTTTCTGAAAGTGTTGATGTGAAACAACAAAACGACAGTCAATACAGCGTGAGGCTTGTTTTGTTTATTTACCTTCCTCCAACCTTTGTCTAGAGTCAGAAAAGTTTCTTACGGAAACCTGATAATGCTGCAAGATGTAGACGGGAAGAATTTTGTTAAATATATATATTATATATTTATATATATATATATATATATATATATATATATATATATATATATATATATTAAATATATATAATGTGTGTGTGTGTGCTTTAACAGAGTGTGTGTGTGTGCTTTAACAGAAAAGCTAGGGAAGAGTTTGAAAAGGCGAACGACATCAGGAAAATGACTGATCTTTTCACCCAATAAAGGATAATATTGAAAATCTGAAAAATGTATTCAGTAAATACTGTTCTTATGAAGTTATTTCAACTGTCCCTTTTCTGTGTTACTGTTTTCGAATTTCTATGGCTAAAGTTGTCACTCATCTTTTATTCTTTTTAACTTTCCAAGTTTATGAACACCGTGTCACTCACTTTGATGAGCTCCTGAACACCGTGTCACTCACTTTGATGAGCTCCTGCGCCAGTCCTCTCCTCGTGTAATCGGGATGGACGCATAAAACCATCAACTCAAGACACTTCTTGAATTTCCCGTGGAAGACGTCCACTCCTGCGCTGAATTCGCACAAGACATTTGAGTACCAGTTGCTCTGCAGAGAGAAAGAGAAGTAAATTACGGTAAGGAGGCCATGTACCTTTTTTCAAGTTCATTTCTTATGACTTCTCAAGTAATGTTTACGTATGCATATGTTGAGGCTTCTTTATTTATCATTTTGTATTGTCCTAAATAAGTCTTTCCTCATATGGGCATTACCTTCTTGGAAGCTTGCCTAGGAAATTAATTGCGTTTTTTGGATTGTTCTGATGAAGGTTTGTACACTTTCGTATTTTTATATTTGAAGCTAAATTATATTGAAATCCTCTTTCCTATTCAACCCAAAAACTGTCCTTTCACCCAGGCAGCTCTTCTTTAAGTCTGCAAACTTCATCCCTCTCAATCCTGAATCTCCCTCTCTCTCACCTCGAAACCTCGCCTTTCATTGACAACCTTCTTCCCGATTATGTTCTTTCACTTCCTCCCCTCCCCACCCACCCAAAACTATCCTTCCGGTTCACAAGCATTCTCCTTTTTTCTTCTTAAACGTCCCCCTTTCATCCCAAATCCTCTAACCTTTTCTTCGTCGTATTTGGTCTCTTGGAAGATTTCGTTGTCGTCTGGTGTGACGATGAAGTCGCTCATAACAGCAATGATTTTCCCAGAGGATTTTTCCCTCATGCCGTGACTGGCACCGCCTCCGAGTCCTTTGTTTCCCATTCGTGCTACAAGAGGCAGCATCTCTTGGACGGTGGACTTCATTCCTACGCACTAGGGAAGTCGGGTAGAGTCGGGTTTAGAATGATTTCGACAATAACAAAATGAGAATCACATTAGGACAAAAGAACAACTAGCAATTATTGCCACAGCCATAACAAATAGCAACAAATAATGTCGCAGAAAGAGTGACTACGTATTAATAACTACGACAACAGTATGAACACCAAATAATGATAATTATAGCAACATTAACAACAGAACAATAGTTACAGTAAGGGAGAACTTCTCTGAGGCCAAGAGTGTTGAATATAATAACAAATATGGGTAGTTGCACCGACAGTAAAGAGAATAATGGTCCTTATGAAGATAGAGGCAACTTATATAATTGTAGTAACGCCAACAATAATAGTAATAATGTTGATCGTAACAACGACAGCAACGACAAATAGGATAATAACTGCAATGAAGACTACGGAATTAAAATAAAGAATGACAGTACCAACTATAGTACAATCAGATATAACTGACAGTTGTTGTAAGATTTATAGGAACAACAACAACATTGACAAAATACGTTCATATATTCATATCACGTGTCATTTGCTATTACACGGAAATTATGTGGAACCACTGTTGTTAGTTTAGTTATATATATATTATATATATATATATATATATATATATATATATATATATATATATATATATATATATATATATATATATATATATATATATATATATATATATATATATATATATATATATATATATATATATATATATTTATGTATATATGTGTGTGTATGTATGTATGTATATATATGTATATATACAGTAATACCTCAAATGTACGCGAGGTTCCAGAACCCATCGCGCAAGGCAAGGATTTGCATAAGTTTGCTACGGTCACTAAGAATACTAATAAATGCTTATTTCTAGAGTTTAAGCACTAAATATGACTCTAATCATGCTCCCAAAGTATTAAGCTAACTTTTAAATGGAATGACAGTTACTGTAATTTCATTTATAAGTTAGCTTAATACATTACTCTTAATAAAGAAATAAATGGTTGATGTAGAAATAGAGTACAGTATCGTAATGGGTACAGTATTTGTCACACTGGGACATTTACAGTAGGTACATACCTATACTTCCTTATTTGTGGGATGCTGTTTTCTTTTTTACTCAGAGTAAAAGACGTTTTCTTTGCACTACTAGTAAACCTCTTAAGTCAAAGTCATAAGAAGGTACAAAATGCAGTAAAACTGAGACAACAGTACGTTATATTCGTAGAAGGTTAAGATAAAATTCAATCAATTCAAAATTATTTACTGTACAGGTAAAGACGTATAGAGAAATAATAAGTTGTATATATATGTGTGAGCACTAACTGTAATACAAATTTTCCATACCGGTTTTACGCTTAAAAGAATGAAGACTTACAGAATACTTCAAAAATTAAACAAACACTTTCTGCAGGGGTATCACATCTTTGAAAAGTGCAGTAACTTTGTTAATGGGTGTCACATCTAGTAAGAGTACACTAACTGTACATGCTGTAATTACCTTTGTATCATATTTATGCGTGTAAAAAAATAAGACACTACATTTTTCATACAGATTTTACACATAAAAGCATGAAAACTTATAAATTACTTCAAAAATGAAACATAAAGACTTCTGCAGGGTTCCTCGAGGATTTTGCAAATGTCGCGTGTCTTTGAAGAAATCGCCTATGCCAATTAGTTTTAGTTTCCAGTGAAAAGTTCACGCTGTTGGGAGAGCATCGTGTAATATCTTGATAGTATCTAGATAGTTAGCATGACAAGTAACGGGAAAACCGAGGAACATAAAGTAGTCTTTTCCTAATAACCAGCCAATGTACTATCACTCCTGTTTTGAGGTGTTTGTATATTTAACGCAGAAAGTTGAAGAAAGAAGGCGCTTACCACTGGTTCGTAGGGTATGAATCCAACCTCCAAAAGTTCTCGAAGACCTTCTTTGTCCTTCTCCGACAGGATAAAAGTCTCCAGTTCCATTTTAATCGTCTTTTGACCTGAAAATGAAACTTTGGTCCATAAGTGAGGTAACTCGACGTGGAATGAGTTAAAAACTCATACTCGCACGAGGTGGAAAATTCTTGGAGAAAAATTCCCGCAGTCGTGTCTACGAAGAGGCACAAGTGAAATTAAAATGTGGGAACATTAAAATTTCCATTTTGTCATTTGTAACTTTACTTCATCGACACGGCCACGGAGTTACTCTTAAAGTTATTACCATTAATTTTTCAACGTGTGATGAACGATCGAGTTCAAAGATAAGCAGGGTAAAAAGTAGATGGAAAAGTCGAATATTTAGGATGCATTGGTAAGAATTTTAATTTTAAGCTTTCCGAACTCCTGGAAGACGAAAAGCACAAAAGTGGATTATTATCATTAAAAGGAGATGATGATTCTGTAAGTGAAATATGTTTTCATATTTTCTTGCCACACATTATATATATATATATATATATATATATATATATATATATATATATATATATACATAAATATATATTTATATATATACATATATATATTTATATATACATATATATATGTATGTATGTATGTGTATGTATACATACATACATATAAGCACATAATAACGATAAGAAAATAGATATGTGAACAAAAGAATAAAGCAAAGTTAAGGAAGTAAAGAGCAGAAATTAATTTATAAAAAACGTGTTTTACTATATTTTATATTCACACACACACACACACACACACACACACACACATATATATATATATATATATATATATATATATATATATATATATATATATATATATATATATATATAAAATAAATAAGTAGGAAATAGCTTGGATCTATCCCTTCTTAAAGTATTCTTCCCTCGGGCCCTTTTTTCTTCGTCATCGGGATGGGCTTTTTACGAAGAGGTGGATATTATAAGAACAAGAAAAAGATAGGGAAAAGAAAAGAGAGAAGCTGAGTTGAGGCGAAAAGAAGGGAACAGACCCATTTGCTCCTTTCCGTTTCTCAAGAGGCCTTACCATTGAAGCCTGAATTTTTCCACTATGTTTTGCCTAAACGTGTCGCCGTTGTAGTTGATTATTATGATAAAATTCGACGTAGCATCGCATGTGACTAAGCTAGGAACAGCACAAATTGGCAGGTCTATGCCAAAACTTTGGAAGGTAGCTTAGGCTAATGCATTTGCAGTCAGTATACCAGTTTTCACATTATTAGTGTCATCATAATGTTCATGTGCATTGTCAAAATTTATTGGCAGTATTATTGAAGAAATACTTCGAATAGTGTCCACAGTCTTTTTCTTGCAACATTATTATTATTACTTGGAGAAACTTTTGAAAGTTGTAATATTACTCTTTGTCGAGGACCAACGACTATGAGAGGAATTTTGGCATTGGTATATGGATTAAGCTTGTTGCTGTTTATATGGTCTCAAAACAACCCCTGAGAGACTCTGGTCTTGATGTCTTTTCTGATGCAGGGTGTTGCTTTCCCTGCTTCTCTTCTTGCATAATTGACTAAGGTTAGTTAATGCACTTGTATGCCTGTTAATTCTGGCCAGGGAAAATACACACGCATATATATATATATAAATGTGTGTATTATATATATATATGTGTGTGTGTGTGTGTGTGTGTAGATAGTTAGATAGATATACAATGAAATCACTCAAGTCGCTGAAAATATCCTTTGAAGATATGCACACAGTAAATTCACGAAAGTCCAGGGGATAGGTGTTCTTTTCATATAAGTATATATATATATATATATATATATATATATATATATATATATATATATATATATATAATATAAATATATATATAGGGGTTGTATATATATATATACTGGGGTTGTATATATATATATATATATATATATATATATATATATATATATATATATATATATATATAAAACCACAATGACGCAGTGAAAGCATGAGTGTTGCAGTGATTGTTGCGTTGTTTTCTACGGAATAACCCCCAGTAAGGAGGTACGCTTTTATTTAAAATATATATATATATATATATATATATATATATATATATATATATATATATATATATATATATATATGTGTGTGTGTGTGTGTGTGTGCGTGTACGTATGTATGTATACACATACATATATAGCTAGCTGTTTGTGTTTGCAAATGAAACGGCTAATTCTTTTAAATTTTTCTGCACCGGAGCTCGTCCATGATTCAGTAACTAGAAGATGAATCTGGCGGTTGAGTTTTCAGTACTACTATTATGATCATTGTAAGAGTCTGTTTTTACCAGTGTCCACCTGAGGTTATATTAACGCGTTATCAAGGCATTGCGATAAAGAGTAGAAGAATTTGAAGATAAGAATCTCATGATAAGGAACATTTCGAACTGACTAATCAAAAATCGTACAACAACTCGGAGACGATTTTTGATTAGTCAACTCGAAATGTTCCTTATCATGAGATTCTTTTCTTCAAATTCTTCTACTCTTTATCGCAATGCCTTGATAACGCATTAATATAACCTCAGGTGGACACTGGTAAAATCAGACTCTTACAATGATCATAATAGTAGTATTGAAAATGGTTTCATTCCGTCATGATTCTATGGCGGTTTGGTCTTTTTATACTCAAAAGTAGAACTTCTGTGATTACTAACGGTTGTGATGTCATTTTAGTAGTGATAGATTTTGTTTTCATTCTCGGGACGCTCCGTAATGGTGCACCTCAAACAATTTGTTTATTAAGCTTATGTCACTAACCTTGTTTTCGCCGGAGAATGCTAAAAACAAGGGGAGAGAGAGAGAGAGAATTGGTAACTACTCACTATTGTTGCAAGTTATTGCTTCCAAATTGTCCAAGCTTTCTTCGGTCCTTCAAGTGGAAGCCACCACGAGCAGTGCTGGTACTAACTCGATGCTTCGGTTGCCTGAGACACAGTGGTTCCTGAATGGGTGAACCGCTCGACTAATATTCAGATGTGACGTCATGAACGTCCTTTGTCCCATGGCTAAAAGACCACCTTCTTTAATTCATTTCAGACAATATGTCGATGACGGTCATTTGGCACAAACTATACATTTCCCGGAGCACAACCAAGGACATTCCTGTGAGCGTCCTAGCCATTTGTAAATTATGGTATTGGATATATGGCGGCTAATTAGTATATATGCGTCGAAACAACCAGTTCGGGATAGAATATTGAACAGACAGACTACCGGACTGGTACTCCAGACAGTCGCCTAGATTCAAAATATAGCTTTTGTGAAGACTTGGGATACAGTTACCTTAGAAATAAAACACCGACTTTAAAGAATATTTCATCGTTATGGGTAGAAGAGAATCTATCCTTGGCAGGCAACTTTCCTAGGAGAAGGCGCTCTCAAATAAACCAGCGGGTGGAAGGGACCCTTCAGCCATGGTAGGCAACCCTTCTAAGAGAAGATTGCTCTGGATACAAACCTTGTTCTCCAACCTTGGACTGTACCATAGCCATTGTACCGTGGCTTTCCATGGTCGTGGGATTGAGTTGCTTTGCTTGTTAAGGGTACAATCAGGCATTTTTCCTATTTTTTGTTCATTTTCCTGTTTTTTCAAAAAGTGTGTAGGACAGGCTGATGAGAAAGAAAAGTTGCTTGGTGGATTATCAGGAAAGTGCCCTTTTCTTTACCTAATCTTCTCCTGGGCCTTTTTTATTTTCTAAATCCATGCTGACTGCCCTTCCTCATTTGTTGTGGCAAACCTGGCTGGTTTCTTATATGCCTTATAAGGTGTGCGAGCTCCACCTTATCAACCAGTTGCTTCCAGCGTTTTTCGAATGACATATGGTTAGGCTTATGTATACGTTCAACATAAGTTTTGTAAATAACGTAAATACTGTTGTTGTTGATTGCTTTGTTGTTTATTGTTCAGTTGATTTTTATTATGTTGCTGTTTTTATGAGTCTGTTTTATTAGCTTTGCTACTAATTTTATGTTGTTAATTTAAATTCTTTCGGGAGACATTGAGCTGAACCGTGGGTCTGCTACTCATTACTGTAAGAAAAATTGCAGAGAACATTACTCAAATATTCGGGGCTTAAGATCAAATCTTCTTGATCTCCAGAGTTGTGCCTGTAACTACGATTTGATGTTTTTATCTGAGACACTTGTAAGTAGGAACAAGTCAAAGGTTGAGTTTTTAATCCCAGGGTTTGATGGCCCAGATTTTATATATCGTTGTAACATCCCACATGCGCAAGGTATGGCTGCATGCACTAAATCGGGACGACCCATATATCGCCAGAAAAACTTAGAGTGTAGTTGCGATGAAATTCTTTGTTTTAAGATTTTCAGTAAGTTCTGCAATGTATACATATTTGCTGTTTACTGCAATCGAAATATCGACGATTTGTGGAGACTGCAATGCAAAGTAGAGTGAGTGGCTTAATTCATATTCCACAGATCAACATGGCCGGTCTGCTTTTGAGTTGTGTGTATCCTCTGATTATGTCCAGCTAATTGAGGAACCCACTCATTTTTCTGGTAATAGATTTGACCTTATATTCACAGATGTTCCAGCTATTTTGAAGTGTAAGGTCTGTGAGTATATAGGCACTTCCGATCACTGGGCCATTGAGATGGACATATCTATCAATCAGTATATTCCTAATTCCACCATTGGGAAGACGGTCAGGCTCAAGCTTAGAGCCAATTGGGATTGCATTATGTAAGCATGTCAGGTACTTGATAATTCAGATGCTATATCAGATCCAGATCCCAAGAAGAAGGTGAATGAAAAGTTGATGGCTATTTTATTAAGGTATGTCTGTAGAAAGGTAAGTAAATTCAGACAAATGACGACCCATGGTTTGATGATGCATGTAGAAGAGCTTATAATGACAAACAGACCAAATTCAACATATGAAGACGAAACCTGTCTCATGAAAGTTACTCCAATTTTGCTGTCTTGCCATGCTGCGAATAGATTTTATCATATAGCTGAGAGAAATTACTATAATTCCTTTAAGACCCTCGTCTGTGGTGGACCAAATTGGCATCCTATATCTTTAGGTCAGGCTCATCCTCCATTCCTCCACTACTAACAGGTGATGGTAGATTGGTTATTGGCCCTAAGGAAGAAGCTGAATTGCTTCATCAAAATTTGGAAGCTAAGCAATCAGCTGAGGATGTCCTCCCTGATACTTGCCATCCTAAAACTATTCTTACAAAATTTGCATTTTTCTCCTGGGATGTGAAGAAATTTCTTAATAATCTGATCTTGATAGTTGGTGTGTAGAAGATCCTGATGGTGTCTTCCCTTTTTTTTTAAAAAAGGTTTCTAGAGTGTTTTCTTCCAAGATTAGGAGATTCTATGGATTTTTAATGTCAACGTAGTACCTTTGTGGATGAGCGCAAGGTTAGCAATGCAGTGCCTGTTCCAAAGAATGGCCTATCTGCAGACTGCAGTAACTACATGCCAATTTGTTATTCTCCTTATGCCCTCCAAAGTTGCAGAAAAACTTATTTTTAAGCCACTATATAGGTATGTAGACTCTAAAGGATTGTTTGCTGAGAGTCAGTATGCATATTGAAAGATAGGCCTTTGAGTATAGAGTAATTCAAATAGGTTTTAGTGCTGCTTTCGATTTAGTAAATCACAAGGCACTTATTTATAAGTTTCAGAATCTTGGAGTGGGTGGATATGATTTAGGTTTACTTCAAGATTTCCTCACAGGTAGAGAGCAACAAGTTGCTGTTGATGGGATATTTAGTGAACCAAGACCTATTGTGTCTTGAGTTCCACAGGGCAGTGTTCTTGGCCCACTGTTATTTTTAGTGTATATAAGTGATATGGTTATCAGCATGGAAAACAAGATTTTTCAGTATGCTGACGATGCAATCCTTGCGGGTGTCACTAAGTCCCCATTTATGAGAAATGAAACTGCCCTTAGTCTCAACCTTGACATGGAGCGGATTAGTGAATGGTGTAGTTGGTGGGGTATGAGGTTGAATTCTAGTAAAATGCAAACACTGTTGATTAGTAGATCTCGCACAGATTTTCCACCCCATCCTCCCCTCAAGTCGACGAGTCTCTGCTGAATGAGTCTGAAGCTTCAACTGTTCTAGGTGTGACTTCTGACTCACATCTTGCTTTTGAGAAACATCTAATGAAAGTGTCAGCAAATGCTGCACGAAAGTTAGGTATAGTATGAAAGACCTAATATAATTATAAGTGATAAAAGCATTGCAATATATTTTTTTATGTCATTTGTCTTTCCTTTGCTAGAATACTGTTCTCCGGATAGAGTGGTTCGTGGTGGTAGGTTTCTGTTTCTGAACATTTGTTATGACTTGGACCATCGACGGATGGTCTCTTGTTTGTCAGTTTTTCATAAGTTGAATTTTAGGAGAGATCTTTCCTGCCGAGAGCAACCAGATTTGCTGAACAGTATCACCAATATTTTGTAAATGTGCCTCACTTTAGAACTTCTGTTTCAGAGGTTCTTTATTCCTCTTAGCATTGGACTGTTGAACAGTCTCCCTGAGGATGTTGTGGAATTGGAACCTCAAAAGTTCAAGCGAAGATGCAGTGCATTACTACCCTAATACTATTCTCCTTGTATTTTAATATATTCTTTCTGTATTTCCCTTTACTTTCTCTTACTTCTTCCTAATGAACACCATATTCTTTGGAAGCTTGAATTTCAAGTCAGTGGTCCCTGTGGCACTGTTCCATATGAGTAGGGTTCATCTTCTGAATAATGATAATAAGAATTTTTCTTCTCTCTCTCTCTCTCTCTCTCTCTCTCTCTCTCTCTCTCTCTCTCTCTCGTGGTGTAAGGCGAAACATGCTTGTCTTTCTAGTTAAAGAAACTGTAGCAGTGTATTATATTGTGAGAGAGGTGCGAAATAATGAGCAGGAAGACAAGTACTGCTAGTTTATTGATGAAGCAACCCACTTATAAAGCGGCGTGCGGATGTCTGCGTATAACTCAGAGACCGTGGGTACAAAGATTTACAGGTGACCTGAGGTCAAACTATTTCTCTGCAAAAACAGGACAGGTACATACAGAAAACATAATGAGTAACAAAGTCTGGTCTGTTACAAAAATACTCTGTTACATATACACAATAACCGCAGAAAACGGGATGTTCATTACAGAGAACGTGTTGAGCGGGGACTTTACAATACTCCTCCCCAAGATGTAGGTAACGTCTGATCAAAGCAGGTATCTGCTGGGGCGACGAAGGGGGCCCTACTTTCTCAATGTCAACTGGAGGGGGTGGTCACCTTCCCTGGCGCCCTCTGGAGCAGTGTGTTGGGGTGCCCCCCTGTCTGGTTTTTCGGTTTTCCGGGGACACCCATGACATTTTTCTGCGCATGGGGCTGGCCAGGGGTTGCTATCTCCTGCGGGAAGCTTTGGGAACCACCCCCGACGTCCTCCTTCAGGAATGCAGGCTTGAGGCGGTCTATCGATATCCAGTCTTCCCTTCCGTGGAAGGCTACCCAGAATGCCTTTTTGTTCCTTTCAAGCACAAGGAATGGTCCTCTGTAGGGCCTGGTTAAGGATGGCTGCATGGCGTTGTCCCTGACGAAGACGTGGGTGGCAGAGGACAGACCGGGAGACATGAAGGGGATGTCCTGTCGGTGTATGTCCTCTGGCAGGGGGCGAACTTCCCAACCCTGTCATGGAGCCTCTGCATTACTATGTCGTCCCTGTCTTCTGCGATGAGTTCCCCCGGGACTACCAGGGTCTCCCCATAGACTTTTTCTGCTGAGGAGGGGTCGCTGTTGGCTCTGGGGGTGGTTTTCAATCCAAGGAGGACCCAGGGCAGCTGGTACTTCCAATTCTCGGAGGTGCAATGAGCCATGAGGGACGCCTTCAGGGAGCTGCTGAACCTTTCCACCATTCCATTGGTTGCGGGGTTGTAGGAGGAGGTGTTGTGGTGAGTGGTCCCCGGCAGGCGTGCCAGGGCGGTCCACAGCTCGGATAGGAAAGTGGGACCTCTGTCTGTCATTATGTGGTCTGGGACACTGAACCGGCTGATCCAGCTGGAGAGGAGGGCTTCTGCGCACGCACTGGAGGTGGCTTCTTTCATGGGCGTAGCTTCAGGCCACCTGGTGGAGCGGTCAACGACTGTTAGAAGGTATCTTGCTCCTCCTGATGGGGGAAGAGGACCCACCACGTCGATGTGGATGTGCCTGAAACGTCTCCTCAGCTGGGGAAACTTGCCCACCCCAGACTCGGTGTGCCGCCCTACTTTGCTGGCCTGACACTGCATGCATTGCTTTGCCCAGGCCGTCGCGTCCTTCTGTATGCCGTGCCAGACGAACTTCTCTGCCAGTAGCCTGGCCGTCATACTTCCGGAGGGACGTCGAAGACCAGCTGATGTCGGGAGGTGGGCACCAGGGGCAGGGGCGGCTAGTGCTCACGTCGCTCAGCAGTGTTGATCCTCCAGGGCCGAGGGGCACGTCCTCCCACTTCAGCGACGTGACGGCTGTGCGGTAGGCTGGGGTCTCTGGGTCGGCAGCCTGTTCGCGGGCGAGGTCCTCGTAGTCGATCCTGAGCTGCACTGCATCGATCTCGATTCTCGAGAGGGCGTCGGCTACTGGGTTCTTCCTGCCGGGGAGGTATTTGATGGTGCAGGTGAACTCCGCGAGGTGCTGCTGCTGCCTAGAGGACCATGTGTCCCCCAGCTTTGTGAAGGTGTGGACCAGTGGCTGGTGATCAGTCCAAATCGTGAAGGGCGTACCCTCCAGGAGGAACTTGTAGTGACGTACTGCCTGGTATACTGCGAAGAGTTCCCTGTAGAAGGTGCTGTAGCGGGACTCGGTGGGGCTGAGTTTCTTGCTGAAGAAGGTGATGGGCTGAGGGGTCCCTCTGATGACTTGTTCCAGGATAGCTCCGCAGGCAACGTTGCTGGTGTCCGTCATCAGCTGGAGGGGAGCACTGGGTTCCTGGTGGGCCAAAGATGTTGCCTTGGCGAGGGTGGCCTTTGTCAGGGAGAAGGCCTTCTGCTGGTCGGGGCCCCACACTAAGGTCTTTGGATGACCCTTGAGGACCTACGTCAGGGGGGCCATGGTGTGTGTGATCCCCGGGATGAATCTCCTGTAGTAGTTGACCATTCTGAGGAATTCTTGTACGGCCCTGATGGAGGTAGGGGTGGGGAACCTCTCGACAGCCTCGACCTTCGACGACATTGGGCAGACGCCCCCTGGGGATATCTTGTGGCCCAGGAATTCCACCTTCTCGATACCGAAGGTGCACTTGTCGAACCTGACGACGAGGCCACTCTCCTGAAGTTGCTGCAGGACCTTCTGGATGTGCCACAGGTGTTCCTTTTGGGATCTGGAAAAAATTAGGATATCATTGACGTAGCAGACACAGAAGTCCAGGTCCCCCAAGATGCTGTCCATCAGCCTCTGGAAGGTCACGCCCCATATTCCTCATGCAAAAGGTGGAGAAGGCGAAGACGTAGGACCCGAAAGGCGTGACGATGGAGGTTTTGGGGATGTCTTCTGGTGCTACTGGTACCTGAAAATATGATTTTAAGAGATCTAACTTTGAGAATATTTTGGCCCTGTGGAAGGAGGCCGTTAGATCCTGCATGTTTGGTAGAGGGTAGTGGTCGGGTTCTGTAGCAAGGTTGAGCCGCCTGTAGTCACCGCAGGGTCCCCAGGTGGTGTCCGCTTTCTGCACCATGTGAAAGGGGGAGGCCCATGGGCTGGGAGCCTTCTTGCATATGCCCATCCTTTCCATCTCAGCAAAGGCCTTCTTGCCCTCCTGAAGGCGCTGTGGGGGAAGCCTTCGGAACTTCGCGTGTGTCGGGGACCCTTTGTTTTGATGTGATGATATATCCCGTGTTTGGCAGGGGCCCCGGGCACCTGGTGAAGCTCGGGTTTGAAGACTTCTGGGAATTCCTTCAGGAGGGAACCATACTGATGGGGTGCAACGGAACAAATGGCGGACTCCCTGGGGCCCAGCGACAAGGACAGGAACTGGCAGGACTCGGTGTCCAGCAGGCGTTTGTGGCTGATGTCGACTGCCAGTCCGAAGTGGGCGGGGAAGTCCGCATCCAGGAGCGGGGTCCTAACGTCCGCGACGATGAATTTCCACCAGTACTGGCCAAGAATGGAGATCGACGGGAGCTTGGTGCCGCAGGAGAGGATGGGGGACCCATTGGCGGCCATCAGGGAGGCAGCCGGGTCTGGCGGACGTTTGCAGTCCTCTCTGGAAGACAGGAACACTGACCGAATGGCTCCGGTGTCAATCAACATCATCCTGCTGGAGATGGTGTTGCAGACATAAAACCCTACTGGTGCAGGGCCCCTGGGTGTTTCAGTTGCTGTTGCCATGGCGGCCTGTGTGTGTGGCTGCCGCCTCCCCTGTTTTTTGGAGGGAAGAAAAGGCAGGGGGCTTCGCATTTCCGGGCAGCTTTCCCGAAGAGCAAAGTCCCAGCCTCTCCCTCTTCTGCTGGTGGGATGGCATCCTCTGGGTGACGACATTGATGCCCTCCCCTGGTGAGGTCCTTTAGAGGCAGTTGATGGGGTGTGCGGGCATGGACAACTCCTGGAGTCCGGTGGGCCACCTGATCAGGTCCTCGACCGGAGGGTGTATGCCTCTGTGATCTGCCCATGGACCTCTGGTAGTAGCTAAGATCTCCCTTGACAGGGTGATCTCTTTGTGCCTGCCGCTGCTGTCAGTCTTGGGTAGGAGGAGGAGGTCCTGGAGGGCATGCCACGTTCCCCAGAGGTTTGTGTCCTGTCGGGGTTGAGGAGGTCAGGGTGTGGGCAGCTCTCTCGGAGGCCAGTAGGGAGCAGGTCTCGACGAGAGTGGCTTTTAACTCCTGGAAGGTGGTGGGGTTCGATGTCGTAATTAACCACGGGGCGATCTTGTATATCTCCTCCGCGAGGGCGTTGATGGCGATGTCCGCCCTCAACACCTCGTCGGTTAGGCCTGCTACCCTGAATTGCCCCTTGACCCTGTAGAACCAGGGCACTGCGTTTTGATGGGTGAATGGCAGCAGCCTTATGCTGAGGGCTGCCTTTGGTTGGTCCGTCAGGGGGGGTCATCGCAAGGGGTGCAGGTACCAGTGTGGAGGAGCTTGCGGGAGGGGGTTGTGCGAGGGAGACGTCTGCCTCCGAGAAGTTATCGGTAATTTGTATGTGGTTGGGAATATCTGTGTCCATGCTCATTCCACGCTCTCACATGGAGTGTGAGGGAACACTCGCATCAATACACGTGGGAGTGTGCCGTGTGGGTCCGCTAATGATGCCAGTGACCTGCCGACGAGGGTTGGTAACACCCGAGCGCTTTGTTAGGGCGCTGTAGTCAGTCCGTTAGGCGCATGAGTTGGTTCATCGGGCCAAGACTAAGTCACCGTTTGGGTCTGTTAATGGCTTCCGGGAGTCACTCCAGCATCACCACTGTGAGAGAGGTGCGAAATAATGAGCAGGAAGACAAGTATTGCTAGTTTAATGATGAAGTGACCCACTTATAAAGCAGCGTGCAGACGTCTGCGTATAACGCAGAGACCACAGGTACTAAGATTTACAGGTGACCTGAGGTCAAACTATTTCTCTACGAAAACAGGACAGGTACATACAGAAAACATAATGATTAACAATGTCTGGACTGTTACAAAAATACTCTGTTACATATACACAATGCATGGCCACTTGAACAGACAATAAAATATACAATTCACAATAGTGATAATAATTTGTGTTTGGCTGACCCTAGGTCGAATGTGAAGGCACCGCAGAAAACGGGATGTTCATTACAGAGAACGCGTTGAGCGGGTACTTTACAATATACCTGATAGTTATTCAGTTGAAGTATGTTAGGACACGAGTAGAAATGTGATTAAAATAAGAGCTTGAGTCAATCTTTTTTAGAAATACTCGTATACCATTCAGGCCAATGGTCAGTGGGCCAAACAGCATACAGTGGGTACAAATTAGATTCAACAGTTTAAACTGGATACAGTCTAGTGAATTTACTTTTTTATCATAGGAAAGACTAAATGAAACAGTTTTAAGAGAATACTTTAAATTTTCTCTGTATTTGGCATATATTTCATCGGTGTATATGGAATATACAAAGTAGAGACAATACAATGCAAACAATCTAGATACACGAGACAAAATGATAATTGGCAAATCCACACAGTCGCTGAAGTAGTAACAAAAATAGTCATGGTAATAGTGGTAATGAAAGTACTAATATTGAGGATAATAGTAAAATATTAAAAATGATAACAATTAAAAACAGATCGCATACAATTAATTACCAGCTAGGGTCCTTAGGTGGTTACAGAAGTCAGATCCAGAGGGCTAAATACGAAAAGTGAAAAAAAAAATCTCTAAAGGAATAATAACATTAATGATAATAATGATAATAAACATAATAATACAGTAAAAACAACAACAACAGCAACAGATTCTGCAGATTACACTTTAATAAACTGCAAAAATAGAGAATAAGTGTACACAGCAACTCAGCCCACCCCGTGTGAGGAAAGATAACGCCATTTATGGAACAGACGTCCTGTTATCCCAACTTTCCCAAATTTTAGATCTTCTTGCCTCACTGCTTACGATGCCTCGTATAAGCGAGTTGCCGCTGTTTACCAGTCGGGTGATCAGACTGGACATTGTTCGCCTAACAGTGATTTTTAAATTATCCAGGCGGTTTTGTATGAACATCAGCAAGGCAGAGAGGTAGCGGTGTGTGTTGGTGCAGGGTCTCAGAATGTCATGGCTTCCCGGTTATAGTTCGTCCAAAGGGAACACCCATATGTAAATGTATATAAATATATGTATATATGGTTTTTGTTTGTGACTACTTGATCCCGGATTATCCTGGATTATCTTTCTGTTTCTTACCCTTTGACAATTGACCATTTGGTATTCTTGTTCTTTTGTTTACTTTGTAACGTTCTTTTCATGTGTGTCTTATTTGTGCCCAGACGATGCGTAAATAAACGTGAAAGCGCTTGGTGCCGAACTTCTGCCTGTCATTTTCCTTTGGGATTCGCTTATACACTGAAGTCACGTGTATCTACTGTGATTTTTAACTACACACACATATATATATATATATATATATATATATATATATATATATATAATATACATATACACACACACATATATATATATATATATATATATATATATATATATATATATATATATATATATATATATATATATATATATATATATATATAGACACAAATGCATATATATATATATATATATATATATATATATATATATATATATATATATATATATATATATATATATATATATATATATATATACATACACACACATTTACATGTATGTGTCTATCTATTAACCCATTTTTAGTACCGAAAATAATTTCAGATTTCGTTAGGTCATTGCTAGATTAATGAAGTTAGATTTTTCATCACCACATTCGTATTAGCAGCAAATTTTGAGCTTCATCCAGCAAATCTTTCCTCGATATGTTCCTGTTTTTTTTTTTAATGAACTGATCACTGGATCAGACGAACAAAGATAACATCTCATCAATTATTTGTTTATTTTTTACATTCGTCAAGTGAAGAAAGGAAAGGTTCATCTCTGGCTTGCGGAATATGATTATAAGATGGGTATCAGTTATTTTTTTTTCCTGTGCTTTCTTTCTTAAATGTTGATAAACCGACTTAGGGAGCAATAGTGTAATAATGCCAAAACTTCATCGCAGCTGAATCTAAGTTGTCTGTATTTGAACTCGAAATGTTGGTAAGTGCTTTGGCACACTTCTCTTTTTAAAACAGTAGAGACTGCAAAATAAAGTCTATAAGGTGACGAAGTTGTAAGCTCAACTGTTTTTCTTTGTTTTGCTCAGTGAGTCATCTTCAAAACTCTTGATAGGGGTCTGCCAGTCTCGTTTGAGGAGCAATCTTCTTGAGCCTATGAAGAGTTATTTGGAGCAAACCAGAGTATTTTACAAGGAAATTACTTCTTTGCGATACACACAAGACCTCTTAACTTTCAACTGTTTAAGGAAATTAGCAGCAATTTCATATGCAGTGTCACGCGGCAATTCTTTTTCACTCATTCTCTCAAGATATCTTTTAGCTCTGTGGCCACTAAGACTGTCAAATTCCCCATTCTCAGCTCCATCTGATAGATTCTCAAATAAAATGTGATTGGTTATAGCCATTATTTTCTCATTAGTTTCTCAGCAACATGAAAACAAAAGAGATTATCACAGTTACTTACATGGGTTGTTGGCTTACGTCATACAAATTGGGTAATAGTTTTTCGTGAATATTGATGTCCCGAATGTACAGCTGCAAAGCGCTGCGGGTGACATTTATATGATCTGATAGCATGATGTTTAATACTCCCAACCATCGCTGTTTCATCGTGTGCTCTGCTGTGCAACAATTTCTGCACATATGAAAACAGAAAATTTATATATGTGCTATAACGTTAATTAAATAACCCATGCCAAGAAAAATAACTACTCAAGAAAGATAGCAACGGGATCTGCAGGCTATCAGATGAGTTGTTTGAACCTAACACTAAGTAATTACAATGAAGAACTATCTAGTAATACAAAGACAGTGTGAAAATGTTGAATTTCAGAACTTCACGTTTTTTATTTCTATCCATCCTCTGGCCCACTGCGCAACATAGAAAAACGGAAGGGCTTCGAATACGCAGAATGAATAGAGTACACTATTTTAATCTTAAATCTGCTGACGCCACTTTTCTGTGCACGTTTTACGAAGCAGGCCCGTTTTATTATTCAGGAAAGATAGTCAGCTTCATTTGAATGCGTTAAGCGATGTCTACAATAAACAGGAAGACAAATTGATGTTAAAAACGATATATAAATAAAGAACGAGACAGATGAACAGACGCCCCCTCAGATGGGGGAAGATTATTAGAATCTATGTAAACGGAACAAATTCACTGGTGCAAGTTGCTGCTTACCTTGTTTTTTTTTTTTTTTGTCGTTCTTTATTCCAAGTTGCTTATCTGTTTTCGTTTACGTAAGTATGTGTTTGTGCACTTGTTGGCAGTATTAATCATTTACGTATTTTATTTGCATACGTTCTTTTATAATACTGTTTGATTTACGTTGTAAGTTTTTGCGTAACTATCTTTTACAGACTTATTGTTGACTACTATCTTTCGAAATTTAATTAGAATAGTAATGATTATCGCACAATAACAATAATCATAAAATAACAAGTGGCAACACCTAATAAGTGGCACATATCACGAGGGCGATGTGTAAAATACATAATAATTCAAGTGTCAAAGTTGACAAACACAGAGGGTCTCTGACTGAAAACGGCTACATCAACAAAATATCTTTTGGTCTTCGTCATAAGAATGTTTACAGTTCTTCACAACTTCCTCTCATCTTTGTTACATGAAGCTTATCATGTTATTCAGCCATTTCCTTTACAATACTATTTTCCATTTTCCACCTAGAAAGAATCACGTAAATTATGTATAACCCATAATAATGCCAATAGCTTAATTATTAATATAACTATTGCATACACACACACACATACACACACACACACACACACACACACACATATATATATATATATATATATATATATATATATATATTTATATGTATATGTGCAACAGTTATATTAATAATTAAGTTATTGGCATTATTATGAGTTATACATAATTTACATGATTCTTTCTAGGTGGAAAATGGAAAATAGTATTGTAAAGGAAAATGCTGAATAACATGAGCTTCATATAACAAAGAGGAGAGGAAGTTGTGAAGAACTGTAAACATTCGGAGGACCCAAACGATATTTTGTTGTTGTAGCCATTTTTAGTCAGAGACCATCTGTGTTTGGCAACGTTGACACTTGAATTGTCATGTATATTACACATCGCCCTCGTGATATGTCCAAAACAATGTGTTCCACTTATTAGGTGTTGCCATTTATTATTTTATAATTATCGTTATTGTGCGATAGTCATTACTGTTTTATTTTTATTCATGCTCCAGTGCCTATGTGTCTTCTTTCATGTAAACTGTGTGGTCAAGTTAGACCTTTCAGACAGTTGTGAAAAACCACAATTGGTTACCAGTGTGCGTGGAGTTTGTGTGAAATAGAGTGAGTTAGACTGGAAACTCGGGATATTCATGGGGAAACTCTGCCTGAGGGAATAGGCACTCCATACTCTATTTTTGGTAATAAAAATCTGAAATGCAAAGATCTTTTTCATTTCAAGAACTTCCCACTAAGTTAGTTTATTACACACACACGTATGTATATATATATATATATTTTTATAAATATGCTGTTCACCCTCTATGCAGCTTATTGTAGGAAAATACACGAACAACGACAGGGAACGTCTTTGTCCAAGCAGGGGAGCTCTAGGCAATTCAGATTTAACGTCCGTACATAGCAGAACTCAGTGGCATTAGGGACTTAACCCCATAGGAAAAGTTTTCACAATTAACCTCTATGGAAGGTGGTCTTATGCTTCCTTTTACCTACTCTGTTCGGCAGATGTTTTGACAAAATTTCAGACCCCAAGGGCATGAAAAGACGCCGACCCTGTATGTCTGACCCAGCGAGGTCGTGAGAGAGAAACAGGCTTCCGTGACGAGTGCACGTCTGCCGTGACGGCTCCTTCACCCCGTTGTCTTTTAAGTCTTATGTTATTAAGTGAATTGGCAAACTAATCCCAGAAATCCCGATCGTCCATTGTATGTGCAGCAACTAGTCGTCCAAGGTAAGTCTGAGTTTTGTTCAAAACTTCGTAAATTTACTAGCCTCTTTTCCTTTATTTCCAGTTTTCCTTGTTTCAATCTTCCACCACCATATAGATAACCAAGCAACAACTTGCTTCTATGAAGTCTGGATTAAGCCTAATTTATATTGTTTTAGAGACATTCAGCTATTCCAGTGAATTAACTAGGAATTAGGGAAGGTTAAGCAAGTCACTTTACATTCTTTATGCAGCCTTGTGTCTCGAATCCATTGTTCGGAAGAGCCCGTTGTGTTTTTTAAAACCATATTAACGAATAGGAAATTGACTGCGTCCGAAGTCGGGCGACTGTTAACGTAAAGTCCTTAGTTACTGTATATTCTTTGTGTCGAGGGTTGCTCTTCGTTGGGTAAGCCGGTAGAGCTGTGGACTGTCACTCGATGGGCCGGAGTTCAATTCCCCCGGCCGGCTGATGAAGAGTTAGAGGAATTTATTTCTGGTGATAGAAATTCATTTCTTGCTATAATGTGGTTCGGATTCCACAATAAGCTGTAGGTCCCGTTGCTAAGCAACCAATTGGTTCTTAGAAACGTAAAATAAGTCTAATCCTTCGGGCCAGCCCTAGGAGAGCTGTTAATCAGCTCAGTGGTCTGGTAAAACTAAGATATACTTACTTACGTGTGTCCTTGGCACTCAGGGCCTTATAAATTACGTCAATCCAGTAAATAACATATCAGCCAAGGCCCCATAAGTAACATATATATATATATATATATATATATATATATATATATATATATATATATATTTATATATGTATATATGTTAAATCAAAAATATTTTTATTATCCAGTACCCTATACCTCGGGAATAACTAGCACCCGAGGGTAATTATAATAGAAAAGTTCTTCATCACCAGTGGGATTCGAACCATTGCCTGGTTAGGAAGCAAAGATGTACACTGGCTTTTGACTGCTGAGCCGTCATGAGAGGAATAATTTGATATAGACTCTATAGTACATATGCCTATTGAATTCGTTTTGTACTTAGAATAGATATAAACCCACCTCCACCATGATGGTTGATAGTTAAGTTGGTAACAGGTAGCCAACTATGAATTTTTGTCACATGCACCTTGACATATTTTACATTCACAGATATTAAGCCATAAATATTGTTATACTTCTTTTGATGGTTCAATGGTCAAACATCACTGTACTTTGTTGTTTCCAACCCAGGGGGCGATTTGAATTCCCCTGGTGATGAAACAGTTATTAATTACAATTGCTCTTGCAGAAAGTTGTTCTCAGATATAGGGAACTGGATATTAAACGATATCAGTGGCTTAGTATTTGTGAATGTAAAATTGCCACAGTGTATTGTATATGATACATAATATATATATATATATATATATATATATATATATATATATATATATATATATATATATATACATATACATACACACACACACACACACACACACACACATATATATATATATATATATATATATATATATATATATATATATATATATATATATATATATATATATATATATATATATATATATATATATATATATATATATATATATATATATATATATATATATATATATATATATATATATATATATATATATATATATATAATTATATATTGTGTGTGCGTGTTTATAGTATGTTTTTTCATCATTAAACCACTTTTCCTAACAGGAGGTGGATCTAGAGAAAAACAACACAGGAGTTACTGCCTTACTCATAAGGAAGCTAATGAATCGTGAATAGATCCTCGTGCAGAAAGCATCCACGGCACACCACATCCCTGCTACTTTCTGCAGTTTTTCTTTAATATATCCAACTAGTACTGTGCTGTCTACAGAAGTCGACCAATTCACGCTCCATTCACGACTTATTTTCTTATCACCTGATTTTCCTGCTATATCTTCTTTCTTCTCTGCCTTCTCACATCACCCCATCTATGCAAATAGCAAGCATCCATGAATACAAAACACCCTTATCACAGACCCTCGTTTTTCCACAAACCAGCCACTCTCCCATCTGCACATTCTGACACAAAACTTTCAGTAGGTCTACCTTCATATACAGTAAAACTTTCAATAACTCTTAGCAGCTTGCCATATGTACTATACATCCTGATCACCTTCAACATTGCCTTTCACTTGATTTTATCATAACCTTTTTCTAAGTCCATATATGTCACATTCAGGTTTTCCTTTTTACTTACAATCTTTTAACGTGTACTGTCTCACTAGAGGCACTTCATTTACACACCTTTATCAGTGCTCTTGTTACCTATCTTACTTTTCTCAATCCAAGTTCTAATGTACACCTTTCTAGGTATAAAAGGTAATGTTATTCCTCTGAAATTCTTGTAATATTTTTAATCACCTTTGCTTTTAAAGAAAGAGGCAATTGTCCTCACGTTTATTTGGAGCATTTCTTTAATCCAGACATGCCTAACAGATTCTGACCAGCCACTCAATCTCTCTATCACCTCTTCTCTTATGTAACCCATGACCTCCAGATTCCTCTAACCTCACTACGTCCTCATCATTCACTTCCACAAGTATTCTGTATAAGTACATATCTCCGTAAAATCTTGGTTATATTTTCCAGCTATGTTTAGTACTTGTTTTATTCTCCCCCCCTCACTCCTGACTACCACACCCATCCTCTGTATACCTGAACGTAATATTCTCCTGTCATTCAATCATACCTCAAATGATCTCATTTTCCGTTAACTAAACCTACACAGACATGCGAATGTCCAGGGAATACTTACTTGACTCTGTCGGCAACGGATAACGCAGCAGGTTCCTTTTATTTATTACACATCTGACTCAGTATTAGGACAATTCGTAGACAAAGCAAAGGAAATTTATGGCTTAGGGCCTTCTTCATGTGAGGGAAATTACGTAAACTCAAGGGTTCTCTTGACTAATTATATTTACATGACAAACACAGATCAGAAGAATGACGCATTACTGGCAGGTAACAACAAGGGCCTGCTAAAATAATGAAACCTACACAGAATAAATATTCTACGCTGATGACGTCTTCGGAACAGGGAACATCGCAGTGGAAAGGGGAACTGCACATGGATGGGCCGAGAGATTCCACAGTCGAGGCCTATCTGCAAATATATGCAAGACGGTTACTTGCAGTAATAATAAGACGCTCAAAGGGAACTGAGGAATGCACAGATGGTGCCAGATAACTCGGTTCAACACTAATGCATAATTACGTCAACCCTGAATGCTCCAACACAAATTACAGAAGATGATCGCACAGTGGATAAATAAAAGAAACATTAGACAGAAATAACAGGGATCGTGACTGGCTACAAAGGACCTTATTCCCACACATTACCTTCTCAAGAGGACGGGTCGTCGTTGATAAGGCGCTGGCGATGAAGGAGGGAATTATAATGCCGCTACAAATTATACTGGTTCAAGCCGAACACGTGGTTGACTCAAAAGACAGGCAAGGCAGGGACGTCTGTCCTCGGGTCGTGCTCTGAGCGGTCTCTCTGGCGAGTTCTTTGTTGTTGTTTTAGATTTAGCTGGCCTTGTGCCAGCACGGGCTCTTGCTCCTAGAGCAGCCCGTAACCTAAGGCGAATTCCCTTGCAGTGTCTATTTATAACCTTCGAGGATTACCACGGGCGTCTAACCAGATGCGCAAACTGCCGCAAAGGTCAATCTTTGTCACGTTTTCTATAATGTCGACAGTCAACCCACGTGGAAGGTTCAGAGGTTGGGGGGGGGGGCGGTTGGCCCACCTTCTCTTTTTAGCTCCTCCCTTGCCGTGGAAGGTACAGTCAGCTGGAATTAGGCCTAAAAGAGCGAGTTTATGAAGGGGCGAGTTGAAACCTCAGTTGTAGTAATTAATGAGTGACATTAATTTTTATTTATTTCCCAATTACCTTGCAAATGTAAAAACGGGTGAGGTTGCGAGAAAACGGCCGCAGTCGTTGAAATATATATATATATATATATATATATATATATATATATATATATATATATATATATATATATATATATATATTGCATGTGTGTGTTTAAAAGGAACAAATTTTTTTCTTGCATGGCATCTAAATATCTGAACAAGGAGGTCAGTATGTCACAACTGCCAGCTTGTGTGGAACCCCAGTTTATGATACTAATCAGTCTTACTGATGAAAGCTACCTTCATATAAATAAGTTAACACGATGCATCATTGGTGTTTCTGATTATGATTTCTTTAGTCATTGAAACTGAGCAGGTTGTCCCTGATGTGTCGTACCGTGAAGGATAAAATCTCAAGCAGACGGGAATAGAATTTTGAGTGATCTTTTATATCTGAACAGATTACTGTTGTAAAAGGTAGCTAAGCCCGTTCCTTTAGTTGAAGTGTTTGTCAATATAACTGATACGCGAATTCCTTCCCGTGTGTCGAATTATCGTAATGTGGAAAAAAGCCTGGTCCATTGACATTTGTAGATGTGCCTATTTAGAGTAAATGTAGGGTTATCACCTAAGGGAAATGAATATAATATGATCTGACGTGGGTTGATTTTGTTCAGCGTATAGCTGCGACTCAGTGAGATTATGCTTCTGCTTAAAATGAATACAATTTTACAATAAAAGTAACTGATACAACTCGGGAACATAAATGGTGGGTACTCTCAAATCAGCCCTTTTCGATGTAGAGCATACTTTGCAAAAACAAGATGGCTCTGCTACTCGCTTTTCAGAAGAAAATGTAATGCTTATTCTGATGTGGTTGAAAATAAGAAGAGTATAATGAACTCATTATACCACTTATTTTTCCTGAAGCTCAACGGACTTGCTTTGTGATGCCTTTTGAGGTGTACAACTAAATTGTATTTTTCCATGCTTTCCTCTTTATGATGAAGGATGATTATTACTTGGCTCCAAAGCTGTCTGTCATTTCTCTAAGCTAGCGACAGGAGGTTTCCTTTGCACGCACCAGAGAATGGATAATGTTAATTCATCAGCTAAATGCAGGAGTGATGGCACGTGTCCTGTCGATTACTGCGCTGTTATAACTTCCGTGTTATCTGCATTCTTTAATCGGTTGGCGAAACGTCTGAATATTTATCCAGAAAGTGGACACGTGTGGCCTGTTTTGTAACTTCGCCTTTACAAGCATCAGGGTGCTTGTGATGCACTTCCTTCGCAAGCATCAGGGTATAACGCACAGATGTACCTAGATTCCAGCTATTTATTTGTACGACTGGTCTTGAATTAAGTGCTGCCTTTGATCGTGTTAATCATGGATAGTTTGTTTTTAACTTTGACAGGTGGGAGATAGGGTGCTTTTTTTTTTTAGTATTTTATTTTTTTTAATAATAGATTACAAAGAGGAGCTGTGGATGAATATTTTAGTTACAACAGGAATGTGTTGTGTGTTTTGCAGGATTGTATTCTTGGCTTATTACTCTACCATGTATTAGAATATATAACACCATATATATGTGGTTTGGTCTTGACAATAATGTTTCTATTCTATTTGCATGTCCCATCTGAATAGACCAGTGGCGACTATATCTCTCAACAAAGATGCAGCTAAAACTGATTTATGGTGCAAATTATGCGGATGACGTAAAACTCTTAATAAAATTCAAACTATGACTGATCGCCTGGTCAGGTCTTTTCATAGACAGTGTATGCAACCATTTAACATTCTATTGTCATTCTTGATTGCAAGTTCACTTTTGAGAAACATATCCAGTCTGTCTTCCTTTAGATTGTCTCCGAAGGGGGCTAGTGCTGTCAGTGCACCTCACGTGGTGCACTGTAGGCATTACTTAAGGGTCTTTGCTGCGTCCTTTCGGCCCCTAGCCGCAACCTCCCTCTTTCATTCCTTTTACTTTATCTCCGTTCATATTCTGTTTCTTCCATCTGACTTTCCACTCTCTCTAACAATTGTTTCATAGTACAACTGCGAGGTTTTCCTCCTGTTACATCTTTCAAACTTTCTTGTTGTCAATTTCCCTTTCAGTCCTGAATGACCTGATAGGTCCTAGCGCTTGGCCATTGGTCTAAATTCTATATTCTATTCTATTCTATTCTATTAATGTTACGGGCGGGTCATGTTTATGACTGATTCCAGGCTCTTACGCCCTTTAACATTAAATAATGAAGAAAATCCAATACTCATAGGAATACCTTCAGTGTAATTGGTAGGCATAAAGAAAAAAAGCTTTAAAATAAAAGTATTATATTTACAATAACTTAACTGTAATAACGATGATGGAAAAATATATCAATAGAATGTTTAAGGTCGAAGGGATCTGATGAAGGGGAGTTTTGAATGTGAGAAGGTTCGTCAGAGCCTGAAAAGTCCGTTGGCTAGATATCCACAGAAGACCCCTGAAGAATCCTACGTCGATCAAGAATTGGGGACGAAGCAGATGTTCGGCTGGTGAACGGGGAGGTCGCTATCCACAACTTGAGTCGAGTTCATATGATCTCCTGTAAGTTCACCAAGGCTTGACGGGCGGGCGGGGGCGGGGGGTGGGAGGGGGGAGCAATACGTATCCAGTGGGGCAATACGTTTTCACTGGGGCATAAGCAACTACTCAGTGTGCTGGCCGGCAATCTCTAGACTGCGAAACTTCCAAGACTTCCCTAAAGCATTACTTGCTATGCAATGTTCCTGAGCAATCCAATAAAAGACCATCCAACAGGTCCACCAAAGACCATCCAACATCGAGGGCTGTTCCTCTCCCGCAGTCGTGTCCAAAGCTTTTGCAGGATCAGGGTTACAACACCCGACCTCACCTTACGTAATGGGAGGAACAAATATAAATAACGGTCCTTCAGCTGTTCAGTTACCATTAGAACAACTCACTTGCGTTCTGCAGCACAACAACTTAATAATATAAAGGTAAATACATATCTCTGTAACACCCCCCACCAAAAAGAAAAATTTTACAGGTAAAACTTATACGTACCACTGTTCACACAAGTACAAAGCCTCGAGACTGTGCATCTGCAGCCTAGTTGTCCACACCTTTGACATGCTTTATTTCCAGCTTGTAGTCCTGCAACATCAGGCTCCATCGTGTAAGCCTTTTATTTTTATTCCTGAACTTGCTGAGGAATACTATTGGATTGTGATCCGTGTACACCGCAACTGGGCCGGTCCTATTAGTGACATATATATACGCATCAAAATGTTCGAGTGCTAAAACAAGAGCAAGCAGTTCCTTTTCAACTGTTGAATAATTTTCTTGATGACTATTTAGTCTTTTAGAGAAGTAGGCCACTGGGTGATCTATTCCTTCAGTGTTCTGAAACAATACTGCTCCGATACCCAGATCACTAACATCAATATTCAGTTTGAAAGGTCCATCAAAATCGGGGGCAGCCAAGATTGGGCTATTAATAACAACAGATTTTAGTTTGTTTAATGCTTCTACACATGAGCTGTTAAAGCGAAAAGGGACATTCTTTCTGAATAAGGTGGTAATGGGAGTAGCAACGGTAGCAAAGTTAGGGATAAATCTGCGGAAATAGCCTATCATTCCTATGAATCGCCTGGCGTGTTTCTTATTTACTGTGACTGGAAAATCCATTATTGCTAGCATATTACTTTCTTTAGGAGCGACTGATCCCATACCAATCTCGTGTCCTAAATAGGTGACTAGAACCTTACCAAACTCACACTTCTTGAGATTTATCGCTAAATTTGCGTTGTCTAGGGCCTCCAACACCTTATCTAAGATAAACAGATGCCTTTCCCATGAGTCCGAAAAGATAACCATATCATCAAGATATACGACACAGCATTCTATGTCACCGATAACTTTGCTTATCAAGCGCTGGAAAGTGCTTGCAGCGTTTCTCATACCGAATGGCATTACAAGGCATTTAAAGGATCCATGTGGAGTTACGAAAGCAGATATTTTTCTCGCTCGTTGAGTTAGGGGAACTTGCCAATAACCTTTGAGACAATCTGTTTTGCTTATGTATTTAGCTGTACCTATTCTTTCTAAACAGTCAATTACCCTGGGTAAAGGGAAATTATCTGGCTTGGTCACTGAATTGCGCTTTCTGTTATCAATACAAAGCCTATGCTGGTTTCCTTCTTTTTCGACTAAAACACCAGGAGAAGCCCAAGGACTAGAACTAGGTGTTGCTAGGTTGTGAGCTATCATATAATCCATCTCTCTTTTAACAATGTCAGCTTTTAGTGGATTTAGCCGGTAAGGATGCTGTCTAATGGGGGTTTTATCATTCAGTTCAACGTCATGTTCAGGTAAATGAGTAAGACCTGGTTCATCCCTTACTATTTTAGGATACTTTGAAATTATTCCTTTTACATCTTTTGCCCGGATGGGATCCGCATGATAATAATCGTCAAATGAATTGAATATGTAAGAATTAATAGCCTGATCAGCAGTTTGATTGTTAACATCTTCTGAAGGACCTTTTACATTAATATTACATTTTACATTAATATTACAAACTGAAGTCTGTGCATTGTTATGTTTTTTGAGGAGATTAATATGAACCCATCTAGCATTCTTTATTTTACCGTCACACTGTAAAAGGTAATTAACATCTCCCCTTTTATCCAGGACCTTATGAGGACCACTAAACTTATAATTAAGTGAACTTCCCTCCTTCGGAAAAAGAGCTAATACTAAATCGCCTTTCTCAGAGACATGAGACTTTGCCTTCCTGTCGTACGCTATCTTATTTTTCTGATGAGCACTTGTCTGGTTTTCTGTAGCTAAATCCCAAGCTCTAAATAACTTAGTTTTAAAATGACCAGTTTTGTCTGTAACATTAACTTCTGTTTTCTCGTCATCCCAAGTTTCTTTCAAAACCTCTACAGGGCCTCTCACTTTATGTCCAAATATTAAATCAAAGGGTGAAAGACCCGATGTTTCACTTGGTGCTTGTCTAAAAGCAAACAAAGCATAGGGCAACAAGTCATCCCAAAGGTTATCTTCACCACTACATAGCTTCCTAGGAATGTGTTTCAAAGTCTGGTGAAATCTTTCAATGATACCCTGACTCTCGGGGTGATAGGGTCAGAGGTAATGTGCTTTATACCGAAGAGTTTCATCTGGTCATTGAAAAACTTACCTGTAAAATTGCTCCCATTGTCAGACTGAAGTGTCTTTGGCAACGCAAATCTAGTAAAATATGCGGTGAGATTTGCACCACTGCCCCAGCTTTAGCGGTCCGAATGGGAATTGCTTCTGGATATCGTGACATTCTATCAATAATTGAGAGTATTAGCAGTTTCCTCTCTTACTTCTTGGTAATGGTCCCACAATATCTATTACCATGTGCTGAAACGGCTCTCCAGCAACCGGGATATTGATTAAAGGTGCCTTAGGAATTGGTTTGTTAGGTTTTCCTGCCATCTGACACTCGTGACAGGAATTTACAAAGTTCTCCACATCTTTCCTCAACGATGGCCAATAGAATGAGTCATAAATTTCCTAAAAAGTTTTGTTTACGCCTAAGTGACTGCTCATTATATTGTCGTAAATTAAAGGGAATTACTACCTGGTCAGTTACTTAATTACTATTAGCGAAAATCGGTCGTGACAATCTATGTAACAGATTATTCTTCAAAATGAACTTTTCCCAAACATAATCAACATTTCCTGACCCTTCTTCACATTTCTCAAAGATGTGTTTCAAACTTACATCATCCCTCTGAGCTCTAATTAAATCATCCCTTTGTAAAGATATTTCCAGAGGTACAATAATTAATGAACTGTCAACATTGCTATCTAGATTTAAATCATAATTATCAGAACCAGTACATAATCCAGATCTAGTTACAACTGCTACTTCTGCTTCAAGTACAGGAGTTTTCATTACAATAGGATTCAAAAGGCAACTTTCTTTACCTAAATAATTTCCTAGTAGGATATCAACCCCCTTGAGAGGTAATGTATCTGTCACCGCGACCTTAACTAGACCTGTAACATAGTTTGTGTCTAAATAAAGTGTTTGCAAAGGGCAAGGAATGCAAGCATCAGGAAACCCCCAATCACGATAAACTCATTCCCAGTAACCGAATCATCAGGGAGGGAAGACTTGAGAACAACTGATATCTGCACCCGTGTCCCTTAATACTGTAATTGGTTTCCTAACACCGGATTCACTTACAGCTAAGCTACCTTTAGATAAGTAATTACCAAAGCTTTTAATAGCATTTTCCCATTCACCCATCTGAAGTACGGAACCACTTCCTGAACTATTTAGCCAAATGAGTTTTATGTTTGAAGCAGTCCTTTGTAATGTGACCTTTCTTTTCACAAAAAAAACATTTCATGTCACTTAGATGCTTGGTAGTTTTCAGTTGGGACTTACATACAGGTTCCTTGCTTAACTGACTGTACCCCTTAGTTTCAAAAGATTTAGGATGTGTTTTCTTATCCTGCCATTCTTTACTAAATTGATGGGTCAAAGCAAACTCATCTGCTAATTCAGCTATTCTTGTGAACTTGTTTACCTGACACTCTTCAATATATAATTTCATCTCTGCCGGAATGTTATTTTTAAAATCCTCGGTCAAAATTAATTCCTTCAGGTCCTTTAACGTACGTACTTCCATGGAGTTGCACCACTCATTAAAATACTGTTTGCACCTAGCAAACTCGATGAACGTCATGCTACTAAATTCTTTTTAAAATGCTTAAAATTTAATCGATAGGCCTCTGGTGCTTGCTTATTGGCTTTCAGTATACTTTCCTTTACAGTCTCGTAATTAGCACGCTGTTCATCTGAAAGACAAGAATAAACTTCTTGGGCTTTACCTGTGAGAGCAGACTGCAACAACAAACAATAATACTCTTTAGGAAACTCTGCCTGTTTCAGGAGCTTTTCAAATGACTAGAAATATTTTGATACATCACTTTTACTGAATTTTGGAACTAACTTGAGTACAGTTGTCCACCCGAATCTGTCTCCGCACTGGGAGTCCCCTCAACCTTTAATGAACTAGGAGAACTTAATCCTAACTTTTTATAGTTCATACTGTCATAAGTTTTCCCTCTCCTCTGCTACCAACTCTAACTTCCTAGCTTCAGCTCTAACGTGCCTTTCATTTCGCTCCTCATGTTCATGACTGATTCCAGGCTCTTGCGCCCTTTAACATTAAATAATGAAGAAAACACAATACTCATAGGAATACCTTCAGTGTAATTGGTATGCATAAAGAAAGAAAGCTTTAAAAAAATAATTATGCTTAAAATAACTTAACTAATAACGGTGGTGGAAAAATAAATCCATAGAATGTTTAAGGTCGAAAAGGATCTGATGTCAGAGCCTGAAAAGTCCGTTGGCTAGATATCCATAGAAGACCTCTGAAGAATCCTTCGTCGATCAACAATTGGGGACGAAGCAGATGTTCGGCTGGTGAATATGGAGGTCGCTATCCACAACTGGGGTCGAGTTCAGATGATCTCCTGTAAGTTCGCCAAGGCTTGACGTGGGTGAAAAACAATACGCATTCAGTGGGGCAATACGTTTTCACTGGGGTATAAGCAAACTACCCAGTGTGCTGGCCGGCAATCTCTAGACTGCGAAACTTCCAAGACTTCCCTAAAGTCGTACTTGCTATGTAATGTTCCTGAGCAATCCAATAAAAGACCATCCAACAGGTCCACCAATATCGAGGGCCGTTTCTCTCTCGCAGTCGTGTCCAAAGCTTTTCCCGCGGGATCAGGCTTACACCACCCGACCTCACCTTACGCAGTGGGAGGAACAAATATAAATAACGGTCCTTCAGCTGTTCAATTACAACAACTTAACAATAATATAAAGGTAAATACATATTTCCGTAAAACTTGAATTGCACAAGAAATCGGCATACTAATGAAATTTTTCAGTAGCTAGCTGACTGTAATTTTGAACTGTTTGACAAAAACTTGAGGTTTGTTTTAATTTCTTATTGCAGAGCTTAGTATTGTACTCTCCGGCACCGTCATCCATTAAGTTCACACTGAATGTTTTGTAAAATTTTCGTAATTCCGTTTATGCTTTGCAGTCAGATCTTCCCAGACTGTATCTCCCACCATGTAATACTGTAGTAGGTTTGTTGTTAATTTTAACAGTCTTGTCTTTTCTTTTGCGAGGTGTGACCAAAGTGTGGGGTGATCTTTCTAGACATGTAGTCAAATCTTGGAAATTTTAGAAGGTCAAAATAGGTGCGAATGCTCTCGTTTTAACCCGATTCTCTTGATAGGTTAATTGTTTTTATCATGCTTATTTTACTTCTACGAATATTCTCTTTTTCACACTGGGCTACTTTTTCAGTGGAGCTCCTGGACTTGTAGAATTCAGGTTTTTTTTTGCTGAGATTGCAGCCTTCATAATAATAATAATAGTAATAGGAAAAAGACCTTCTTTAATACAGGTTTTGTTAAACAAAATGGCAGGTTCAACAACATTTATTTTATATAATAAACGCTCAATTAGTCTTATCAATTGCTTTTCTTGCGCTGGAATGGTTGCAAGCAATTGGCCGATATTCATATCCGACTAAATCACCGGATATGAATATCGGTCACTTGCCTGCAACCATTCCAGCGCAAGAAAAGCAATTGATAAGACGAATTGAGCGTTTACTATATAAAATAGATGCTGTTGAAACTGCCATTTTGTTTAACAAAACCAATATAATAATAATAATAATAATCGTTTTCTCTCACTCCCCCGTGGTGGTGATAGAAAACGATCAGGCAAAGGGCACTGGAGGCATTACTAAAGGTTGTTTGCATCTTTCCTTCGGGCCCTAGCTGCAAACCCTTTCATTCCTTTTACTGTACTTACATTCATATTATCTTTCTTCCATCTTGCTCTCCACCCTCTCCTAACAATTATTTAATAGTGCAACTGCGAAGTTTTCCTCCTATTACACCTTTCATACGTAACTACTTTCATTTTCCTTTCCAGCGCTGAATGACCTCATAGGTCCCAGTGCTTGGCCTTTGGCCTAAACTCTGTATTCCATTTCCATTCCATTCCATTCCGGTCAGGCAAAGATCATCTGTGACTGTGGTATCAGAACAGATAGGTTGTTACTAGCCAATAGACCAGACTTGACGCTGATTGACAAAATCAAGAAGAATCAGCATTGATGTCGCGGTACCATGAGACACCAGAGTAGATGAGAAAGAAAGAGAAAAAATTGATAAGTATCAAGACCTGAAAGTAGAAATAGGAAGGATATGGGATATACCAGTGGAAATTGTACCCATAATCGTAGGAACGCTAGGCACGATCCCAAGATTCCTGAAAAGGAACCTGGAAAAGCTAGATGCCAAAGTAGCTTCAGGACTCGTGCAGAAGAGTGTGCTCCTAGAAACAGCGCACGTAGCGAGAAAAGTGGTGGACTCTTAAGGGGGCAGAATGCAACCCAGAACCCCACAGTATAAGTCCACCCAGTCGAATAGGATGACTGAGACAGAAAAAGAAATAATAATGAATTTGCAGTAAACGTTTATATGGTCTTTCGTGTCTTTGGACTATTTAAGTCTGTGATCTGGATGCTTTCGTGATTCACAAGTGAGCCACTGGTCTGTAGTTTAAATGAGATTTCCTCTTTCGTTATCAAGAAGGGTCTAATTTCTGAAGTGATGATACAGTGAGGTGTAAAGACCCAGTTTTAGTTTTCTGTAAAAGAAAACTATTGAGATGGTTTTGTCTGTCCGTCCTTTTTTTTGTCTGCCACAGATCTTAAAAACTACTGAGGCTAGAGGGCCCCAAATTGGTATGTTGACCATCCATCCTCCAATCATCAAACATACCAAATTGCAGCCCTCTAGCCTCAGTAGTTTTTTTTTTAATTTTATTTAAGGTTAAAGTTAACCATTATCGTGCGTCTGCCACCGCAACAATACAGGCCACCACGGCCGGCTGAGAGTTTCATGGGCCGTGGCTGAGAGTTTCATACAGCATTATGTGCTGTACAGAAAACTCGATTGCGCCGAAGAAACTTTGGCGCATTGTTTACTTGTTTACTTCCGAGTTCACTGTAATACCTTCTCAGCTCACTACAACACCAGCTGCAAGTTTCAGTATTTCTCGAGAAAAGTAGGCCTGTTTGGAGAGGCGCCTAAGTGTCAGTGTTCGAAATTCATGTTTGAAAATCTCAACTTGATAACTGCGTCTAAATCTGTGATTATGAAACAAAATTACATGTGATATTTTTTGTGATGGATTGCTTAATTGAGAAATTGCTTCCATCATGAGTCTCTGCGTATGAAATCAGCGAATAAAGGCTTATTTCTGGAGTGAATATCAGTGGCTGACGAACTTCACCCATGTGAGAGGGTCACCAACACTTGCATAAAGGAATGAATGCACACAAACTCAGGCTTTATTGCTTGCGGTCTTAACATAATACCTTGATATCAGTTAAAGATGAACACGATTGTCAACAGTTTAGTCTACATGGCCAAATACACGTATTAGAAAATTGTTCATCAACTCAAAGTAGACATTGATGTGATATTATGAAAGAAGTGTACAAAAACAAGTACACAAGAGCGTTTGGAGATAGCAAACCTTCACCAAAACTGCAGTCCACCCACCAGAGTCCCTTCTCTCCCAGAATTTTGTAAGTTGTTGCCAACCAAGAGGCCCAACTTTGGTAGAATTTTCTTAAAACTCAACGCGTCATTCTTTGTGTAAGCCTACTACCAAACAGGGAACCAAGCCGAACCAAAATGATAACCTCCGTTTAGGAGGCAAATACTTTACAAGTTAGTTTTGGTTGCTGATGCTGGCAGTCCACAGATGGTGGATTGTAAGCATCAGTATACAGTATGTGGGGGTCTCGTATTATAATTAAATAATGAAAGAAGGGTGGTAATGCAATATTTGCCATCGTTGCTTTTTTTTTTTTTCTAGGCCTGTGTTTTGCATCCGTTTCCTTTGTTTGTGTTCCTCAGAATCTGATTTCACCTCCGATGAGTCTTGCGTTTGGATTAAACGTAAAGTGCAGAATTAGTTTCTTTTTAAATAACCTATAGTTGAATGGGTGTAGTAATAAGATCTCTTTATGTTCTGTTGGTTATTAGATTCTGTTGGCCGGTCTCTGCAGTAGCTTCTTTGAACAGATAAAAATGAGAGATTATTCCATCATCGTTAACCTGTTTAATCCACCTCTTGTAAACAATTTATGGTGGCAACTTTTAGTGTTAGATAAATGCTGATGACCTATGAGCAAAATTTATTTAAATGTAGAAGTACATTTTTATAAGAAACGGTTTTACAACATGCTTACTTGTTACCTACAGTACAACTAAACATGCTGTAAAACCCTCACAACATCATTTTTATAGGCATTTGGTTAAAAGATAATTCTAGCCTTGGTATTTCTCCTAACATCACCTTTTGTATTATCTCATGTTGGAGTAAATTTGGTAAATTTTGTCAGTCCATTCATTTTTAGTCTCCTGGTTCCAACAGTTAGAACCCTAATTTATACAGTATCTTAATTCAACAGCAGAAAGCTGTGGCTTCACTGTCCCTCATATTCCGCTTTCATAGTGCTTTGGTTAAGTAAGAGAGAAACGTCGTTCCATTAGTCTTCATAAACTCCATGTCTAGAACGGGGCGACCATTCTGGTCTTTCAGCGTATCGATTTCCTGTCTGCGAATTTCTTCGTAACCCAGTTTCTTAGAGATGTGGTACGTGATGATGTTAGATGCTTGAATGGACGCCACATCGCAGCCCATCTCTCTTCCTTTCTCTTCACTCATCTGCGGGTAATAATAACGGAATTATGTCTCAGGAACAAAAGACGAAAAGCTTTTTCTTTATTTTTCCTCCTTCCAATGGAGTCAGTCAGCAAGACTATGAACATATTAGTACATGACCTTCGTGATAATAAATAAATACATATATACACATATATATACATATATATATATATATATATATATATATATATATATATATATATATATATATATATATATATACATACATACATACAATTTGTGTGTGTTTGTATGTATGTACGTATGTATGATTGTGAAATGAAGGCAGAAGGTGGATTTTAAATGGTAGTATTGAGCAGTGCGGTTAACCCCTCTGCGTATTGCTACCTTAATACTAATTTTAATGAAAATAATCGTTATGACAAAGGCATGGCAGTATTAATAAAAGTAGTTGTAGTGGTAATAGTGACAACAATTAGTATTTTAGTAATAACTATTACAATAAAAAACAACTGGGCTTTAGTATGGCATCTACTATTGTGCCTCTGGGGAAGCTAATTGAACCATCTTCATATCTGATAGTTTAGCATCTAGGTGACGAGACAACGAATGTAGATATGAATTCGATCGTATCAGAGATTAAGATCCCTTGGAGGAAAACATATTAGCCTATGCTGTGATCTGTTACTGTAACAGTGTCGTTTTAAGTGTGATTATAATTGTTGTTATTAGGTCACTGTTTTTATTTATAATACAGTTATTGTAAAGATGGCAAGGTTAATCCCATGTCCAAAGTCTGTCTAATACCCGTTCGCCTTTCTCAACTGTAGTACTGCAGAATCACTGTTTATTCTTCTATGTTCTGAAGGAGTTATTGTGATGCAATGAAACTAGTCTTGAAAAACTCCCAACCATTGTTTTCAGAGAAAATTCCTAGAACTTGATCGTGATACAAACAAGAAGAATTCGATATAAAAATCAGATATCTACCTGTCTATCTTTCTAGCATATATATATATATATATATATATATATATATATATATATATATATATATATATATATATATATACTTATATAAAATGGGTATATATATATAATGTATTTACATATACATAATGTATATTTATACATATATATATATTGTGTGTATATGTACGCAAATGTAAATTAGAAAAAAGGATGAGTGATAAATAAAAGAGAGCAGAAAAGCTAGAGAAAATGTAAAAGGGATTAATATCCAGGCATTGCATAGTCATAGGATCTTGTTTGAAGCAGGCAGAGGGTCGAAGTGTGAGTATAATGAAACACATGGATATTCTTCAGTATCAACGATCATTAACATTTTGTTGTACATATCATTTGTTGAAAATGATTTTACTGATCCCATTTCAGTGGGGTTTCTGTATAACGTCCTACCTTTTATTAAATGCAGTACCTTCCTCTTACCCTCCCAGGCACACACACACACACACATGTATACAGTATGTATATATATATATATAATATATATGTGTGTGTGTGTGTGTGTGTGTGTGTGTGTGTGTGTATTGTTCCACATACTCTGATTAATTCTTGCGCCAGTCCCTTTCCCATGTAATCGGGATGAACACAGAGGCTTGTTATTTCAAGACACTTCTTGAATTTCCCCTTGAACACGTCCACTCCGGTGTTGAACTCTGCCATCACGCCTGAGTACCAGTTGCTCTGCAGAGAAAAGGAAAAATTAAATTGCTTTGAGGCAATTACCTCCTTTCATAATATTGTTGTTAATTTTTCTGTACTTTCTGGACTCTTGTTTGATTATATGTGAGATCTTTGTTTATTTGTCATATTCTTTTATTTTGTTATTTTTTCATTTATTTACTTTCTCTTTTCACACAGATATTCTGTAGGCGTTCTCTTACTTGAAAGCTCTTACTTTTTGCCCCAAATTCTCTCTAATCGTATTAAATTCTCCTTCCTTCCTTTTCATCCCAAGCCCCTCTTTTACCCTAAGTCTTAAAAGTTTTCCTATTCGTTCACAGGCCTCGTATACATTTTCATTGCAAGTACTCCACTTTTATATTTAACATCCTTCTTCCATTTTATATCAGATTCTCTCTCTGTTCTTGAATTCCGTTCCCTTTTCTTCCCAAATGTTCCTCACTTTTCATTCCCATCTACCTTCTTTTTATTCTCAGTATTCCTCCATTTTAATCCTGAGTCAGCATTCTTTCTCATCCCAAGTTTTGTCTTTCATATCAAATCCTTTCTGATTTTTGTTTACAAGCCTCTTCCATTTTCGTCCCAAACCTCCTCCAGTTTCATTCTACACTCTCCCCACTTTTCAACCTAAATTCTCATCCCCTGTCATCTCAGATTTCTTCTTTTTGTCCATCTGCTTCATCTCATTTCATCCCAAATCCTAGTCCTCTTTTCATGCAAAAATTTCCCTCTCATTCACAAGTTTCATCGTTTTCAGCCTCATGTCCTTCTTTCATCCCAAAAACACTCGTCATTCACAAGTCCCTTTCTCAGTTGTTTCACTTTTCCTCCTCAAGAATTCCATCCCCAAAATTAACCTTTTTGTGTCCAAAAGTTTCATCCTTGTTATTCTCAAATCCCCCCATCCCCCTCGCCCCATCCCCCCCTCAAAAAAAATACTTTTCCTTCTCAAGAATTCCATCCCCAAAATTAACTTTTTCGTGTCCATAAGTTTCATCCTTGTTATTCTCAATCCCCCCCCAATCCCCAAAAAAATACTTTTCCTTCTCAAGAATCCCCAAAATTAACCTTTTTGTGGTCATAAATCCTTGTTAAAATCACCCCCCAAAAAAATACTTTTCCTCCTCAAGAATTCCTTCCCCAAAATTAACCTTTTTGTGTCCATAAGTTTCATCCTTGTTATTCTCAACCCCCCCCCCCAGCTACTTTTCCCCCTTTGCACCCTGAATCCTCCCTACCTTTTCTTCGTCGTATCTTATATCTTCGGTGATGGCGGTGTCCTCTGGTGTGATGATGTAGTTGCTTACCACAGCAATCGCCCTTCCAGAGGGTTTTTCCCTCATGCCGAAACTGGCACCACTTGTGAGTCCTTTTACTCCAAATCCTAATATGAAAGGAAGGAGCTCCTTGGCGGTGCCCTTACGTCCTGCGCACTTGGGGTCAGGTTTGGAATGATACCAGTGGTAAAATCAAAAGGAAGAAGGAAATCGTATTAATTTTAAGAGCAAGAACGATGTAAAATGATAGTCAGCAGAACAATGAAAGTAGCTATAATCACAACAGTAAAAGAATGTTACTATCGACATCAAAAACAGCCAAAAATGATAGCCGCCGCAATAACCAAAATCATTGATCATCATAGCAACGATAAAACAGCAGTTACATTTAATACCATGACACCAGTAACTGCCCAGGTGACCGTACTGTTTAATGATAGTTAAAGAAATATTTACACAAAAAATAGTAATTAATATTATTATCATATTGGCAAACAATAAACGTCAACCGTAACAAGAGTAATATTAAGATTATAATAAAGAAGGCAACAACTAGTAGGAAAGTAACAGCGATAACAAAAATTCAACTGATATTGAAGTTAACTGTAAATACAACTGTAATTACAAGTGCGATAATAAGGACAAGTTTAGGTTATCACATGATAAGAAATTGTGCTACGCACTACAAAGGTGCTTGAGTTACCGTTACATGAAAATTATTATTATTATTATTATTATTCAAAAGATGAAACCTATTCATATGGAACAAGCCCACAGAGGCCACTGACTTGAAGTTCAAGCTTCCAAAGAATTTGGTGTTCATTCGAAATAGGTAACAGAAGGTAACTGGAAATACAGAAAGAGTAGACCAGTTATTATAAAAAAGTATGAATTAACAAATTAATAAATAAATAAAAACGTAAGTAAAATATTAAAATATAAGTTGAATTGTATTAGGGTAATACTGCATTGCATCTTCGCTTGAATTTCTGAAGTTCCAGTTGCACTACATCCTCTGGGAGGCAGTTCCACAGTCCAGCAGTGTGAGGGATAAAGGACCTTTGAAACTGAGAAGTTCGAAACAAACAGAGGCGAATAACATGAGAGAGGAGAAAGCCTTCAGCAGGGTAACTGGTCTATCTTAACTGATCATTAAGTTCGAATCATGTTATCTTTGCATCCGTATGCAACATCTGTAAGTTTAACGCAGGGAGAACAATGAAGACGGAGAGAGAGAGAGAGAGAGAGAGAGAGAGAGAGAGAGAGAGAGAGAGAGAGAGAGAGAGAGAGAGGGGCGGGCTTACCACGGGTTCGTATGGTATGAACACATTTTCCATAAGGTCACGAAAGTCTTCCATGTCCTTCTCAGATAGGGCAAAAGTCTCTAATCCTTCTGGTTTACCCATTTTATTTATTTACCTGAAAGTAAAAGTTTCAGTTATTATTTGAGTAAATTTACGTGTAGATTTTTTTTTATTTTGTCATTATTATCATTATCAGTAGTAGTATTCGCATTTTTAAATGCTTGTCGTATCAGTTTATTTCCTCAGCCTTGAGGAAATTCATCATTAAGTGAAGAATTTCAAGTAGAGTTCCATCATTAAGCAATAAGGCAGTGTTTCCTAATAGGGTCTGGCTTATGAGGAAAAAACGACACATCCTTCACCGCCACATTCCTACTGCAACTGCTGAATCGTGAATGAATCCGTTGTGCAAAAAACTTTCACAACCGCAGCCCTCACGTACAACTACTTAGAAGGGTCATCGACGACATGTCGAATCTCTTACACACAATGTGTCATTCACCTCTATCGTTCGGGCACTCGCAGCTTCGTGGATATTAACACCTCTGAAATATACACTCTTTTTACTAACCTTTTGCTCTCTATTTTTTCTACATGACCAAACCATTTGGAAACACACTGTTCTGTCCTTTCAACAGTGCAAACTTTTTAACCACTTCTCTGCATCTCCACATTAATCACCCTGTCAGTTTTTTCTTTTACGCCATACTTAATACACAAACAGTTCTTTAAAGCTTCAAAATTTCCGTCTGTTCACATCCACACTTTTTACCATTAATGAAGTTGGCTAAAAAATGCCTTCATACATACATATATACGTATCTTGGGTTCCATAGACATACCAGATCTCTTCCTCAATCATTTGCTCACACAGTGATGCATTTCTCAGCTCGCCTATTCCGTTACTCGCCTCTTCTTTTGTCCTCCCATCATCCATTTTAGTTTCTAAATACCTGTGTGAATTAACTGCATTTACTTCCCATCCATTTTGATAACCATTGCTCCATATTCTTTTTATCATGAACACTTTACTCTTGCCCACAATTGCACACGGTATTCTCATCTTGCAAGCATTTTACTGTATAGCCACTTTTTACATTATATATTTACTATCCCAAATTAGTTTTGTATCATCAAGAAATGTCAACCACTCTACACTCCATTCACTTCTCATTTTTCTATGCCATAGCTTAGCAAATATATCTGATGTTTTTTTCTGACTTCTTGCAGTATTCCACTCAAAAATGTATTAAACTGAAAAAAAAAACATTCCCTCAGATCCACTTCTATAACAAACCAAACTCTCTCCCGTCTTCATTTTGTAACGCCTCGATTTTCCTTAATAAAAGCGTTTGAAGACTCTCAGCAACTTCAATGATCTTCACAGTACCTCTGTTTAGGTTTGAACACACGCTCTTTTGTACGTCCATGTACGCCATATGTAGCTTTGTACGTCCATGTACGCCATATGTAGCTTTATCCCCCATGCTTTCATAATTCTTGCATAACTGTTGCATAGCAAACATTTGAGCCGCACCTTCTTCCTTGTCTAAACATCCACTGTCCTTTACTTGTCACTCATGACCTTGTACGTTAGGATGACTTACCAGACTCAGGAAAAAAGTTTTTTCTAGCTTGAACCGGATTGAAGAAACGATTCTCTCACAGTTTATCTGTTCCTACAGTGGCGTAACCAAGGGGAGAGGGGGTTCCTCCCCGGGCGCCACTGTGCAGGGGGGGGGGGCCCGCTGGCCGTCACTCTGGCATCTTTTGAGCAGGTCTGATCTGGCATAGTTCTAGATTTTCTAGCACATTTCGTCTGATCGGAACACTGAACAGCGATACCTCGCGATATTTTCAATAGAGCAAGAAATTACTAATCAAGTTATTAGCGAATTCGTTTCTAGGAAAGGTCGAAAGGTTCCGTTGTAAATCTGCTGTGTTGTTTTTGTTTTAGCTTTATGGAATAAAATAAATGATTGAGATGTTGAGGCTCAGAATGTGCGTTTAATTTTCACCACTTTAGTGCTTTTTTAGCACGGGAATCGGGCGGACTAGCGCTAGTTATGCCACTGTGTTCCTATAAGATGATTATTATTATTATTATTTATTATTATTATTATTATTATTATTATTATTATTACGACTGTGAAATAACGATGATAATAATAAACAAGTTTAGTGACTTCAGTACGGCTGTCCCTCTCAAGTTTACACGGAATTCGGTAATTGGTGTTCTAGCTTGAACTGGACCGAGGAATGCGATTTCCTATGCTTGCATCAGATAATGGTATTCTTCCTGCTCCCCGTAGGGGGCTAGCGCCGTCAGTGCAGCTCACGGGGTGCACTGTAGGCATTACTAAAGGTTCTTTGCAGCGTCCCTTCGGCCCCTAGCCAACCCCCTTTCATTCCTTTTACTGTACCTCCATTCATATTCTTTCTTCCATCTTCCTATCCACCTTCTCCTAACAATCATTTCATAGTGCAACTGCGAGGTTTTCTTCTTGTTGCACCTTTCAAACCTACCTACTCTCAATTTCCGTTCCAGCGCTGAATGACCTCATAGGTCCCAGTGCGTGACTTTTGGTCTAAACTGTATATTCAATTCTTACTCTTCCTGCTGATTTAGCACTGGTAAATGTTTAGTGAGGTAGATACTAAAACGAGTTTTCGATGAAAATGGAAACGTTTGTTTGCTTGATATTAGGAAGATTACTTCTGCGACCAACGGTGTGGCTCTTTGAGTGGACAATTCATTGAAAACAACAAATACAAGAACTTCCATTTTCAACTCTAATAATGATCAGGGTAAAAGCAACAAAAACAGCCCTCAGCAGAGAGCATACTTCTGCTAAGGCCTCACTTCTCATATATTGATTAAGAGGCCTTCTCGAGATGATTAATTTTGGGGGCAGTTGACCCCAAGGTCGTGATTACTTCCTTAGCAATGTCAATCCAGAGTAGGTTTCTCCCTGAAGTCAGTCATCTCGAGGAGGTAACTTAAATGAATATATGTGACGATTTTCGTCAGATTTAATTCACTCGTCCCGGCGATATCCGGCCAACACTTTCTCACACTGACAGGTACACAAGTGACAACTTCGTTGACAGATGCCATCTGCTTCCAGTGCAGGAGATACAGAGAGAGAAAGTGAATGGGTAGATACTCACTATTACTAGCGCGGTATTGCCTGCAAAATTGTAGAAGATTTCCTTGCAGAACTGGATGCTTCGGGTGCCTGAATGTGACTGTCACAGCGCGGCTGACTGCATGCTTTGAGGCATATGACGTCAAGCACGCCCTGCTTCCATGGCCGGGAGACCTTGCGCTTCTCATTCGTTCATTTGTTGGCATATCAGCTCACGCCCTCATTATCTCCGCTCTGCTCTGCTTCAGGTGTTTATTTGAAGTGCACAACGCTTCTTTTTTCTTCTTTTATCGTATTGAAAATTTGTAGGCTTAAACTACAAGACATTTCCTGGAGCTCTTCTGTGGTTCCTAATGACAAATAATGACCTAATGACAACTTTTAATGGACACCTTTTAGTTTTCTGTAAAAGAAAACTGTTGTGCCGGCTTTGTCTGTCCGTCCGCCCTCACATATTAAAAAACTACTGAGGCTAGAGGACTGTCAATTGGTATGTTGATCATCCACCCTCCAGTCATCAAACATACCAAATTGTAGCCCTTTAGCTTCAGTAGTTTTTATTTTATTTGAGGTAAAAGTTAGCCATGATCATGCATCTGGCAACTATATGGACAGGCCACCACCGGCCCGTAGTTAAAGTTTAATCGGCCGTGGCTCATACATTATACCGAGACCACCGGAAGATATACCTGTTTTCAGTAGCCTTTATTATACGAATGTACAGAAAACTCGATTGCGCGGAAGAACTTCGGTGCATTTTTTACTTGTTTTTTGTGCAGAATACAAATTTGTATTTGTCGGGCTACCATACATCTGAGGGTTTGTAGTGGGAGGAGTTTAATGACGTTACCAACAGAAAAGTTGGAACTTTCCACCCAAGCTACTGGTGTCTCCCATAACATTACTGGAGAAAAGGTGGACTAAAACGAACATTTCATTGGTTTTGTCTGTGTTTGTTTGTCTGGCACGGGATAGTGGTTTGATTTTGAGTTATAAACCTTTCTGGGGTGACACAGAGGCCGTTTGCAAAATTTTGTTCGGGTCTGTCAAGCGATTCGGATTTCTATAGTAGACAAACAAAAATACAAACATTCACTTTTAATATATATAGACACACATTATATAATATATAATGGCCTTTCACAAAAAGTATGAATGAGGAAATTCGCATTTTCGAAAATTATATGTTCTCCAGCCTTTCAAGATGATTCAGATTTCAACTTTCTTGAGTTGAACTTGATTAAACAAACGAATAGCGTATGGCTACTGGTATCTCAAAGCCAGATGTAATGTCAAAATTCAAGATGTTTAAAATGACAGTACCAAACATTAATTTAAATTCAAATGTTACCTTTTCATTTGAAAAATTTATACTTTAATACCAGGCCCACTTGCATGAATGCCGTGTTGAGTACCATTCCCCAGGGTAAGAACGGGTAAATGTAGCATCATTCCCCAAGGTAAGAACGGGTAAATGTAGTACAATTCTCCAGGGTAAGAACGGGTAAATGTAGCCTCATTCCCAAGGTAAGAACGGGTAAATGTAGAATTCTCCAGGGTAAGAACGGGTAAATGTAGTACAATTCTCCAGGGTAAGAACGGGTAAATGTAGTACAATTCTCCAGGGTAAGAACGGGTAAATGTAGCCTCATTCCCCAAGGTAAGAACGGGTACATGTAGTACAATTCTCCAGGGTAAGAACGGGTAAATGTAGCCTCATTCCCCAAGGTAAGAACGGGTAAATGTAGTACAATTCTCCAGGGTAAGAACGGGTAAATGTAGCCTCATTCCCCAAGGTAAGAACGGGTAAATGTAGTACAATTCTCCAGGGTAAGAACGGGTAAATGTAGCCTCGTTCCCCAAGGTAAGAACGGGTAAATGTAGTACAATTCTTCAGGGTAAGAACGGGTAAATGTAGCCTCATTCCCCAAGGTAAGAACGGGTAAATGTAGTACAATTCTCCAGGGTAAGAACGGGCAAATGTAGCATCATTCCCCAGGGTAAGAATGGGTAAATGTAGTACCATTCCCCAGGGTAGGAACATGTAAATGTAGCATCATTCCCCAGGGTGAGAACGGGTAAATGTAGTACCATTCCCCAGGGTAAGAACGGGTAAATGTAGTACCATTCCCCAGGGTAAGAACGGGTAAATGTAGTACCATTCCCCAGGGTAAGAACGTGTAAATGCAGTACCGTTCATAGGGTAACAACGGGTAAATGTAGCATCATTCCCCAGGGTAAGAACGGGTAAATGTAGTACCATTCCCCAAGGTAAGAACGGGTAAATGTAGTACCATTCCCCAGGGTAAGAATGGGTAAGTGCACTACCATTCCCCAAGGTAAGAACGGGTAACTGTAGCATCATTCCCCGGGGTAAGAACGGGTAAATGTAGTACCATTCCCCAGGGTAAGAACGGGTAAATGTAGCATCTTTCCCCAGGGTAAGAACGGGTAAATGTAGTACCATTCCCATGGTACAAACGGGTAAATGTAGTAGGCTACCATTCCGCAGGGTAAGAACGGATAGATTTAGTAGCATTCCCCAGGGTAAATGTCACGGTAACGGGAAAGTTGCCACAGATTTTACTACGATTTTCGTATTAAGCATGTTAAGCAGACTTAAGACATAAACAAAAAGCTCTAATATTGAGGACTGGTATTAAACTGAAATAGTATCTTTCGGGGCTCGGTCCTGTAGGGGGTTAGTTCCTCCAATGCACCTCATGCAGTGCACTGCTGGCATTACTTAAGGTTCTTTGCGACGTCCCTTCGGCCCTTAGCTGCAACCGTTTTCTTTCCCTTTACTGTAACTCCGTCCATATTCTCTTTCTTCCATCTTACCTCCCACCTTCTAGCAGTTGATTCGTAGTGCAACTGCGAGGTTTTCCTCCTGTTACGCCTTGAAAAGCTTTTTACTGTCAGTTTCCGTTTCAGCGCTGTAAGACCTCATAGGTCATAGCGCTGGGCCTTAATTCTGTATTCTATCCATCTTTCGGGGCTTGGAGGTAGTGTTACGTAACTTTGCTAATATTCCTCGATCCACTCTTAAATATGAAAGTTTCATCGACTAGGATCGCAAGTTACCGGTGAAAATACGAGTCTTGTTCTCTGTAAGATGTACAAAAGAAAACGTATTTCGCCCAACTCTTGTTTTAGTGGAACACTTCCAAAACTTGAAAGTTTGTCCAAATTCACACAGGAATGACGTAAGGCTGAGGGGAGTTTGCATGCGGTTATATTACTACACTTAGGCAGAAATGATTCCAGCTTACAAGTGAAAGGAAATAGGTTATTTGGTAAACAGTCTTCTCCAAAAATTAAATTGTGAGACTAGTAATCCAGACTGCATGCGTACCTTCGTGAAAGTACATTCTTGTGAATAATTAAAAAAACATTATCTGCGGAAAACCAACGTAGATTTTTTTGTTTTCAACTTTTATTTTCATTTTAAATGCCGACGAGAATGGCAGTTTTTGGCCTTAATCTGTAGGCGAAAAAATAGCAAAAATAACAGAAGCTGGAGAAAAGATGGAAATTAACCTCGAATTAAGCAATAAACTCGTTGCATAAAAGGAGGATGGCTATAGGAAGGTGGGAAAACGGAAGCAGAGATAAAGAGCGATAGTTCCAAAACCAACGGACATTATTTTTCAGGACATCATATCATTATAATAATTTATATATTCTCTCCAATGCTCCTGCTCGCACCAAGTGTTGTCAGTCCTTAGAATGTGGCTAACAAACTAAAGAACAATAAAAACCAATACGGCACTGCATTTATCCAGCTCATATTTTGGCTTCTCGCCACAATAAAGTGTGTGTATGTATATATATATATATATATATATATATATATATATATATATATATATATATATATATATATACATACAGTATATGTAGCTCTTCGTTGGGCGAGTCGGTAGAGCTGTAGACTGGCACTCGCCAGGCCCGAGTTCGAGTCTCCGGCCGGCTGATGAAGAGTTAGAGGAATTTATTTCTGGTGATAGAAATTTATTTCTCGCTATAATGTGGTTCGGATTCCACAATAAGCTGTAGGTCCCGTTGCTAGGTAACCAATTGGTTCTTAGCCACGTAAAATAAGTCTAATCCTTCGGGCCAGCCCTAGGAGAGCTGTTAATCAGCTCAGTGGTCTGGTAAAACTAAGGTACAATTATTATTATAAATGTATGTATGTGTGTATATATATATAGATATAGTAAATGGAATGATTTAATTCTCAAACAGGAGTTTGTTTTAATGGGCAGTGACCCTGACAAGATTTTGCCACGGTATTATGATTTAATTCCTATGTTTAACGACACTCGAACAAAATATGTTGTGTGTAAACTTTCAGTAGAGTGTAAACATTAAGCAACTTAATGTTTAAGACAAAAAACATTATAATAATAAATAAAAAAAATAGCAACCAATAGAAAAAATAAGTAGAATTACGAGGCTTCATTTTTAAACATTGAGATTGAAATTGGGCACACGGTTGTTGTTAAGTAAGGATTCCAATTCCAAACTGTTAACTTCCCAGTCGTATGTGGCAGTGTCCTAAAACCACAAAATTGTGGCGTTACAGACAAGGACAGTCCGAGTTGTCGCACATATAAAGAAAATTTAGGTCATCCGATCTCTGCGACGTTTGGCGATTCTGTCGATTCCTTGCAGGTGCTCGAGTTATTTTGACATTGGATTTATTTTCACCCGAACTCACGCAATTGTTCTATATTTCAGTGCGTTTGCTTGTGAGTGTGGATGTATGTGTGTCTGTGCTTGTGCTTGTGTGTTTGTGTGTGTGTATTTTGCCAATAAACTGTTTCCAAGTTTATGTTTTTTAGAGAAAAACAAGGTAACACCTATCACGTACATCCTTTTTTTCTTCTACATGAGGCCCTTTTCCCTGGTGGGTTTTAACTCCCGAGAAAAGACACTGGTACATTCGTGCTTCATACCCTTTGTACTTGAGGCTCATCAGCGGCTTGTTGAACTCCTCTACCCACACTGAACCATACACTATAATTCGATACTTCGTGAGCTCTATCGCTTCCTGGAAGTTGAGGCCATTAATTTCTAATAACTTTCTCAAGCCATCTATCCAGGGCTCTCCAGATCTTCCTCTCCTCTTTATGACCAAGCGACGAGATGCTTCCTTTACTTACATTAACTTTTTCACCACTTCTGTATATTGAAACATCTTTCGCTTTATTAATTCTTCTTATAACAAATATAGTACTTTACTTAAGGAATTCACGTTTACAGCTTCAAACATTTTTCTTCCATTTTTATTGAACATCCACAACTCAGCTCTTGAAAGGAGAATTGTTCCTAACATTCCATTCAGAAACTTTTTTCTTATATATTAACTCCCAGGTCAACTCGCGAATCAATTGCGTCCATTCTTCAACTACGTATAATAATATATACTCATTGATCAACCTTCGTAGATTATTTTACTCGCTTGATCTTCTCTTGATCAATTAACTTCCTAATCTCCACTTGCAAACTGTTGCTATTTTCTTCCATTGCTTTTCACTAATATCCAAGCATGAGTATATAATCTACAAGCAGCCAGTCCGCACTTCATTCACAACCCATTTTCGTACCCCATAACTTTGCACTGTCATCTGCTATCCTTACTCTGAAACACTCCTACCAAAGAGGTATTAAACACCCATGGAGTTCATACTCCAAATCAGTCACTCTCGTGCCTTCTTTTAGACCATGCATTCTCAGTACGGTCTGAATTACTTCTCTTTTAATTCTGTCATTCATAAACTTTTTATAAATCCAGCTTTTTCTTTTACTTTTAAGCTTCTTGCATAATTGTCTCATAACGAGCACTTGATCGATGCACCCTCTTCATTGTTCAACCTTCACTGTTTTTCCCATATCAGTCATTGCGTCATCTCTTACTTTCCCAGCCAAATTATCATAGTGTACTGACCCCACCCAAATTTGCTCCACTTCCCTCTTGCTTGAATGCACCCGAGCTTTCAGCATATGAAGGACTTTATGCATTCAGTCTAGCTAGCACTAGCCTGCCTTTTTTTCCAGCCTCCTTCTCTCCGTGCGACTAAACCACCTCAAATCACTGTGAGTCATCTTCTTGAAATATGGACCTCGTAGTTTATTTGTTAAGAAACCTGCGTTACCAGAGAGGGAGCCTGGGTTCAAATCCCAGGCGAGGAAGGATATGGCATGTTCTGTTAATATCCGTGGAGCATCTGTTGAGCTAACCGTGAGTTGTATATCTGGCAGTTACTCAGCTGTAGTAAGTGGTAGCAAAGATGAATACTGAGTTACAATTAATATATATATATATATATATATATATATATATATATATATATATATATATATATATATGTGTGTGTGTGTGTGTGTGTGTGTGTGTGTGTGTGTGTGTGTTTGTGTGCGTGTGTGTTAACTTATATGTTAACTTATAGATTCAGCTAAGGACAGAGGAAAAATAAAAAGAATGAAGTAAAAAGAATGAAGCGCTTTCGTGTTATTTTAACACATATAGATCTGAGTGTGTGTGTGTGTGTGTGCGCTGGCGCATGTGTGCGTGAGTGTGTGTATTCACCAATATAGGTTTTCTCTCGAAATTTATTAGCTATTCGATAGAAGATACGCGCGAAAGAAACAATTGTAGGAAACGGGGAGGAAGCATCTCAGAACACACGACGGCGACCTATCTGCTTGAAGTCATAAGAGAATCAGTCATCCTGAAATGTACCTCAGGCCCTCAGTTTATCCGCAACAATAACAAGGCCGCTGTATGATCATTAATGTCTGCGCATAAATGACAAATATGACCACTTCAAACTGTCTAGATTTTGTGTCATCATATCAGGAGAGAGAGAGATGTTCGGTTTTTAAATTTGCTCTTTCAGATGTTACTGACATCTACCAAAGAGCAAATGTAAGTTTAAACTCTAAGTAAGGAATTAAGTGGATATTGGAAATGACACTTTCACTCGTCCTTTTTGTAAGGATTTCTCTCACCAATTGCTGAAATTAACGAATAAGGCATTTAAGAGGCAGGTCTCTCGAACCCTTCTTGTTAAGGCCCCATCTGTCATGTTTCCTTTTTCTGCCTTTTTCTTGCTTCCTTCGGATCTGAGCTAGAAAACTGTGAGTTTGCCTCTCCCATTGGCCTTTGCTTGTAGCCAGTTACCCATAAAAAAATCATGGGGTATCACACACTCCCGTGGTGCTCAGACTCTCGAAATTGGAACCAGAAAGCTATAAGCCATTCAGATATATTTACTCCAAATTATAAGAAAACATGATAGAGCAAACTGTTATTTTGATGGAAATAAACTGTTTTAATTACCCATATCAGACTGGCTAGCATCAGTTAAACCCTTAATTTATAGGGATTGGGAAAATGATTGGAAAAATATACCCCCACAAAACAAACTATAACAAATTAAGAACGAAGTTAAAAATGGCATTCTTCTACCCAAAAGCAAAGAATCAATGAGGTTATTTTAACAAGACTCAGAATGGACACTCCAGAACATGGTCATCTGATGTCAACTGCACACAAACCCAATAGCTTGTGAAAGTTGTAACATCCCAGTAACAATCAAACACATCTTGATTGACTGTCCCAGATGGCATCATGAAAGAAAGACTTATTTACAAAATAAATCAATAAAGGATATTCTAGCAGAAGGTAATAACTTTTCAATTAATAATATCATTCTCTTCCTAAACAAAATTAAATTGATAAGTAAAATATAATCTTTTTTTCTATTTTTTCTGATTGTTTTTCTAATTCCCCCTTTTTTTATTATTTATTTATTTAGTTAACTACTTAATTTTTTTAATCCCCATTCTTTTCCCAGCCCGAGAAGAACCCTAAAAGAGTTCAGAGGTCTGGTTAAACAAATCATTTATAACTAACTAACTACCTTAATCTATTTAGTGCAAATACATTTATTAATGTAGGTGTTTATTTGCTATTGTGAAATGGTCGCTACAACAATACAGGCGGCTTTGTGGAAATGTCGTTCGTGCTGGAGTGGGATAAGTAATGTTGTACTGAACTTGAAATGGGCACGTTTACGTGAAACTGCGGACGTGGGATGAAGAAAGGGGATAAGCGATCAAATGGAAAAACTCGCGGAAAAACTATCACAATTAAACACAATAATCAGTACCTTGGATACAAGGTTTCACCAGGAGGCACGAACTAGTGTTTTTACCCCCAGTCACAGGAGTGCAATCTGCTGCTTTGCTTGATCGTCCATTCTTATACATGTCTGGGAATTTAAGCAGATATTTTTTTTCTGGTGTTAGCTACTTATTTTGAGGATAATAACTTTATTGAAGTGACGTACTGAGAAGATTAACAATAAGTATCTCCATGCTCAGTATCTTTCCCTCTAAATGTAAAGGTATATCTTTTAATGATAAAAGAAATCGAAATGGGATAGAAGAATTATACTTACACACACAAAACACACATATATATTTATATGTACATATGCATATATATATATATATATATATACTATATATATATATATATATATATATATATATATATATATATATATATATATATATATATATATATATATATATATATATATATATATATATATATATATATATATATGTAACGCTACTTATCGTTCGACCGGTGAGGCTAATAAGCGTGGTAGATGCATCATATATATATGTCTGTATATGTAAACATGTATACATATATATATCATATATATTTATATATATGCTGTATATACATATGTACCACTGGGATAATGAAATACTGATTATAACTCCTGATTAGTGTCGCCTTTAATTTTCGAAGATATCTTCAATAGAACTGGCACATAGTGGTAGAAATTAATAATATATATTCTGGAGTGGCAGTGTAAACACACAGTTGATTGGAAAAACTGTATCCACGTGATAAGTAGTAAAATTGGGGATGAGTGGCAAATCCCAAGTCTGAGGTCAGCACCCATTTTGCAAACCTTCCTCATGTATGCAGATGGGCTTATGCCTTTGCTGTAGGGCCAGACAAATTTCCTTCCTTAATATCTATACACTACATATTTTTGTTTTAATAAATGGATCGAGTTTATACATTCCTTGGCTGATGTATAAGTTTAAAAAAGCTTCCATTTATGAAATTGTATTCCACCATATTTCTTTTCAGTATGTTATTAGAACAAGTCATCTTTTTTTTTCTACTCTCCACTAATGGCATGATAATTTTCACTAACCTGGAACTAACATTGCACTGTTTTGTTCCTGTGCATGTCTTGTACATTTTGATGCTGTTTCATTCTTTCCCTATGATTTTCCAGTTGACCAATGTAAAGATTGTCACATGCTTTACATAGGATTTGATATACACATCCTTTAGTACTGTGGGGAGAGTTCTTTATAAGTGCTTTTTTTTTATTGTATCGGTGTTCTTAAATTATAAATACAGTTCTTATGGGGATTGAGAATGTCTTTGAAGTTATTACTGTATGGCAATACAAGCAGGTTTTTAGCTTTGTAAGTTTCTTTGTCGTTTTCATAAACAAATTTTTTTTTATCATTTAATGCATTGTCTAATATGCATGTAGACTGATTTAATGTCTTGTCCTTATTCCAAATTTTATCTAATTTATTATCAGTACACTCAGGGCTACATATACGCAATGCCCTTAAAACGAAAGATGGGAAAACTAATTTCTTTACTTCATTAATATGGACAGAATAAAAATGTATATTGGCAGTAATATTGGAAGGTTTTGGGTACACGCCATATTTAAAGCCATTGCTATTTATGTGCTTTAGGCAATCCAAAAGACGTTGGCTGCCGTCAATTTCCGTCCCCATCGCGAACTTTATTGATGAGACCAATTTACTTAATTTACCGAAGAAAGTATTTACATTTTCCTTCCATGGACAAAAATATATTATGTCAACATACCTGAACAATATTATCTGGCGAGGATTGATTTTGTTTAATCATCTCTAAATAAATTCAACATTCACAGTGTTTAAGACTGGAGATGAAGGGTTGCCCATTGCAGTATCTAAATTTCGAGAGAAAAATTTCCTGCTGAATTCAAATTTACATCCTTGTACGCTATACACACTACAATCAATTCCATTAAAGTGTTTTTGGAAAATGATATGTCCAACAGTATGTTTTGGAAGGGGCCAGTTAAAAATTGTAACAGATGATCATACTCACAATCCTGGACTCACTTTTAGTATGTGCATTGTTCAGTTTATATGCTGGAATGAACAAGTGATTCAGAGACCAACTGTAACGAAGTCTTTATTGAAAGTAGAAGCTCGTTCTTTTGATGATACTCATTGAAGTATATTGGAAAATTACATCAACATCATGGAAATGGAAGATGAAAATTTATTTGTAGTTATGTGGAAAAGAAAGCATTTTGAATCACAATAACATACGTTTCTAATAGATTTGTTCTAGCGCAGGTAAAGCTGTGAAACAAATTAGCCAGAATTTGACCATTCTCTCTCTCTCTCTCTCTCTCTCTCTCTCTCTCTCTCTCTCTCTCTCTATATATATATATATATATATATATATATATATATATATATATATATATATATATATATATATATATATATATATATATATTATATTTATTTATGTTTTTCTGGACAATCTGGTTTGAGATAGTTTCTGTGAGACAGGTAGCAACAACTACAGATACTTTAACCTTGTGATTCTGACTTTGTGGGTCCAGGGAAACATAAAACAAGAAAAAAGGAGAATTTCATATGAGCGTAAGGCTGTTACTACTAAAGGGAAATATTACGTAAACACGTGGGTAAACTTACAGGAGTATATTTACATAAAGAACATTAGTACAGGAAAGAGAAATGCAATTAAATTATTGATCCTGAAGGGGATTTCCTACGGGATGAATGAAACTGGGGGGATTCCAGACACAGTCCGAGAAGATTCCACGCTATAGGGTCCCTCTGAAATGAGAGATACACAAATTATACGCCAGTAATGAAAACAGACAAAAGGATAAAGAATTCTTAATAGTTTAAATTTTGCTTAGCTAACGTAATTTCTTGATAAATTAGTTTTGTGAATTAATCTTGTTTAAGAATTAATTCAATCTTGTGTTGTTTTCAAGCAATGGTAAGTTTTTCAGATTGTGAATTCTAATGATAAATTTTGAAGTTAAAAATAAATTTTTGTATTTAAAATGATTAAACACAGTGTTTATTTTGTTGACCACCAGTGAATACGGTTATTTGTGTGTGCATATGGCAAAGTGATAAGCATGTCTTGTTCTCCTTTAGTTTTCCTGAAGTGAATTATAGTTGTTTGATGGAGTGATGCCCTTTTCCTCTGGTATATTTAATACCTCACACATAACTTGATAAACTTAGTTTGATTTTTCAAGTGTTAAGTAAGTTTTAAAGGGATCGCTGTTACCTTTAGAGTGCTCAGTCGTAATTTTATTGTTATGAGGGTTCAGGTATCTGGCTGAAGTGAGGTAAATTTTTGGATTTTGTGACTAGTTGTGTAATAACCAGGTACTTGATGCACTTCGTGACATATATATATATATATATATATATATATATATATATATATATATATATATATATATATATATATATATATATATACACACATATGTGCTTGTGTGTGTGTATGTATAATTATATCTCTATATTTACAATCACACACACACAGGCACGCACACACATATATGTATATCTAAAATGTATGTATGTATATATATATATATATGTGTGTGTGTGTGTGTATGTATTATGCATATGCGAGCAAACGAAAATATATTGAGCTAAAGGAAGTATTACCTTACAGGATGCACTTTTGGGTTTTACTAATAGCTAAACGTTTGCGTTCTCTCGCAGTGGTTTATCCCATGCGTCGATTATTTTGTTTTTATCCCTTGCTCTTGATGAACATCACCAAAATCTGAACTTGACTCGGTTTACGTGATATCAAAGAATTGCTGCCTGATAATGACGTCAGAGCTTTCTGAGGGATGATTTTTAGAACTAGCATTAATTCTGTCTTATTTCATACTATTTGTATTGTATCTGCAGTGAAAGGTATTTACAGATGAGTCTGTGTTAATTAGAACCTAACATTTCACTCGTGTATATATATATATATATATATATATATATATATATATATATATATATATATATATATATATATATATATATATATATAAATAATATATATTAACTAGATATTCTAATTGCCAAATACACATACATACATTATATATATATATATATATATATATATATATATATATATTATATATATATATATATATATATATATATATATATATATATATATGTATGTATATATATATAAATAAAGGCAAATGCCACGAAGGAAAAATGAAACAATGGAGTTTTGCAAGCCTTTCGACACACGGTCCTTCACTAGCAGACTGTGAGTCGAGAGGGCTGGCAACACTCCGTCGTTTCATTTTTTCTTCATGGCATTTGGCTTTATTTACTTTATACATTCATCCTGTTCCATATCTTCGTGATTCAATTATACACAGAAACACACACACACACACACACACATATATATATATATGTGTGTGTGCGTGTGTGTGTATATGTTTTTTTTAGTGGAGTTGGTTCTGTTCCTTGCAGATGTTTCGAAGAGGGTAGAAACCATAATCATTTATGACATATAGACCCCTATATGGGAAATGGAACTGGTAACAGACTTCACTTTGAGAGTTATGGATAGCGGACTTAGAAAATTGGCGACTTGGTGGGAGACGGGAATTAATTCCCACCCGTTATGTTTCCTTGCAGTTGTTTAGTTTGTTGGTTGTAGGAGGTGTAGCTTAATGGGAGTTATTATCTAGCATGCATAATTTCATTTTACTTGACTTGTTGTTAGATTTGCATAATAAACTTTACTCTGTAAGCTGGCTTTTGATTTGCATACCTTAGAAATAGGATCAGAGTTAAGAGAGAGAGAGATGAAGAGGCGAAGCACTCGGGGAGAGGAAGAGGGAAGTTGAATGCGACCAGGAAGTTTTGGTTTTAAGAAAAGGATGCACTGTATTTTAAAGATTTAGCTCATTCCATGCCAAAACGATTAAGGGATGTACTTAAAAATAATGGAGACACGTCAAAATATTAAATAAAAGGTAGTAAAACAAAAACTTTGCCTATTATTTTCCATTTTTATAACATTGTTCTGATTTTTGTTCATTTAAAAGGGGTGTTCAGTTTTTTTGTGGTGATTATATGTTTATATATAGGTATATATGTATATATATGTATGTGTATATATATATATATATATATATATATATATATATATATATATATATATGTATATATATACAGTACATACATATGTACGTACTCATACGCACGCAAACACCTTACATCTTTTATCCCGTATGGAGGTCCTAGCCACTGAATGGTACAGCCTTCCGGGTTGTCAACAAGTCTTTTGGGAAAAGGTCGCTAGCTCCATGCCCTTTTTCTTGACCCAAGCAGGCACTAGCATCTATTTACGGCTAGGTAGATCATTAAGTGATAGGCCTGGAGCAATCCAAGCACCTATGAAGCGTGAGTTAAGTGCTCTAAATGTTAGCCAAAGTGTACACTCTCTCTCTCTCTCTCTCTCTCTCTCTCTCTCTCTCTCTCTCTCTATATATATATATATATATATATATATATATATATATATATATATATATATATATATATATATATACATATATATATATATGTATATATATATATATATATATATATATATATATGCATATATATATTACATACTGTATATATGTATATTTATATGTATATATATTTATATGTGTGTCTATATATATACACACACACACACACACATATATATATATATATATATATATATATATGTATAAACACACATATACATACAAGCACACACATATATTTTATATATATATATATATATTCACTATTTAGAAAATTCATCCCTCCAGTCCGTTAGATAGGAAATCAAATTTAATGGTAGCTGGGGAGACCCCACAGGGTGGGGGGGGTGATAAGTGCAGGCATCTTAACCCCAGCTTTGTAAGATTTTGGGAGACAGAAAGCCGTTTGGAAAAAAAGACCAATCAGGACTGTAATTGGGCTGCTATGCTGACCCTTAGTAGTCTTAACTATATGACCTATTTCCCTTCGACCTTTGTGCTGGTTGTTATCGCTCCTTCCAGATTGACCGATGTCCTGTGCTCATCCCTAGAAATTGAATGGGGACGCCTCGGTGACCTCTCTCGCCACTCCTCATCAGACCACAATAGCGCCAAGCTGGTGCTGTCCTCTCTCTTTACACTGGCCATGTGTCGGGACTTCTGTGGCCAGAATTCATCTTTTGCAAGCGAGCTCCATGCACAGGTGCAATAAGAATCCAGTTATCTGGCTCTTGAGTTTTCTGCCCCTGCCCGTAGACGTTTAACTGCCACCTTGTTGCATGCAAGAGTCTTCTGACTATCAGCGGTCCAGGGAAACATGATCGGCCCCCCTCCTGCATTCACGTTGTGCTAAAATCTATTATTTATCAGCCAGTCTCAACAGCAGTGGTTTTCATTTGCATGTCAAAATCTTTCAGGGCTGCAGCCCTTCCCAGATTTATTTATTTGCTACGCAGTCTTACTTTTATTGCACATTGCATGTGCCTTGTTTGCTGCTCAGTTAGTCATTTCATATTAATTTTCTGATTGCTCTGCTTGTAAATAAATTCAATTTAAAGTTACTTGACTGGTTTGAAAGGCGACCTTCCCAGTCCCTGTTGAATAGATGTAATATCAAGATAAGTAATCTTAGTAATTACATTTATTGTTTGCATTCTGAGCTCCAGGTGTTGGCTCCTAAGGCAAATTACATTCAAAATCCAATTTCACTCTTCCAACCGGAGCCAGAACGTAACAATATATATATATATGTATATATATATATTTATGTATGTATATATATGTATGTATGTATGTATGTATATATATATATATATATATATATATATATATATATATATATATATATATCAATCAGTGTTCTCCCCAGTGAGCGGCTCGAAAGAATACACGGTATAATCAAGGTCACTGTCTCGAACTGTATATGCTGAATCGGGATGAAACCTCCTGTGTAGTCAACCTTCACAATTTCACAGGACGTGTGTGTGTGTGTGTGTGTGTGTGTTTCCGTAGACGTGCAAGTACTCATCGTTCCAACTTTTATAAAGGTACACATCTTTCTTATTTGCTATTTCCTTTCAGTATTTGAACAAATTTGTTTTGATTCGAAATTTATTTTAAGTAGAAATAGGTAAATACTGTTTTTATTAAGCCATTAGTATTAAATGTGTCGTCAGAGTGAAAGTTTCCTTAATTGGTTCTTTAAATAACCATAAAAGCCATTTCAACAGTTTGCTGCGAAACTAAACTAAAACCATACGTGATCAAACTACACGTGGATCGTTCTTACCCAACATACTTTATTTCCAAAGCAACCCACTTATAGTCCAACTGTCTGTGAAGGTCAGTTGTCACTTACATTTTTGATGACTAAAATCTACACAACATTGCTCGGTGTTCATGACATATTGCTTTCTTTTTTTATGAATAAATTCATCCGTTGGTTGGTGTTGATGAGCATATGAATTCATCTGTTTATCAATTTGTCTTTATATTCTTTTCAGTGTTAGCAGTAGTAAATTGGTTTGCGGTAGTAAATCGGCTCCGCCCATTATCGTAACTCCTCCCGATGCAGAGTTAGCTCCTCCCACTTTACCTTCAAAACTAACAGCTGCGTGGCATTTGTACTCTTCTATAACCGTTTGGTTACTTCACTGGGCCAAGGGATTCCGGTAGCTTCTCTTGACGTGGGTCGCCTCTTCTTTTTCTTTTGCATCTTTCAAGTACTCACATATATGGGACTCTCTCATAAATCACCACTTTTCTTCTCAAGTGACATTTCTCCTCAAATCTCGTGCGAACGAATACAACTGAAAATCATTTGGGCAAGGTAAGGTTTAGAATTTCACATTGGAAACTATAGCAGTGTTAGCATACAAATGTAATCCTATTGTTGCTGTGCCATAGCCAAGTAACTTATTCTTCAGGTAATTTTATTAATGAAGATAATCTAAAGGGAACCTTTCAAGAGACATGAAGAGAGATGCCAAAATCGAACCAGTTCGTGTTTTTCACTTGGGACGAGAATGAATGTTCGCAGATTAGTTTATATACGTATATATATATATATATATATATATATATATATATATATATATATATATATATATATATATAAACCAGCCATAGGGGGTGCAAGCCAGCATAACTTTATGCCGGTCCCAACAAGCCCAAGTAAATGGTGAGGGTTGGTGGCAGAAAAGCCATCCGGCCGTGAAACCTCTGCCAAAACCATGGATAGTAGCCAGGAACAGTCAAGAGAAGGCCAGGGCGTACCCTGTTCACGCGACGCAGGCGGGCTTCGCCTGACCCACCCGATAGATGGGCAAGGGCTACCTCGTCAAGGAGCTTAGAATTGGAACTCTGAGTGTTGGCACCATGACCGGACGAAGTAGGGAGGTGGCAGATATTATGGAGAGAAGGAAAATTGATATCTTGCGTGTGCAAGAGACAAGGTGGAAGGGAAACAAGGCAAGAGAGATTGGTAGTGGATTTAAGATGCTGTATAGTGGAACTAATGAAAGGGGAATGGAGTTGGGGTTGTTCTTAGTAAGGGAATGAAGGAAAATGTAGTTGAGGTTGAAAGAAAAAGCTGTAGAATAATGAAAGTGAAACTGTGCTGTGGGGGACACATTCTAAATGTAGTCAGTGCTTATTCGCCACAAGGGGGCTGTGATGAAGTTAAAAATAGATTCTGGAGGGAGATGGATGAGATGATTACATCAACAGAAATGGAAGAAAGACTGGTGATTGGAGGTGACCTGAATGGACACACTGTACTCAGTCGGGAAAATATACGTAGGATTCATGGGGGACATGGAATGGGAGAAATGAATGAAGAAGGAGAACTTGTAGTAGATTTTGCATTATCTTTTGATTTGGCAGTAAACAGCGCCTTTTTTACAAGCAAAAATTACGCAGCATACAGTAGTGGAGGGAGACAGACGCAAATAGATTTTCTGTTGTGTAGAAGAAATCATCTGGTGAAGGTAAAGAACGGTAAGATCATAAAGGGAGAAACTGTTATCCCACAACATAGGTTAGTTGTGTCTGATTTTTTGATATGGCAGGTTGCAGAGGGGAAACCTATGGTGCAGCCCAAGATAAAGTGGTGGATGCTAAAAGACCAAGAGATGAGACAGAGTTTTAAAGAAAAGGTCCTGCACAGCATTAGAGTAGCAGATGATGTGAACATCTGGTGGGTAGAAAATTGCACAATGATACTGAGAACAGCAGAGAAGCTATTAGGGAAAACATCAGGTAGAGTAATGATAAGGATAGCTGGCGGGTGAACCAAGATACTCAAGATAAGGTAAAAAGGAAACGAGAAGCAAGGATAATATATGAAAAGGATGAATCTGTGGAAAATGAAATGGCTTGGAAAATCGCAAATAAAGAAGCAAAAAGGGCTGTGGCAAGGGCAAAGGCAGAAGGAATAAATGAGATGTATGAGAAAGTAGAAACATCAGAGGGTCAGAAGATAATCTACAACATAGCAAAAAGAAGAGACAGAGCAACTAAAGATCTGACGCACATCAAGCAGATCAAGGACCGAAATGGAAGAGTTTTGTCAAGGGGAGAATGTATAAGAGCAAGATGGAAGTATCATTTTGAGAAGCTATTAAACAAAGAGAACCCCAGAAGGATAAGGGAAGAGGGAAACCCACGAGTAAGAGCAGTTCCAGATATCACCAGAGAAGAAGTGAAGAGAGCACTTGACAAAATGAAAAATGGAAAGGCCGTTGGACCTGATGGTATACCAGTTGAGTTGTGGAAATGCTTGGGAGGAGAAGGGGTTGATACACTCTAGGACCTCTTTTCAAAGGTCTACCGCCAAGAAAAAATGCCGGACAGCTGCAGAAATAGTATTATGGTTCCAATATATAAGGGAAAGGGTGATATACAAGACTGCACAAATTACAGAGGGATAAAATTGATATCTCATACTATGAAGATATATGAACGAATTATAGAGAAAAGAATAAGGAATGAAACAACAATAAGTGAAGAACAATTCGGGTTTATGCCGGGAAAGGGTACAGTATATGCAATTGTTGCACTAAGGCAAAGTATGTTAAAGTAGTCCAGGATATGTATGCAGAGGTTACCACTCAGGTAAGGAGCACTGTGGGAACAACAGAAAAGTTTAGTGTAAGAGTTGGTTTACATCAAGGTTCAACTCTCAGTCCCTACATCTTTGACCTTGTGATGGATGTTATTACATCAGATGTCAGAGAAAAAGTCCCGTGGGGTGTAATGTTTGCTGATGATGTTGTATTGGTGGACCTGACTAGAGAAGGGGTGGAGATAAAACTAGAGTTGTGGAGACAAACACTTGAAGATCGAGGTTTAAGGATACGCGGAGCTAAGACAGAATATCTGTGGATGGGAGGGGAAGGAAAACAGGGTGCAGTTAAATTAGGCTTAGACGACATCAAGAGGGTTATCACTTTCAAGTACCTTGGGTCCTGTGTGATGGATGATGGTGGCATGGACTCAGAAATAAACCACAGGATACAGTGTGCTTAGATGAAATTGGAGGAGATCATCGGGAATATTGTGCGACAAGAGAGTTAGTGCAAGAGTAAAAGGAAGGTTTTATAAAAGTGTAGTTAGACCAGCGATGGTGAATGGGACTGAGACGTGGTCAACAAAGAAGGTTCAAGAAAGGAAGTTGGAAGTGGCAGAGATGAGGGTGTTGAGATGGATGTGCGGAGTCACGAGAAAGGATAGGATCAGAAACGATTATATTAGAGGGGCAGTCAAAGTGGTAGAAGTGTCAAAGAAGATTCATCAAAGAAGATTGCAGTTTTGGTCATGTCATGCGGAGAGAGGAGGATCATGTGTGTAGAAGGGTCATGGACATGGAGATGGTTGGGAGGGGGAGGAGGAGGGGAAGGCCAAGATTCAGATGGAAAGATAACGTAGCAAATGACATGCGGGAAAAAGGGTTAGGAGAACAGGATACGCAAGATAGAAGAAGATGGAGAAGGCTTACACGGAACAGCGACCCCATATAGAGATGGGTAAAGGCTAAAGACAAAGAAGAAAGATAAGAAGATGATATATATATATATATATATATATATATATATATATATATATATATATATATATATATATATATATATAAATCATATATATATATATTATATATCTATATATATATATATATATATATATATATATATATATATATATATATATATATATATACAGTATGTATATATATATATATATATGTATATATATTGTGTATATGTGTATTGCTTGTGTATAGTGGAATGTCTCCTTATTAAAAGATTAAGTTTTCCAAGCGACAATAATAGATTGGACTTACATAGGATTTCCCAGTGGTTTAGAGATTCCTCTTTGTGTGTTCAATTTTTTCTTAATCGTTTCACTTCCTTCTAGCGGATCGTTGCCCACAGCATCAGCTGTCGGATTAAATCATCTGAATTGTCTCTCTCTCTCTCTCTCTCTCTCTCTCTCTCTCTCTCTCTCTCTCTCTCTCTCTCTCTCGGAGGTGATTCGCCCGAAGCGTACAGGGCCTTTCGACTCTTTGGTCAACCCATAGGACAAACTCCAGTTACCTTTTCGGGTGGTTTAAGTTATTCCTAATTAGGGTAATGTATTTTCGTACTTAAAGCTTTAGTCTCCTGATTTTGGGGCGAATGTAAATCATTGCAATGTTTTGTAATGGCAGTGAGATTGCAGTTGGGGTCATGGGCGCAGAAATTAGTCGACAACTTAAATGAATGGAAAAGAAACCTGGAAATCTGAGTAAAAGTTTGAAGAAAAATAAATAGGAATAAATATTCAGTCAATGATGACAATACTATTGTGTGAAACGCAGTGTGTATCCATATATGTGTTTTTTCTTCCGTGTAACAGATCGTCAACGGACAATGAGTTTCATATGTAACGTTGACAAAATCTTACAAGAGAAAATGCAGAGTAACCTTATTACCTGCAGCTACAAAAGCCCTTAAATATAGCCGCCGTTTTGACGGGATAGATCGTGAAAGTCCCTGTAAGAACTTATAAATTTTAGACATGTTTATCACAAGCTGATGTCTTCATTGACGCACATTTATCAAAAGCGGGCTAGCTGTTGGTGTCAGTAATGTCGGAAAACAGAAAATATGACTTGAAAATCGACAACTAAAGAGGCGATCCTGTTTTATACTGTATATGCGGGGAACCAAGACGGTGGATGTTACGAAATATATTGTTCGTGTTATTGAAGTCTTTTATCTGTATTTACAACGACAAGAAGGGCAATGTCTCTTAGTTTTTACTTGAGTGCAACTAGAGTATTTTGTGGTGGACCGAGTATTCAAAGCATTATCTTGAGTATAACCTCATACTAGAATATAAATAGTTGTATTGTTATTTATACGTACGACGTGCGTTTTATAGGCCATTTGCTTTGAGAACAAGCATGACTTATTTTTGTCTTTAATGATGCAAGCATTAGGTGTATTTTTACTCACCTCTCGGAAAACCAATGTTAAACTGATTACCCGATCTACTTACACTACTCTTCGACCTCAGAAGTCATTGTGAGTTGATAACACGCTGCTGAGTGATGGGCATAATATCACTTACGTTGAAGTGCTGCCAGAAACCTGTGTATTAGTGGTAAAGTGTATCGTAGTAGACACGAAATATTTATGTAACCCGATTCAAATTCATCATTCTTGTAATGATTACTGTTCTCTCATCTGGAAGTCAGGATACGCTAGGCACTTTATCTGAGAGGAAAATTTGTATGAGGTGACGTTTCCTCTTTTTTAACCCTGCTGTTTGTGAATTAAGTCATCAAGAAGGACATTTTCTGTCTTCAGTTCCCTTCTGTGAGTGGTGCTACAAGCCCCCCAGAATGTCAGCTTCCTTACGTGTCGCACCGGAATGCTTTTGACGTTGTTACAAATGAGGGTGCATGAAATTTCAAGTAAGGTTGCAGTGCTGCTTTACAATTATTTTCTAATTAATTTTCCTATTATTATTTGTATTTATGTTTCTCGTAATTACTCTCCGCATTCCCACATTTGGCCGAGTTTTGGTACAATAATACTATTAATGCCAACAGTAAGTAATAATATCTATTTCCTTCATTCTTGCAAAGAGTCATTCATTTTATTTCTAATTACTCTCCAGCAGATTCAAACGACTGAGAAATAAAAGTGAAACTAAAAATAAGAACTGTTAACAGCTTAACAATAGTGCCAGTCCAGATGATTTAACCCCACAACTGATGCTGTGGGCAACGATCCACTAGAAGGAAGTGAAGCTATTAAGAAAAAATTGAACACACAAAGAGGAATCTCTACATTGTTGGGAAATCCTATGCAAGGCATTATTGACGTCAGTTCTTCCTATGACTTGTTAAATCTAATTTTAGAAACTGCGTACATGAGGTACACCGAATGAAATGACCTTTGAAGTAAAGGAGGAATGACAGGGATTTCTGATATTGGAGAAATGGGATTTACAGTGAAGGGAAATGTTTCTTTTTAAAGTTATAATAAAGAATCGAAGAAAATTGCAAGTGCAGATTTCATTTGAAGATTAACTTCCAAAGGGTAATATTAGATTTATATGATTTTCGGTTGTCGTTGTTAGAAAGTGAAATATTCGTTAGTTATGATTTTGCCAGGAACAATGGCGATTTAATTTTGCTGCTACTACTACTACTACAAATATACTGATGATAGTTATAACAATAATGATGGTAATTCAGTAAACATGCCAAATGATTGAACATATTGAAGTTATGAATTGTATTGTTATTGTTTTGTACACAGCAGTACAGTCGATCCCATAATACTCAGTTAGCATGAGAGCATAATGCATGAGATTGTTATTCACATAGTGCCAAGGTATATACGCATTCAAGTGTGAGGGTTCAAAAATACTGTAAGGAACATTTATAAACATTAAAGATGTTAAAACTCCAGGTGTGAAGCTGCATCCGAGAAATGATGTAAACTTGTTATGATGAATATGAAAAATAGAAAAAAATGAATAGGCATAATTTACTTTTATATATATTTTGAAAATTGATTACCGTATGTCTTCGTATTTTGCCGTGCTTATCGGACCTTGAAATTAAGCAATGGATTGAGCTGCTTGGCATCAGTCAACATTAACGTTTTTGCTTATTTGTAAAGACTTCATGTTTGTTACCACAGTATTCTCTGCATTAGCGGAAGCCATGGATTATAATAACAAAACAGTAGTGATTTATTTTCCCGTGTATTTTTAAAGATTAGGCTATCTTTTACCTCACTTCTCTCCATTTAACCGAAGCAAAGTTTAATGGGTTACGATATTTAAACACTAAATAAATTAATATCTCTTTAGCGGAAGCCGACTTTAAGCAACGGACTGAGACATTTAAGAAGCAAAACAAAATAACGTCAGCTGTTCTTTCTGCAGCCACGTCAATTGGCTGAAACTGTCCACAAAGTTAATACGCAGGATGTCCTGAAATTGGTCTGATTTGACAGTCAAGTGACCACATGCAATGCTAAGCTGAATACGTTGCATACAAAGCTCATAATTTACTGTTTTGTACCTCTGCGTCTCGCAGTTCAGTGGCTATTTTGCTTTTCTTACAAAGTATGAAGCCCATTAAAGATTATTTTACGAATGAGGGTCGTACTCTGCGTTCGAGGAGGTTCAGCCACAGTAGAACTTGCAACACCTGCAGCTCTATCGATGTGCACTAAATCTTTCAAAATATCTCTTTTTAAGAAGCAGGGCCATGGTCATCTTGCCTTCCTAAGCAGTCTATTATGACCTTGGTTTTTTTGTCTCAAGGTGGCGGAACTCTGTATCCAAAACATATCGATACGGTCTGCTCACTGAGCTTAGACCCTGTGTTTCAGAATATCGTCCCGTTCTCATTGAAATGTTCCTCACCGTAAGGTTAGTAAAAATAAAAAGATTTCATTAAGCCAATTTAGTTTCATCGAAAGAAAGACTTCATTACGAATAGAGATATATCGCTGAATAAATTTATTCGAAATAGTATCATTTATGATGATCGTAATTTGAATAGAGGCTCTAATACTGCTGAGAAGCGCCATATATAACTGCTTTCGTTTTTTTTTCACCCCGCGGTATATTTATCTGATCCTCGGTTTATATTTATTTGTTATTTTACTTCTTTTTTTTTTTTTACACATCAGAGACCGATTTTTGGAAACTAGCTTTGTATGGTGATGATCATATAGGCATATTCCATAGGAATGTTTGCCCATGCCAAATAACAATCATCATAACATTTTATTTCAGATTTTGGTTGTAAGCAAATTGCCAAGAGCAGATACAAAAAAACATTAACAAGATGCATTGACAATGTTATAGTATTAAATGTAAACAATCAAGAGAAGTTGAGCCTTTAAAAAATTACTAAACGTTAAGTAAATGGAGTTCATAATTGGCCAGATGCATTAATCATTGTCTTATTTATGAAACTCTTTAATGAAATCATTATGGTTGAATAAAGGAAACTTTGTCTCGTAAGTCAAAATAATTCTCATCGACTTTGAAAACCGGTAAGGTGTGGTACATAAAAAAATTGTTCTGGCGTGGCATAAAAATCGGCAAGGTAATCCTTATCCAAATAACAGGCAACCTCTTACACGACACAAGAATCTGTAAAAATCTTTGTAAAAAAAAAAAAAAAAAAAAAACCTGCGGCGCGGCGTAAAAATCGATAAGGTAATGTCGTTATAAGAGAAAACAAGCAAAAAATGCGCAGAAGTTTCTTTGGCACAAGCGAGTTTTCTGTATGAAACTTTCAGTCACGGCCCATGAAACTCTCAGCCGTGGCCCATGAAACTCAGCCACGGTCCGGTGGTGGCCTGAGTTGTTGGTACCTATAGCGGTACCAGAAGTATGATTATGGCTAACTTTAACCTTAAATAAAATAAAAACTACTGAGGCTAGAGGGCTGCAATTTGGTATGCTTGATGATTGGAGGGTGGATGATCAACACACCAATTTGCAGCCCTCTAGCCGTAGTAATTTTTAAGATCTGAGGGCGGACAGAAAAAGTGCGGACAGACAGACAGAGCCGTCACAATAGTTTTCTTTTACAGAAAACTAAAAGGCAAGCTCTGGTGTGGCACAAAGACTTGTAAGACAAAAGGCAACCTCTGGTGTGGCATAAAATCCAGTGAAATAGTATCTTTGTACAAATGAAAGGCAACCTCTGGTGTGACATCAAAACCGATAAGATAATATCTTTATACAAATAAAAGTCAACCATTGGTGTGGCATTAATTCCCGTAGGGTAATATTTTGTACAAACAAGAGGCAACCTCTGGTATGGCATAAAATACCCTAAGGTAAGATCTTTGTATAAGCGAAAGGTGACCTCTAACGCAACAAAAAACCCAAAAGGTAATGTCTTCGTATTGACAAAAAAATAAAAGCTTTAACTTAAGGGTTTTTACGCGATGGCAGAGGTTGCCTTTGTTTTATGTACAAAGTTGTTGGCTTGCCTGTTTTTACTCTGAACAAGAGGTTACATTTTTTTATGAACAATGGCATTAACTTAAAGGTTTTTATGCTGGACAATTAGTTTGGCTTTTTTATGTTCGAAGAGATAAGTTTCAGATTTTTACGCTGCGCGACGGGTTGCCTTTTTTATGGGTTTTTAAGTCATGCCAGAGGTTGCCTTTTATATGTACAAAGGCATCAACTGACAGGTTTTTGCACTTCACCAGAGGTTGCCCTCTTTTAATGGCAAAGGCATTAGCTTACGGTTTTTATGCTGCGCCAGGTGTTGCCCTTTTTACACGGCGCCAATGGTTGCCTTTTTTCATGTGCATAGGCATTAACCTATGGGTTTTTACGCCGCGGCTGAGGTTGCCCATTTTATGAGAAAAGGATTAACTTTCGGTTTTTTACAGCTGTTTTGTAGATTATTCCAACAAAATTACCTTCTTTTAGCTCGCTCTCTGGAAGAATAGATCTAGATATCCGACTATTTGCTTGCAAGGCAAAGATCTAATATAAGAGAAATCTTCATCAAGGGACATAGCATACTAGAAGAAACTTAGTTTCTTCGTTCTGCAGAGTCGGTCTTCTAGATTATTCCAACAGAGTTACCTTCTTGTAGGATTTAGAATAACAGATCTAGATATCTGACTATCTGCCCGCATGACTAAGATTAGTACAAGATGAATTTTCATCAAGGGACATACTGTATAAGAATATATATATATATATATATATATATATATATATATATATATATATATATATATATATATATATATATATATATATATATATATATGTCCCTTGGTGAAAATGTCCTAGATCTTTGTCATGCGAGCAAATAGTCAGATATCTAGATCTATTCTTGAGAAGGCTACAAGAATGTAATTCTGCTGGAATAATCTGGGAGACTTATTCTGCAGAACGAAGAAGCTCAGTTCCTCCTAGTTCTCTGTCCCTCAATGAGGAATCCTCACATACCATTTCCAACTAAAATTCAACCAAATTTGCTGAAAATCACCTGCATTAGTCCCAAAAATGTATTTTGGGACTATTAAATAAGTGTGAAGTGAATTTCCATGAGTAATATAAATCTGAAATTTTTAAAATTTCAAATTTAAAGAAATCTATGTAGCCTAATGATGGGAATGGATCACGGGAAGGTTCGTGTAAAAAAGCAAGAGACATAATTGACAATCTTCTTTATACATATATATATATGTATGTATGTATATGTATATATATATACATATATATATATATATATATATATATATATATATATATATATATATATATATATATATATATAAACACACAAAGAAGACTGGCAATTATGTCTCTTACTTATTTACACCAACCTTCCCGGGAATCCATTCCCATCAGTAGGGCTACACAAATTTTATTTTTTAAATTTGAAGCTTAACGCATTTCAAATTTATATTAGTCATGGAAACAGAGCTTATATACACGAGCCGCGTCTCTTCCAGACTTCCCATTAGATTATAAGTGGACGCCATGTTTGTTACATTTAAGGCAAGGTGCACAGCGCTCCAAACGGCCACGGGGCACAACTATTAGCTTAGAGCCAAGTCAATATATGCAGGCTCTACTTGTAGCACTGTAGACAGCAGATTTAAGTTGATATACATATTTTCGATGTTATGATGGGTTGAAAGGACTGACATACAATACCTTACTGCACTTTAGTGTGGAACAGACAATATTTGAATGCACGACAGGGCCAGTCTGACAACCTTGCCATCACTCATACTGCATTTTCTTGGCCTGAAGAGCGTTCACAGCCAAAATACTGTTGCTCTTTCAACACACACTGCAATATTAATGAAAATATGTACGTCTGCAGTATCAATGACATTTATTTAAGCAGCTACGTAGGCAATTCATATGACATCATGTTATGGCAGTCAACCTCCTCAGTGCTCAGGGAACAAGCGCAGAGTTGGTAGAAATGTCATACCAAACCATACTGCATTATATAATTTTGGATGTTTATGTGAGGGGGCATTAAATAGCTCGTCGAGGTCTCACGTTATGTCTAGCATTTACTGATGAAGTTATGTAAGATAAAAATAAATGGCCGAATCCTATCGCTCGCACGCGGCTTATTCGGAAACATGTGCTGGTCTTTGTAAGAAGTGGTTCATTTCAAGGCTATACTTTGCCCTGTAGCTCAATCATATCTCCGAAGTTGACCGAACTTTTCAAGAGGTATTCCGATGTTTTAGTAGTTTTTGTATTTTAAGGCACTGAATCCTTCAGCAGAACTAGTTTATTAAACTATATGTCTAGTAAAAGGAAGATCTTGTGTTTGACACGAGCAGATATACATACACACACATATATATATATGTTTTATTTATAGTGTATATATATATATTTATACAGTATATACATATATATATATATATATATATATATATATATATATATATATATATATATATATATATATATATATATAGTGTAACTATCATTTCAACATTCAACATTTAAGTGGAAATCAAAGATGTGCCCCATGTACAGAAAGTTTCCATGGCATCATCCACTTCGTTCACAGAGAGAGAGAGAAGGCTTATGAATAGCTAGTCGAACTACCGTACAGACACTGCACCATTAGCCTCTATGATGTGCATACTCTCGCACCCTTTTGGGTGCGAGGGTGCGAGAGTATGCACATTAATTCTTGCCAGCTCTCAAGTTCTTTCTTCCTTCAGCCAAAGGTTTTGGACTAAACCCTTTGTTAACCTTAATCTTTATCTGTAGCTCTGCATGACCAAACAACCTCAAAAAATTTGTGATCTACACCTTTTGCCCAAGGCGTTTTTATAGAGAGACTAAGATAGTCGTAATTCTTACACAGTGATCAAATATTAGCTTTCCTGTGGATGGGTTTTAATTTTCAGTCTGTCATTTAACTTCAGAACTTCAGTTGTCATTCTCTGTAAAGTGTTAGAAGGTGGAATTTCGATCCTATAGTACTATAGATGCCTTCAAATAGTTGTGGTAGCTTGATCAGTGTTGGTGAGTTTGTGGTACCTTGGTCAGTGTTGATGATTTTAAGGGATTCACAGTTCCTTACTGAAAGGGTAACCTTGTATGTAGTGGCGCTCATCTGTTCCATCTCTCTCTCTCTCTGCGGGATGGTATTGCTCATCATTTCAAGTAACAATACCAAATTAGGTCACCTGACGTTTCTGAGACAATATTTCATAAGGCGTTACGAGAAGGAACCCCTCTTTCACTTATTTTTAGAGCCCTCTGTGCTTCTTTGAAAACTTGGCTGTAAGACAGCTTCTTTTCATTGTTAACACCAGTCTAGGCATTTAATTTATCTTTTTTTGATGCATGCTTTCACGTAATCCTGATATCTGCTGTAGGAGAACACTGAAGTCCGGACTAATGGTTGAATGTTCAGTTCACGGAAATGGACATTGCTGAACCTAAATAGGAGTCTGCATTGTCTAGAGCTCAGGCATCTTCTGAATTAGGTGATCTACAGCCTCATACACGTTAACAAACAACATTTAAAGAGGAAAGCCTATTGTTTCCGTATACTTCCTATGGAAGAGCTTCCTTTTTTTTGCGACGAATAGGACTGTTATGTAACTGAAGAGAAGACAGTGTGTTATTCAAGGTGCACTTTCAGGAATGTTCAAGGGTACATCGCCTGATCTAACTGCTTTATTCAGAATCATGTCGAAGATCTTGGCGACAGGCTCATGAGTGAACAAACCTTGCTCATACATTAATGCACTGTCGCTACGCAGGGTCCTAGTCCTTAGGAGGTCAATGAATGGAGTGTGTATTCAGGAAGAAAAGGTATTAGAATTCTGGTAAGCGTTGGGCTTTGTAACTCATGCTCCAAGGAAATGAATTGGGCTTCGATTTGATGTGTGGCCCTCTGTGGTTCTCTTCTGTTACGTTCGGTCACAAAGAATATGAAAAACTTGAGGAGATGACAGGTCAAGTCATTAAAGAAAAAAAGATAAACTATAATACTAGCGACGTTTTTTATAATAAAACAGCGTAAGATTACGTGTCAGCCTGTTGTATTTATTTACCATGGATGTTTCTTGAAAGAGCACCTTTCGGCAATATATGATGTTGATTTTTTAGTTACTGATGTCCTAAATAAGAATATGCATAAAACCAGAAGACGCTGACCATAAAACAAGCAAATGCAGAAGCAAGATTGATATTTAACAGTCACTGCATCACCAGAAAGTTATAATTGAAATATATGCCCGTCAGATCTATTTCAAGAAAAAGACTTTTAATTCCTTTTTCTGCTTTGTCATCCCAGGAAAAATATACAGGATATTTCATGTTCTGTTTTTGAACAGAAATCATGGCCAACTTTAAGACAGAATTTAAACTTCTTAATTCTGGACACAACTCCTTGGCGTGCAGACGCAGTTTTGCATCGGTAAATATATAAAAAAGAAAATGAGGTATTTATGAAATATGTCTTCTAGCATATCCAACGAACTGTTTTCATTAGCTCATAGCAGTTCAGTATCTTACATTTAACAATGTGGATCATGTCCGTCCATGTATTATCTCGCGAAGAGTGTCCTTTATCACAATGCTTGGACGTAGGCGATGAGCTGTTCTTGGTTTTTCCGAGATCATCATGATTGTCTAAACTTTAAAGTGATTTGCCCGGATGCCAGGAAAAACCTGAAAAAAAAAGTGTTAACGTAAGACCGTATTTTAGTCCTTATGTCGCTTCCACCATTATCCTTTAATCGTCCATTTCCTGTATTCATTGCTGACAAGTTACCAATTCTTACTTTCTGTGTGTTTCTTTCCCCCTCAGATATACGTGCACAGTGCTGTCGGATTGCCAAATTTCAGTTTGTGCTTTTGGGTAATGAGCGAAAGGGCAAGCTGACGTGGAGAAAGTTTAACAAACATGTCAAATTCGACCTTTTTAAAAGCTACATAGATATTGTCGTTATTTCATTTCCCAGCAGCTGTTCCAGTCTGTTGCGAGACTTGTCCGTCCTTCCTGAAAAGGAAAGCCCTTCGGTTTTTCTTCTTGGACTGAAATTAGTCAAAAGCTTCAGTTCTAACGGGAAAAAAACTGCACTAATTTTAGACTTGTAAAGTTTCTTTTTGAATCATTTTAATCACTTCTTTCTTCTAGCACCAGATGCTGGAATTTTTTGTTTTGTTTTTAAAATTATTACGCTTTGATTCATTCTTTTGCATTTCAGATTTTAATTTATTTTTATTCGTTGCTGTTCATGCTGTTTACCAACATTAAAACGTGTTTCGAAGTCAGCTGAGCGTAAAGATTTAAAATTGTAGTTACTTCATCAGGAGAAAGTTGCACATTACTCTGACATACATAAACTAGACATTCAATAATTGAAAAACTATTTCAGCGTCACAGTCTCAGGTTAGGAGACCATGAGTAAATGAATGAAATTATAAATAAAGAATGGGAAAGACGGGGAAACAACAAAAGAATTACATCACAAGTTCTACTAACTATTCCCGGTTTTGTTTTGTCTCTACGGAGGAGGGCGGATGTAGAGGTATTTGCCAATTAAATTCACGCTGGAGGTGTTACTCGACGAGGCGTAGGCCTCATGGCATGGAAACATGTCACTTCAAAGAAAGTAAATCCCGCTGGTTAAAGGTTTAGCAGGACAGGTAAAGTGGTCAAAGTTTAAGGGCACTTGAAAGCTTTGTAACGACGTTTGCCGCTGGCTAAAGGTTAAAGGTTTAAAAAAGACATTTGCAACTGTCAAAGATTTATAAAGACATATGTCGCCGGTTTGAGGCATATCTTAAGCCAATTATAACAGGTTAAAAGTTTATAAAGACATTTGTACGGTTAAGGGTTTATAAAGTCAATTGCAGCTTGTTAAAAGTTTATTAATACATTTGTAGCTGGTTAAAAATAGTTGAAGCGTTTTAATTAACTTGAGAAACTGCTATGCTATAGTGATTTACAGATGGTTAACAATTAAATAAAATGCACAGTTACTTCACGGTCCACAGGCAGTTATAACTGGCTGAAGCCTTGCAAATAATACCAGAAGGAAAGAAATGCACAAACATTTTAAGCTGCTTCAAGATGGTAGACCTTTAATTTGGCTCAAAAAAGGCTGCCCTTCCGTGTGGTTTCGTACAGAAATATCCACTGTGGGTTTGCAAATGACTCAATCTACGTGGATCTTTTCAAGGGGAGTTATTTTTATTTGAATAGTTGGAATGCGATTAGCATCCCTTGCATTCAGTTTTATTCTGCTTAACGGAATGGGGAATCTGTGCTTGTGCTTGCGGCTGTTAGGTTATTATAGGTACTATATTTAGTTGTTTTATGGCTGGTGGGGACCATATGACCAGCATTCTTAATTCGTGGGCATTGCCTTAGCTTCCTCGCTCTCAGTTCAAGTGCCTTTGAGGAAACACTAACGCACTCTTTGCCTGTTTATTTATTAACTTGTCTATTTAGTAATAAATTGCATGTTTTCATGTAATAGGTTAATAATATTTGTATATTTAAAAGTACTTGTTTAATGAATAACGTGAACTTCTGTGTGTGTGTGTATGTGTGTATATATATATATATATATATATATATATATATATATATATATATATATATATATATATATATATATATATATATATTCTCTATCTATCTGTCTGTATATATATGTGTGTGTGTGTGTAAAGAACTCATGGTGTTCCATTTGTCTAGAATTAAAGGAAAAAATTATTCACAGTAGAAAAGTTAATGGGAGGTATTTTTGAAGTGAAAGGACTACTGGTAACCGGTGAACAATTGCCACATGTTTCCAGGCCTCTCAAGTTTTTGCTGACAGTTGTTATATTTTGTGTTAAATCTGTTGTAAAATATAAGCGAAAGCTTATATGGAAACCCATTATTATTTCCAAGTTTCCAGTATTCTCAGTTTTCAAGCTCCTCTAGTAGTTGCACTGTAGATTTTCGTTAAATCTTTTGAAAACTGAAATAAAGACCATTTGGCAACTTGAAAAGAGTTACCACATGTTTCCAGTCTTATCTCTTTGTTCACATATGCATTTTTTCGTTTTTTCCAGATGGCAGGATCTGACGAATTAGCTGGGTTTGGGGTTCTGGACTACGCCGTTTTCTGCCTAATGCTTTGCATCAGCACGGGAATTGGTGTCTTCTTTGGCATCAGAGGCAACAAGAACACAGAAGACTTCCTGATGGGAGGAAGAAGCATGTCTATCCTACCAGTTTCCATATCTCTGCTTTCGTCCTTCATCTCGGCCATTTCCATTCTGGGTGAGTTACTCATGGATGTATGGGTTGGGTGGATGTTCCTGTTTTGGAAATTTTCAGCATTTTTTTTTTTCAAAATTGATTAAAAATAAATGTGTTTTCATAGCCGATCACCTTTATCGTTGCGACACTATTTCATTTCATGTAGAAGAATAATCAATAAATATAATTTTACACGAATTTTGTATGTCATCTTTGCAGTTAATTTTCGTGGTGAGTATATGATTGCTATTTTACTATTTGTTGTTAGTGGGCTGAAAATTTGGATAATTTTGGCTTTTGAAATATTTCTCATGTGGTCTCTCAGTTTGTATTTTTCTTTTTGTTAATTTTCATACAAGTTTCCTTCTTGCTGAATCTACAATTATTGTATGTTAACACTATCTGCACTTCCATTTTTAGGGAGTTGCTAACACTTAGTCGGAATTAATCAGAAGGATAGCAGGTGACAACACATTATAGCGTACAAGGGATTCTGGTCCATAGTCTAAGGGAATATAGTTGAATGGCACGAAAACGCGCAGTAAACTTGAGATATCAAGGGTAACTCAGAGATTTAAAGAGCTTCTCCATTTGCCATATTTTTAGTTATGGCATCCCAGCTAATGGGAGTTGAGTAGGCTCTTCAGAGAAATACGTATTAAACTATAATTCAAGGCATCATTCCAGCTGAGTAAGCTCTTGGTGTTCCTTGGACCATTACAGACTAATATCCAAAGCTGAGTGTTTTTTTCACCCTGTGACCATCCTCTATTTCGGTAGCTTTGCTAGGTATTGTAAACTCTGCATTAATTTTGATAATTACAGTTTAATAATGCGAGACCCATCATAGCTTTCTGAATTGATTTGGATAATTCCTGATTGTAAACGTAGCCGAACATAAGAGCAAGTACCGTGGACAAAAATTTCCTAGGCCTTGACCCTCGGGACGACGACCCCGTTTGTTTAACCTAATGAATCCTGCAATCAGCGAGACTGTAGTAGGAGAATCTCCCTCGACGATTGGTTTGAAAAAGACCTAGGATTCCATTAGCTAATGAGTCGATCCTAACGATAAGATTGAAAATGAACCATTAGACAATAGATAAAAATTTCCTGCTATCTAATTGGACCCTCGGTAGTTCTACGGTCCTTCTCCTAACAGTTACCCGTGTTCATTACCTTCATTTTTCAGGATTTCATCTCTCCGTCGAGCTTGGTAAAATCATTAACTTCTTCTCTCTCTCTCTCTCTCTCTCGACCTCAGTGTTTTTGTATTTCGTTAACTGCAGCTCGTAGACGGAAAATAGTCCACAGAACTGGGAATGACCCTAGAAAGATTACATGGTTGAAATCTGCTGTAAACATCAGCGTATATCGTATTTCATACATCCATATATATAATTTAAATTATATATATATATATATATATATATATATATATATATATATATATATATATATATATATATATATATATATATATATATATATAGGTATATATATAAATAAAGAAGACAAAATCCATGAAGGAAAGAGAAACAATGGATAAATCGGACTGAGAGTTCACCGATTGCCAGATCGAAAGATTTCTCTTCAAGAAATCTTGTGGAATCTGCTATTATACAGCTTACTTCCAGGTGTAATTTTAACCTTAGCCCCAGCATTCATTATTTGGACCCCTGTATTAAAAAAAGTTCAAGAACGACCTAAAAGACAAAATCACTGACTTAATTGCAAATTAGTTACCATACATATATTTTCTATGTATTCACATGTTTAATATATTTTTTTATTTGTAAAAATGTTCACCTTAGAAAAATTTTTATTGTTTTCAAAAAAAAAAAAGATAACTATTGAGTTGTACTTTTATAACATTTTTTGGTGGTCAGTCACCTCCTTGTATAATCTTTTAATTTTCCTGTCCCTGCTTCTAAATGGTTGATCCTAATCCTTTGTAAAATCCCTTAAATATTTAACCCAGTTTTGGCAGTTCTACTAATTCTCCAGTTGTGTTGGATTCCAGGTACACATATTTTCCTTTGTAATCCCCATCTGTCATTTATATGAGCTTTCTTTGTAAACTTATTTTTATATTTCTTCAGCTGCTTAGTAAAGGACGATGAGTCGAAAGGCCTTGCAGCGCTCCAATGTTTCTCTTTTCTTTGTGGATTTTTTCCTTATTTATATATTCATCACGTTCCATATTTTCATGCTTCAGTTATTCGTAAGTTAGCCGTAGAATGCGTGTAACTTTTCCTGTTACCAATTGTATTAATGCACAGAACATTTGTGTAAGTGATAAAGTTCATATATATATATATATATATATATATATATATATATATATATATATATATATATTTATATATCTCTATTTCTGCATGTCCCGGTCTGTCTATGTATTTCCTCATCATCAAATTCATACCATCATTATTGAGTTCAATTATTTTGTTACGAATAATTATCAGTATGGAAGGAACTCTCCTTTGATGTGAAGCAGGTGATGAGAAAAGTAAATAAATTATTTTTGAGACAAAGAAATTCCTTCCTCGTACTACGGTGACTTTGATATAAGTACAGTCACGTAGAGCACCTAGAGACTTACAATCAAAGAACGTAGCCTTCTATATTTGGGAAGACAACCGTTAATCCAGGCAGTTATTCTTGTGTTCTAGGAGGATATCCTAGAATTCTGTTCCAGGTAAATGTCCTCATGTTTCAGAGATCTATCTCATCTAAAAAAAGAGGTTCAAGGGAAGATGTAGTGCATTACTACCCTAATACAATTCAACTTGTATTTTAATATTTTACGTAGATTTTTATTTATATGTTAGTTTGTTAAATTATAATAAATGATCTCCTCTTTCTGTATTTCCCATTACCTCCTGTTACTTCTTTCGAATGAAACCATATTCTGTGGAAGCTTGAATTTCAAGCCAGTAGTGGCCCTGTGAGCCTGTTCCATATGAATAGGTTTCATTTTCTGGATAATAATGATAACAATATCGAAATTTCAAAGATACACCCTGTCCGAGAATATATCCTATTCCGTGACATCCTTTAGTTCTCAGTGAGATTTCGTTTTGCAGGATTCTCCGGGGAAACTTACGCTCATGGTCTTCAGCTCAGCGTATTACTTCTAGGGGCGTTCATTGGGATATTTGTTGCTACCGTGACCTTCCTGCCTGTTTTTTACCCCCTGAAGCTGACCAGCGTCAATGAGGTAAACTCTCGCCTGTCCAGCCAATCATGATGACAGTCGATTTGGTTTTTTTACGAAGCTTGTTTTATTATTTTATCCTTTGTAACCTTGTTTGTGCTTTGTCTAGTATGACGTTTTGAGAGCGCGTGGGTTTATGCGCATGAATATAACTATAAGACTGTCGAGATTTGTTAAAAGTACTTGTCTTATACACCGACATACATACACACACATGTATGTATATATATACATGTGTGTGTGTGTGTGTATGTATATATGTACATATATATATTTATATATATACATATACATGTGTGTATATATATATTTACATACAATATATATATATATATATATATATATATATATATATATATATATATATATATATATATATATATATATATGTCTGTGTGTATGTGTGTGTGTGTGTACACATACGGTTTATACATACCAAAGGCTAAACGAAGAGGAGCTTGACTGTGACTGTTGTTATTATTTTCCTTTTATGACAGTACATCGAGCTGAGATTCAATTCGAAAGCCTTGCGCCTTGCTGTCTTGATGCTTGGATCCATATCCGGATTCCTTTACACCGGACTGTGCCTCTACGCTCCTACGTTGGCCCTGGCTTCAGTCACGCCCATCTCTGTCGATACCTACATCATCATTATAGGCGTCATCTGCACCATCTACTGCTCCGTAGTAGGTTCATTGTCTTTTCTTTTTATTTCGGTATATTTTTGAATGCAGCATAATACTTTATCTTGCCCAGTCCCGCCTCCCAAAGTATGAGGGGAAAAACTAGAAGGCTGTGATAATGAAAGTTTCATTAGACACTAAATAATGTCACGGCTTCCGTCCCGTCGGATTGCGGTTGCCAACGAATTACTTTAGCTTTCAACGAAATATCTTCTTTTTTTGTAAATCATTTGTTTTACTATTTACTAATATCACCGATTATTCCACAGGGTGGTCTCAAGGCTGTGGTTTGGACCGACACGTTCCAGATGTTGGTTATCGTTTTAGGTCTAATGGCGATCGTCATCACAGGCTGTGTAAGAGTTGGAGGCATCGAAAAGGTGTGGGAGATTGGCACTCTACATAATCGTACAGAACTTTTCGAGTAAGTGAGTCACGTTGAATAATTAGGGATTTATTCCTCTCTCTCTCTCTCTCTCTCTCTCTCTCTCTCTCTCTCTCTCTCTCTCTCTCTTGATATCCAAGAAGCAAGAGAGTGCCAGACAGAGAATGGATACAGTATGTCCCGAAGTTTGATGTACTGCCGATGGGGCTTATCGTTGACTCAAGAGTTGAAGGAGGAACATGTTTAATGAGACTTCGTCTTGATTTTCTCTGGAGCCACCCTCTCTTAGTGAAACGACTTGATTTGGAATGTATATAATATATATATATATATATATATATATATATATATATATATATATATATATATATATATATATATATATATATACTGTATGTGTGTAAATAAGTATATATACTTTTATATATGCTGCATATCTCACTCACACAATAATACATATATATACACACACACACACACACACACACACATATATATATATATATATATATATATATATATATATATATATATAGTTTCCCTATTTAGCAGTTTCACAAACAGGGTTTGGCTCTAGAGAAATTACAGATGGAAGCCCCATTACCGTAGTCATCCTCTTGATTCTTGAGTCAACTATAAGCCCCTTAGTAGTACATCAAACTTCCTGGATACATGGTGCCATTCTGTCCAGCACCCTCTTGTTTCTTGGATATCAAGACCCTCACATTCTAATATTTATTCCACTATGTTATCAGTGCATTTGTTTGCATTGATTATACAATAATCCGTACATATGATTGAGGACCTAATCTCCTATTCCTGTCTTTGCTAGCTTCACCGTCAACCCCTACCAGCGCCACAACTTCTGGAATATCATCACCATGGGCGCAACCGTTTACTTCGCGATGTATGGTGCCAATCAGACCAATCTGCAGAGGGCGTGCTCCGTTCCCAAGATGGGTGATGCTGTCAAGTGAGTTGCACGTTCATTTAGAACGATTTCTTTTCGGCACTGACTTGCGTATTTATATGAATGAATCTGGGTTTATTGATTGACTTTCAGGCTAGTGAATAGAACTAGGAGATGAAGACAAAGTTTTCTCATTAATTTTAGGCTTGTTAGTTAATTTGAAGATGGGCCGTAGGCACTCACATTTGTATAACTAGTTGTGGGGGTAAATTATAGACTTGCCTCATCTTTCAGCACTGGTGCACTTATTTTTATGAATGAATCTGGGACTAATGATGGACTTGCAGATTAGTGAATGGAACTAGGAGATGAAGACGAAGTTTTCTGATTAATTCTAGTCTTGTAAGTTAGTTTATGAAGATAGGACGTAAGCACTCACACTTGTAAACTAGTTGTAGGAGTAATTATAGACTTGCATTGTAGTGAATAAGGACATGAGACAGTGCAACACACTTGTCTAACTGAGCTTAACTTGAAAGTTAGTTAATAGTGGGAGCAGATAAATCTCACAGTACTCCTTGATTTAGATTCAGATTTTTGACTGATAAAAAATGTGACAGATTTCAAGAACGAAACCGGGTTATCCAGTACCTCTTAATCTCAAAATTGTTTTGATAGCTACTAATGAATTGTAAGTTACAATATGATTTCCTGCAAGTTGAACAGAAAAACTTTTGCTGTAGGTGTAAATATTCTCTCTCTCTCTCTCTCTCTCTCTCTCTCTCTCTCTCTCTCTCTCTCTCTCTTATATATATATATATATATATATATATATATATATATATATATATATATATATATATATATATATATATATATATATATATATACATATACATACATACATACATACATACATACATTATATATGTGTGTATATATGTATCCATATATATATACACATACATACATACTTACATACATACACTGTGTGATGATAATTGACCTTCAGAGATTGTTAAGCCAATGCTCTTGAGCATCCTGTTTGATTTACTACTTGTCAGCCATTTACATTTCAGTTGAGGTGGTGTTTTTCATATTTCTTACCTCAACCATCAGGGAATTTTGATTTCCTCATATTGAGGCTACCCGCGCGACAAATAAGTAAGTATCAACTTCCTTTATTCCATTAATTTTACCATCTGCTTATTTATTCCAGAGTCTACTTGATCAACCTCTTTGGCATGATTTTTACCATGTCACTAGTATTCTTCAGCGGTCTTTGCGCCTTTGTCAACTACGCAGGCTGTGACCCCATATCAAGAGGCCACATCTTCTCAAAGGACCAGATCATTCCTTACTTTGTGATGGACAAGGTAGGATTCTTCGGGATACCGGGGCTCTTCGTTGCGACACTCCTCAGTGGTGCTTTAAGGTAATAGTTTTGAGGTCCTTAGCTGAGCTTGTGCCCATGCCCTTAAAAAGCATAGTAGCAAATCATTTTCAGCTGTACAGAAACTAGAGTATAGTTTTGTGTTCAGAGGGTGGGTACTATGCCCTTGTTTAAGAATAAACCCCACACACATGGCCCGTTTCTGTCTCTCTCTTCATTATTTAAACAAGAATTTTGTATATAACTGCTAATTTGTCCATTTTTTAAAAGGTGTCGTGGAATGTTCCTGTTTTAAAATAATGACACCAACTAGTCGTTTCGCTTTATGTTCTTAGATTGAGTTATTTGGACATAAATTTCAATTATTTTGGACCCCCTAAACATTTTTTAGAGCTAATATTAAATCTGTTTCATTCAATTAGAACTGAATCACTAAGGTGTAAGAAACTGCAAGACCCTTTTAGGAATTATGAGTTTAATAGGATTTCTTTGTTTTACCTGAGCGTTCTGCCACCAGATGAAACGTCCATTGAAACATCACTATGCCTATGAGCCTTTTCCTTTGAATCAATCATTCCTTTCTTCAATTACAGCTCTATGTCCTCAGTCATTAACTCCTTAGTGGCAATGATATGGACTGATCTAGAAGAGAGAGTCCCCTTCTTCCGCAATATGTCTCAGGTTGGAGCTACTCTCGTCAATAAATTAATGTGTAAGTAACGATCAACTGTTTCCTGTGCAGAAATTACAAATAGCCTCACTTTTCACGTATACTTAATTTATTAATGTATCTGTTTATTAGTTTAGTCATTTACACTTGCATCATTAAGCATTTGGAGTTGTCAGCATTTTCAGCCATTAATCCGCATTTTTTCACGATTGATTATGTTTCTGGTCTATTTATGGATAGATTGTGGAGTTATATTGATGCATTGATTTTTTTTATGATCACGCAGCTTGTGTTATTGGAGCTATCATGGTAGGCCTGGCATTTTTCTGCAAAGGATTTTCTGGGCTGTTCCAAGCTGCCTTCACCATCCTGGGTATCATGGCTGGCCCTACTGTGGGCATTTTCACTTTAGGACTCGTCTTTCCTCATGTAGGCAAGAAGGGAGCCTGGTGTGGGGTCTTAGGATCTGTAGTAAGTATTCCTTTAGTCTGCCGTTCTAGTTCTCATTTAAGGGTAGTTTTAGCACCCAGGTGTTGTTGTAAGGTATCACTATGAATATAAAGTGGTTTAGGCAAATCAGGCGCACTTCAAGACTATCTTAAGTGGGTCCTAAAGGAATTGTTCTTGAATGAAAGCGGTGCAAGATATATTTTAAGAAATAAATTGAAAGAAGTAAGATTAAAGAAGTGAAACCAAAGGCAACGGACGCATGACGCTAACGCAGCTGAAACCCGAATGGACGCTTCAAGTACCTTTAGCACCGTTTGCAGTGCGCCGTAGAGGGATACTGCATGTGGTACGAGACCACGGAAATTTTCTTTAAACTGCTTGGTGTAAAATTTGTTTGTGTGGGAGTAAACACAGAATTTCATACCTGATATGTAAAATTCTCAAATTTGCAGTCTTCTGCAGAATATATTACAAGCGTCGATATATCTAGATTTATTATATGGCATGAGTCTGTACCTGAGTTGGAATAAAGTGCTAACAAAAAATACAACCCATTTTCGTCCTCGGAATTATGGAAATCATAGAAATGAATTTTTATGTTTATGGTATCTGCCATTGTCATGAAGTTGTATTAGTCACTTGCGTGGTTATTGTAATTTTCTTTGATCAAGATCGTGACACTGTAATTTTGTCCTGAGTATGAACGACCATTCTCCTCTCTTGTTTGAGTATCATTCGTTTTCCACCACGGTAACGCCCGACCTCAGCTATTTCAAACGATGGCAACTGGCTGTCTCCCCTTAATTTTATTTTATTTTCCTCTTGAAATAAGTTGGTGGCTTATTGTAGAAATCCTCAGTCAAAGTAAAAATGGCCTGCATTACCTTTACTGTCATTTCTCTCGTATTAACGCCGCTACTTTTTTTTTTTATTTCTGAGATTATTGCCATTTAGCCGTGTCTCCTATCTTATCTTAATTCCTTACGAAATAAGCCAGTCGTTTCCAAAAATTCTGCAGCCTCTGTCACCGACAGTACTTTGAATAGTACCATTTCAGCATCTCCGTTCCTTTCCAACAGGGCATTATGACTTGGGTCGTTGTAGGAGCGAATATGTACAACCCACTACCTAAAATGCTGCCCCTCACTACCGAATTGTGCAACATCACTTCCAACGACACTGTTGACGAAGTCGCTGTGACAGAATTCAGTACCACCGAACTCTTTTCAACACCAGGGTATGAAAGTACCATGAGGCGAAGACTTAATGGATCTGCCCTGGAAAATCAGGTGTTCGATAAGGACACAAAACGCACAGAAGCTGCCTTCGAGGTCACCACCCTCGCTGATATCCTAGAGGAGCAGCCAGGGAATTACTCAATTAATGAGTAAGTATGTTATTTCATGTTCTCATTCATTATAAAGAACGACCTTGATGGCGCGCACTACGCTGCGCTGGAACCCCCACTGCCCGTCATGTCTCCCTTACCCTCCTGATCCCCTTCCTACCCCGCCCCCACCCGGGGCAGACAAACAAGTTTGCAGGAGGAGGGTGGATGTGTCATGTCTCGCCTACCCTCCAGATCCCCTACCTACCCCGTCCCCACCCGGGGCGGACAAACAAGAAAGATCCACTCGGATTTTATTATTATATATAGATTTTGCAACGTATTTAACTGATTCCGGTTGTCGTTAGTACTAGAGTCCCCATCAGTCACATCCTTCAGATGAAGGGGATTTTTGCTGACAGTTTACCGGCACAATAGGTTGCTCGAGAAAGTAAAAATTATTGCTTGCAGATGCTCGCTATCGCTCGCATTTGCTAGTTCCCATATCCATACCATACCCATAAACATATCTATATCATACCGTACCAACAACTATACCTGTACTGATACCCATAATCATATCCTTACCATACCTATACCCATACCCATACCCATATCCATATCCATTCCATTCCATACCCATACCCATACCCATAACACTCCATACCATACCATACAATTTCCACACCCATATCCGTACAATACCGGGCCAGAAAAAGTCTACGGGCAGCACCAGCCCCGTTTACCTTCCGATCATATACAAACGTACCATATCTTCGTGTAGGTGCAGGAGTAGCTGCTGATGGGTTTTGAAACAATGCTGACGCCATTGGCGGTTGCGGACCATCACCATAGTGCCTTCTGTTGTTCTAGAATTACCCTCTGAGTCCATTTCGAAACGAAAATAACAAAGCTCAGCCAAAACTCCTTCATTATATACCGTTGGGTCATTTAATGTTGAAAATTTCTGGACTGTTATTAAAATAATTATTCTTGAAAGACAACTTCACAACTCCAGGATCCTTTGAAGCATTCTTCAGCTCCTGAAGCATTCCTGGAGAAGTGTCCATTGAATTATATCGTCTTCTTAAATTCTTAAAAACTCCAGGATCCTTCAGCTCTTAAACGGATTCCTGTTGGATCCGCTTCCTTCAGGGAATAAATCCAGAATGTGTCCTAATAATGCAGTTGGTTCATAGTTATTACATGAGGTTAATTAAACTTCATAGATTCTAAAGGTCAAGCAAGTTATATTTTGATCTGAAAAACCTGTGCATTACTTTTATAAAAAAAATCATGTCATACAAATCTATAAACATTTTTTGAATAGTACTCAATCTCAACACATTTTATTTCATCATAAAACATGGAAAAGGGAAGAGGGATGGGAAAGGAGGGGAAGGGGAGGGGGAAGAGGGAGGGAAGAGAAGGGGAGGGACACACACACACAGAAAGGCAGCCAAGGAAATTAATATAATAGATAGATGCATGTCATTTACACTGTGGATTCTTACTCCCACACTTATTATGAATTCATTCCTCAACACAGCAAAATGACCTTATTTTTCCATAAAAGAAAAACAGCAATATAAATTCGCCCGAAAATGCCAAGAGAATTTAAACTTAAAATATCTTAAAATATGATTAAATATCAAGTATTCGTAGTGTTATTTTTTTTTAGGTTCATTTTCAATTAAAAGAACACAATGTTATAATGGATCTTTATCTTAATGACGTTGCCTTAGAATGTCTCTCTCTCTCTCTCTCTCTCTCTCTCTCTCTCTCTCTCTCTGTGAATGTCTTGGTTTCAAGAACCAAAGGTTAACTCCCTGTTACTTAGGCCTGGATATATCCTTTACGTTCTCCAAAAGGGCCGTCTTTTCTCTCTAAAGTCACCCCGAACGACGTCTGTCCTTTATCCGGATGTGCCTTATCGGAATGCGAGAGGACCATTTACTCGCATTTCCCCTGAATCCATTACCCAGCTTCCCCCCAAAAACGTATATACGTTTTCCCCATCAGCCTTTCACGCGTCCGTTCCTTTTACCGTACATTCTTCAGCCTTTCCCTTTCACCTGGCACCTGTGAATCCTCTCTCGTCGCTTCCTTTTCTCATCGACCCCAATTTTCGCTGCCATTAATGTTCTCTTGTTTGTTTTTATTCATTCATGTTTTGTATATAATGACTCCCAACTCGTTGGTTTTTACTCTTCCATACATTTCCAACCCGCCTTTCCTTGCCCATTAATATTTTTGTTCATTGAATTTTTAAATCAACATTTTGCATACGTGACATCAAACACGTTGCTGTTTATTATCATGAATATTTTTTATCACATGCCTCTTAAGACTCGCTTTCCATAACGTTGTGGCTCTTACGTCATAATAGCACGACGTCAAAGAAGTTACGTCACGGAAAATGAATTACAGTTTCGATCTTGCAGCTTTCGCTATTATCCAGGCCTGGTTATCAACTTCTTATCTTCGACGGTGTCAGCTTAACCATCACTCTCACTCTCTGCACCTTACCAATCTTGCCCTTAAAAGCTCTGTTTTTAAAAATTGTATTTATTTTTTATTGATTTACTTGTCTCAGGTTTTGAGGCAAGGATTCGAGAGTAATGGGCGTGTGGCTTCCGTCCTTTCATGTCCCTGGTTTATCACAGTTAGCATTTATGCATTTCCAATGTTTTGGTGGTGGTTTGTTTTGCCGTTCATGACGCGTCTAAAGATTTGTGTTTCCTTTCTATTTTGCACTTTCATTTTCCTATACATCGTAATAATCAAGGAGTCAGAAGTAATTTAGAAATATTAACAACAATTTTCTTTTAGCATGCCAATAAAGACGCCTTAACCTCTCGATTTCCTCACACTTTTCGATATTCTTGCTCCAGTGAACATTATATCTTAACGGAAAATATATCAAGAAGCTTTAACCCTTCTAGGCGGGATCCGAATCCAGGCATGTTAGACTCGAGCAGAGCAACCTGTAAGTTTAGAGATGTGTATTGGTTAAATCACATAAATCACGTAAGTGTTACTAACAGATTCAAATACGAATACTGTATAATAAAGACAACAGCGTCGAGAAATAATACCTGTGTATGCATATAAAATTTTATTTTTATTTTATTGCAGATGGTCACTGATGTACGTCTACGGTATTTCATACACGCTCTATACGCCTTTGGGAGCTATTCTTACCATTGTAATCGGCATTGTCGTTACAATTATCACAGGTAAGATATTTCTCGACGTTTCTTTCAGTGACTTTCAAGTTTAACAGCGAGTGGACCCCGTTGGGGGATAGTGACGTCAATGCACCTCACGCGGTGCACTATAGGCATGACTTAAGGTTCTTTGCAGCGTCCCTTTGGCCCCTAGCTGCAGCCCCTTTCATTCCTTTGCCTGTACATCGATTCATTTTCTCTTTCTTCCATCTTACTTTCCACCCTCTCCCAGCAGTTGCTTCATAGCGCAACTGCGAGGTTTTCCTCATGTTACCCCTTTAAGCCCCTTTTGCCATCAATTTCCCTTTCAGCACTGAATAACCTCATAGGTCTCAGCGCTTGGCCTTTGGCCTAAATTTTATTTTCCATTCCATTCCACTCCAACGGAGGGTGGCTGCTCCCCCCCCCCCGCCAAAAAAAGGCCACAACCGGTGCCCCTTTCATTCTTTAATTGCTGAGCCTTGACTGGACACATTAAACAGGAAAATTCCATAACCGCAGCCGTTTCTTACACCTACACAGAAGGCTCATCATATGAGTCTTGTTGTGCAGTGGTTGGACCGCTCGCCTCACTAACAAGAAGAGCTGGGTTCGATTCCCGACTGACGGCAAACTGGATGTGGGCGCAGCCCGTTAGCACCCATTTTGCCTGTATTGAACTAAGCAGTGAATTGTGTACATGATGGTTAGGTGACATACGTATGTATATTTAATTCTACACTTTCATCTTTTCAGGAAGTATTATGGAGGCTGTATATGTATATATATATATATATATATATATATATATATATATATATATATATATATATATATATATATATATATATATATAATGTTTCACAATTTCATCTTTAAAGAAAACATTATGAAAGTTTCATGCATCAATTCCTTTTTATTTGCGCATACCTTTACATTTTCTGGTAACGTTGATTTTTTAAAATTTCGTTTTTGGTCACGAATGGGTAAGAACTGAAGGTAGTATGTCAGGGAATATATATATATATATATATATATATATATATATATATATATATATATATATATATATATATATATATATATATATATATATGTGTGTGTGTGTGTGTATAATGTAAAATCTACTGGTCACTTTTCATCAGATACGTATTTAATTGTAGCAACCACAATGCACTCTATATATATATATATATATATATATATATATATATATATATATATATATATATATATATATATGTGTATATATATGTGTGTATGTGTGTGTGTGTGTGTGTGTGTGTGTGTGTGTGTACAGAATTTTTAGATTTAGGGAAATGTATTGTCATTCCCAGATATTAACTCCCTTGTGGAAATTTTAGTCGTTCGAAGCGTATCAGTTGCAGCGAAGATTGGAATACATTCGGAATCGAGAAATTTTGAAAATAATATATTCCTTTTATACTTAAGTGTAGGCGCTACAATTCAATACTTATTAATTCCGCTGCAGTCTTGAAGTTGTAATTGAAAATGTGAAAAAAAATGTGAACACGTATTTTGAACTAGTCAAGGAGCACTTCTCTGTCAAGATTAGAATAGAACGATCAGATGTGAAAAAAGAGAACAGACCGAGAAGTAGAGAAGTTGAATGAAAGAATAGATATAAAAACCAAAAGTCAATGAAACAAGCTTCTTCTTGGAGAAAAAATCATCTCTTAACATACATGCCTAATCGTAATGTGAATTTTATGTAATTAATGATCATTTGCTGGTGTCCCGTGACACATTGAAGAGAAAAGGACATGGTGCGATTCATTGAGAAAAGCGTTATCCATAGTAATGGGAAGGATGATTATGATTAGCCTACGTGCACTTACCATTTAGTTAAGAAACAAGGAGAAGGTAAAGAACAGGGTGTCACCTCTTGAGAAAGTAGTTTAAGTTATCCTCATGCGAAAAAAATGTTTACTTGGTAATTCATCACTGTTGTCCTACGCCACACACAGGAAGCGAAGACCTGACGCAGGTGAGACCGGAACTCATAGCTCCGATGTGTCGTTGGCTCCTGCCGAAGAAGGCCCAGCAGGTGTACTCTCCCATCGCCTCATACACGCCCATAGCCACCGATTTCGGGGACGTCAAGGTCGACCTCAGGAGCAATTTGGCTGTTCCTCCCCCTCACATGATGCGCCAGTCTAATCCTTGAGGAACGGAGCTGGGGAGATGACCCTTCGAAGCCAACTATGTCGGGATGAAAGATACATCTGTGATTTTATATATACATATATATGTATGTATGTATGTATAAAATCACAGATGTACATACATACATACATACTTGTGTGTATATATATATATAGATATGTATACATACACATATATATGTGTATATATATACAGTACATATATATATATATATATATATATATATATATATATATATATATATATATATATATATATATATATATATATATATATATATATAGTGCATGTGTGTGGTCATTCACAGGCAGTACATTAACATATATGTATTGTAAATAAATACTTGTAGTCAAATACAAGATAAACATCGAAACCCATACAAACTCTTACATTCCATTGCTTGCTTAAATAGACAACTGAAAAGAATTAGTGATAAAAAAATGTTTCAGACAGGCACTGTATAGTAAGGAAAACTGAAGCTTCGTAGTTTTAACACTAAATTTATTTTTCTGGAATAATAATTAGCCTTAATAGGTAATACAAATATAGTACTCCTAATAAAATTAGAATCTCTTATGATTTATCGAGAACACAACGCTTTAAGTAATATTCTGCATAATGCATAATAAGTATTTAATATACTTACCAATAGGAAAATCATAATAAAAGGTCACTTGAATAATTCACCGACATTGAACATTATGCATTACACTGAATTTATGAAAACGACGATTGAAAAAATTAAAGGGAAAACTTTTAGGTAAAAAAATTCACACGGTTAAATACTTTTTGTATTAGTGTGTCGTGGAGGACGATAGACAAAAAATTAAGGTTAATCTATTTACGTCAAAAATGTAACATGAAAATTTATTTATAACATTGTCTGGTAATTATAATGTATCGAATTAGACGATAAGTGAGTGATAGACCCGGTTTAATTAGTGACAGGATGTTGGAAATACTAATTATTAAAATTTATAACAATTTTTACAAATAATATTTATTTGAATGACTGCCATTTATCATATAGTTATGGATACTAGGAAGATAAAGTTTTCAAGTAATCTTTAATTATCCAAATCAGTTGTGCAGCTATATATATATATATATATATATATATATATATATATATATATATATATATATATATATATATATATATATATATATATAATATTTATATATATATATATATATATATATATATATATATATTATGTATCTATGTATATATATATATATATATATATATATATATATATATATATATATATATATATATATATATATATATATATATATATATATGTTACATATATGTATGTATGTATGTATGTATATATATATATATATATATATATATATATATATATATATATATATTTATATTTATATATATATATAAACTTTTTCAATAAAATGTTACTCCTTTAATTTATTTATGGATATTTGGTCACCTCTTGTGTTGCATTTTGAAGCCTCACGCCTTGCAGTGACCATGTAACCGCCATTCTCAAGACGTTGGTTCTGTCATAATTTTTTTACTATTGCCTTCCACAGGCTCGTTTTTTACTTCATTGTTTGATGGTACACTGAATCGAACTTTGCATTCAGTGTTCATGTACCACTTGTTACCTGCTGAATGTTTTCCGTTAAATACCAATATTTGTTAATTGCATATACTTACCTGTATACCTTTTTTCTCATTTAAAGATTTTCCTTTTTTTCTCACATATTGGAAGTCTTTTTTTTTTTTTTGTTACTTTGAAAGGCACGTTATTGGCTTCTTTGTCTACTTCCAGACGATCGTGTGTCCGTTATCAATAATAAGGATAAGCTGAAATATGAATATATGAATATTATCCCATGGAATAAAAACCAAATAACTCAAAGACATGATGGTTAGACCATTTCCTTTATGGATAAAATATATAAGTTAATGTTTGTGTAATTTATTTTTATTTTGAAGGTAATCTGCATAAAGGAACCACGAGACCCATATCACAGACGCCTCAAATGTCCTGCTTATAATCATTTTAACATTGTTCACTCAATAGACGGTATGCTTTCTTCACGTTTCTATTACTTCTGTTGGAACTAAACCTTGCGGTATTTTCGCTAAGAAATGTATTATTTACCTCGGACGCATTGTAGTTCCCTTCCTTTGTTGGTATAGTATGCATCATATATATATATATATATATATATATATATATATATATATATATATATATATATATATATATATATATATATATATATATATACATACAATCATGAATGTCTGTAAACTTTGGACCAGGTTGAGGATTAGAATTTAAATTTTGCAAGTACTAACCGTCAACTCCACAGGTATTCTTTATATTCTTGTCGGCTTTGTATGTCAAGAAAACAGTACTAGTAAAATTAAAACCCTGGATAGTGATGAAACTGCAGCTACTCATGGACTGAGATGCATGTTAATAATGCTGCCTTTCTCATCCATCACAATGCTTGGTTTCGATACAATGAATGGGTGCCGCGGGTAATGGCAATGATAACATGCTGTCACTCCAAATACTCTAAAATTCCAGAAAAAGAAATTATACTTAATATACATAGACTATCAAAAATGTATACTGTATACATAAGGAAGCTTCCCGTAGGGGGGTAGTTCCGTCAGTGCACCTCTTGCGGTGCACTGTAGGTGTAATATTACTTAAGGTTCTTCGCAGCGTCCCTTCGGCCCCTAGCTGCAACCCCTTTCATCCCTTTTACTTCACCTCTGTTTATATTCTCGTTCTTCCATTTTACTTTCATTCGAAGTTTTCCTCCTGTTACACCTTTCAAACCTTTTTATTGTCAATTTTCGTTTCAGTGCCGAATGACTTCATAGGTTCCAGCGCTTGTCTTTTGGCGTAACTTCTATATTCTATTATATACATAAGGAAACAAATCAACTAATATGCACACAAATCAATATTTATATAAAGAAAGCAAACTAAGAACTAATTACATACTCAGCAGGCTCTGTAATGCCAAACAAAAACATCCCGATAAGTACTCATCATTATTCAGTATTAGAGTGGCTGACTAAAAAAAGCTACGATTTTCTACAAAACAGCTGTATCACATATATACGTTCTTCCAATAGGTAATCAACAACTAGGCGCACC